>NC_081433.1:60645136-60945136 GCF_949786415.1 Peromyscus eremicus
GGCCGCCTGCTGCTGTTCGCCTGGCAGATCTGCAAGGTGCGGCCAGCGCGGAGGCCGGGACCGGGGGGCCGGAGACCCTGGCGTTGGGGGTCGGGAGTTCTAGGGTCCGGGATCACGGGCCCACGCGCTTTCACGGCCCCCTGGCAGGGCATGGAGTACTGGGCGCGCGCCGCTGCGTGCACCGCGACCTGGCTGCGCGAAACATCCTGGTGGAGAGCGAGGCGCATGTGAAGATCGCCGACTTCGGCCTCGCCAAGCTGCTGCCGCTCGGGAAGGACTACTACGTGGTCCGCGAGCCGGGCCAGAGCCCCATCTTCTGGTGCGAGGCCCAGGCCCCGGACGCCACGCCCACTGGGGCCCCGCCCACAGCAGCGAGGCTCCGCCCTATCGGTGCACTCCACAGAGGGGCGCTACGGCCAACGTAGCCACGCCCCTCTCCGTTCTCCTTTCTCTGGCGACCACACCCTCGCCCACCCAGGCCCCGCCCCCGGCCGTCTCTGGCCGGGCCCCGCCTCTCCATGGCCCCGCCCTCCATGTCCCTCGGGCCCACCCCCCCCATGGCGGCATCCGTCTGCACTCATACTCTGCCCTTCCGACTCTGGTTCCTGTAACTTATGCTGGCTGCCCATCATCCAAAGCTGACCTGCCCCAAGCCCCGCCCTATCCCCTTAGCGTCCCGCCCCAGTCTGGCCGCGCCCGCGGGCGCCCCTCTATCCCTTAGTGCCAGGGAGCCTCGGCGCCGCCTTGTAGGGCCCGGACAGGCCCGCCCCCGCCAGGCCCCGCCCCCTCCTGCCCTGACCACGCCCAAACCTGCTCGACACGCCCTGTCCCGCCCCCCCGCAGGTACGCCCCGGAATCCCTGTCCGACAACATCTTCTCCCGCCAGTCTGACGTGTGGAGCTTCGCGTGGTGCTGTACGAGCTCTTCACCTTCAGCGAGAAGAGCTGCAGCCCTTCAGCCGTGCGTCGACAGCCCCGCCCCCCATCCTCCCGACCCCGCCCTCCCGACCCCAGCCTCCTCCCGACCCCAGCCTCCTCCCGACCCCAGCCTCCTCCCGACCCCAGCCTCCTCCCGACCCCAGCCCTCCTCCCGACCCCATCCTCCTCCCGACCCCAGCCTCCTCCCGACCCCACCCTCCTCCCGACCCCCACCCTCCCTCCCGACCCCACCCTCCTCCCGACCCCACCCTCCTCCCCACCCCACCCTCCTCCCGACCCCCAGCCTCCTCCTCACCCCATCCTCCTCCCGACCCCATCCTCCTCCCGACCCCACCCTCCTCCGACCCCACCCTCCTCCCGACCCATCCCTCCTCCCGACCCCACCTCCTCCCACCCCACCCTCCTCCGACCCCATCCTCCTCCGACCCCACCTCCTCCCCACCCCACCCTCCTCCCGACCCCAGCCTCCTCCTCACCCCAGCCTCCTCCCGACCCATCCTCCTCCGACCCCACCCTCCTCCCGACCCCACCCTCCTCCCGACCCCACCCTCCTCCCGACCCCATCCTCCTCCCACCCCACCCCCCTCCCGACCCCAGCCCTCCTCCCGACCCCACCCTCCTCCCGACCCCACCCTCCTCCCACCCCACCCTCCTCCCGACCCCAGCCTCCTCCTCACCCCATCCCTCCTCCCGACCCCATCCTCCTCCCCACCCCACCCTCCTCCCGACCCCCACCCTCCTCCCACCCCACTCCTCCTCCGACCCCACCCTCCTCCTCCGACCCCATCCTCCTCCCACCCCACCCTCCCGACCCCAGCCCTCCTCCCGACCCCACCCTCCTCCCGACCCCACCCTCCTCCCGACCCCACCCTCCTCCCGACCCCACCCTCCTCCCGACCCCAGCCTCCTCCCGACCCACCCTCCTCCCGACCCCACCCCTCCTCCCGACCCCACCTCCTCCCGACCCACCCTCCTCCCGACCCCATCCTCCTCCCCACCCCAGCCTCCTCCCGACCCCACCCTCCTCCCGACCCCACCCTCCTCCCGACCCCACCCTCCTCCCGACCCCACCCTCCTCCCGACCCCAGCTCCTCCCGACCCAGCCTCCTCCCGACCCCCACCTCCTCCCGACCCCCACCCTCCTCCTGACCCCAGCCTCCTCCGACCCCAGCCCTCCTCCCGACCCCAGCCCTCCTCCCGACCCCAGCCCTCCCCTCCTGCAGGAGTTCCTGCGCAGGATGGGCCTGAGCGTGAGGGGCCAGCCCTCTGCCGCCTTCTGGAGCTGCTGGCCGAGGGCCGCCGCCTCCCGCCACCTCCCTCCTGCCCCCATCGAGGTGAGGGAGGCAGACTAGTTTTCCAGGTTCCATTCTTGATTGACAGCGGGTTCCTGGCCCCAAGTTGCCCCCCGCCCCCGTGTGGCTAGTGACAGGCGTCTTGCAAATCCCCAGTTTACCCGAATGCAGAATGGGGGATGCCCCTGCTTAACAGGATGAAGGAGGCTGTTGGTGAGGGTAGAAATGACATTTTACCTTTGTTGAGACGAGGCCCTTGCTGTGCAGCCTGGGTGCCTGAACTGACATCTTCCTGCCCTCAGTCTCCCGTCCACAGGGAAGACAAATGGTGCCCCACCACAACCCGAATCCATATTTAAAACTTTCTTTAATTATTTACTTTTTTTTTTTTTTGTAAGGCTGACAATTGAACCCAGGGCCTCACACATGCCAGAGCCCTCCACTGAGCTACAGTTTCTAAGGCGCCTTAAAAGATGATTCAGGGAGCCGGGCAGTGGTGGCACACGCCTTTAATCCCAGCACTCGGGAGGCAGAGGCAGGTGGATCTCTGTGAGTTCGAGGCCAGCCTGGTCTACAGAGCGAGATCCAGGAAAAGGTGCAAAGCTACACAGAGAAACCCTGTCCTCGGAAAAAAAAATAAAAATAAAAAAATAAAAAATTCAGGGATTTGCCAGGCCTCTCCCAGGCGTGAACGGCACCAATTTGAGTAGCTGGGAGAAGTCATTCCAGAGACATGGCCATGGGTGGGGTGCCTTTGAGTGGTAGGCAGAAGCAAATGTGGGGCGAGGTGTGGCAGTGTGCCTGTCACCCCAGCAGTCTGGGGGCTGAGGCAGGAGGATTACCACGAGTTGGAGGCCAGTTTACTGAGACCCTGTCTCCAGACGGAAGCGGGGTTGGGAAGACACAACCGTCGGACTTAGTTTCTGTCCTGAGATCACAGGGAGTCATGGAGAGTTGTGGGGCCGAGAGAGCCCGGGTCCGTCCGCTCAGGCCCTGCTCACTGGTCTCCCCGCCCTCAGGTTCAGGAGCTCATGCAGCTGTGCTGGGCGCCCAGCCCGCAGGACCGGCCGGCCTTCAGCGCCCTGAGCCCACAGCTGGACGCGCTGTGGCGTGGGAACCCGGGATAGCAGTCGGGGGAGCGCCGACCTCAGCGGGGAGCTGTCCGCCTCTGGGCCCCACCCCACAGGCCGCTCATCCCCGTCCCCGCCCACCCTTCCCACCTCTCCTTCCAGGAGGGGATCTTAAATGTGACCCAGGCTCTGCTTGCCTGGCACAGCCGCCTCCCGCAGAAGCCCGTGACACCGGGTCCCAACACCGCTCCACCTCGGCCACCCTTGCTCCTGAAGCTGAGGTGTCTGTGTCGGTCCCCACCTCCCCTGCCCAGGGCTCCTGGGGCAGTGAAACCTCAGCCCGGCCTCCTTACAGGTTGGCTCTGGGAGTGTTTGTTGAGTGAATAAATGAATTCAATAGAAACGATGGAGAGTGTGGTTCAGACTTGGGGGCCAAGTGTGGGGTTCTGAGGAGAGACATCTGGGAGGAGAGGCCTTGGCTAAACCCAAGGACACCCCCTCCCTCCTGCCCAGCTGTGGTCCTTGGCTCGCTGGGGGGGGGGGTGTTCCGGGCAGGGGCAGTCGGAGGCCAAGGCCCGAGCTGGGCAGGGCCAGAACTGCGCACCCCAGGAAGATGCCGCAGCCCCCCACAAGGGACTACCCCCATGTAGAGGAACAGGGGAGGGGGTCGTTCGGGTTCTCTCCTCCCCTCTCCCAGCCTCAGTTTCCCTCTTTGACAAAACCAAGACATAAATACCCCCTCCCATCTCCTTCACAGCCCAAACTGCTTCCAACTCAGCAATCCTCCTGTCTCAGCTTTCCCAGGGCCAGCAAGACCTGTGGGCGCCGCCCTCACAACAGGGGGGGCACTTGGCTTGTTTTAAAATATCGGGAGGTCCTGGCACCTGGGACTTCAGGGTCCCTGCTGGACACACAGCCCCGGCCGTGACCCGAGCCCCGACCTTCTGGGTGCTGCACGCGGTGTCCCCGCCAAGGCCCGTGGGCGGCGCCAGGCGACTATAAGGGGCGTCGGCGCGGGCGGCCTCCAGCCACCATGCGCGCGCTGCGGCCGCCGCTGCTGCTGCTGCTGCCGCTGCTGCTCCCGGCCCTGGAGCTCGCCCTGCCATCCCCGCAGCCCCCCGAGGCGCGCGCCAAGCTCTGCGGCCACCACCTGGTGCGAGCGCTGGTGAGGGTGTGCGGGGGCCCGCGCTGGTCCCCCGAGGCCACGCAGCCCGTGGACGCCCGCGACCGTGAGTGGGGACGGGCGGGGCGGAGTGGACACGCGGTTCACCGAGAGGGGCAGACCCGGCACGGTGTCGCGGCCCCCTCCCCCAGAACAGCACACTGGAGGTCATGGATTTTTTTTTTTTTTAACTTTCCCCACTTCAGATTTTGGGGACGGGATCTCACATAGCCCAGGCTGGACTCAAGCTCACAATGTAGCCGAGGATGACCTTGAGCTCCTCACCTTAGGCTTGCTGAGCTTGGGTGGCTGGCATAGTCGTCACCACCCAGCTTATTGTTTTTTAAAGGCAGATTCTCACCATGCAACATAAAGTGACCTCAGACTCACAGGAATCCTCCTGCCTTGGCATCCCCAAGGCTGGAATCACTGGCTTAGGGCTCTCCCTGGGGGACTCGGGCGGGGACTCCACCTTCAGCTCCAGGGCACAGAGTTCCTTCCCACGCCGGGGGTGCTGCCCAGAGAGCCACAGGGGGATTCCAGTCCTTAACGCAGTCCTAGGGACCCCAGCTTTCCACGCCCAGAAACTGGGGAGCACAGGAGGTGGACGGGGACACACACAGTGTGGGTGGCAGCTGAGAGTTATGTAGTGCTCGGCAGGCACTGGGTAAGTGCTCCTCTTTCACTGGGCACATAGACGCGTGCTGAGTGCCTGGGAGGGGCTTAAGCTGACTCCTGCTCTGCCTGCAGGAGAGCTGCTGCGGTGGCTGGAGCAGCGGCAGCTCCTGCACGCACTTGCGGCTGACACGGACCCCGCTCTGGACCCCGGCCTGCAGCTTCCTCCCCAGGCTCCTAAGCGCCGCCGCCGCCGCAGCGGGGCCACCAACCCTGTGCACAGCTGCTGTCTCACTGGCTGCACCCAGCAAGACCTGCGGCACCTCTGTCCCCACTGAAGGGGCCCTGGGCTCAGGCGGAGGGTCCTGGTCGTCCAGGACAGGATGCTGATACCGCCCCTGTGAATGCAACACTCATTTTGCCTCGGAGAAGCCCCAGTCATTCATAGATCTCAGAAAAGGACGGTCCCATGTCCTGCCCCGGGAGGACCCTCCAACATGGCCTGTGTCCCCAACAGTCTAAATAAAAAAGCAACTTCTTACGTTTTGTCTGGGAAAAGCCACACGTGGGTGGGGGGCAGCGACTCTCGTCCTCCGGTCACACACGAACCTGAGGCGACACCAGGATCCACGGGGGAAACTGAGGCTGGGGGTTTGCTGCTTGGAAAAGTCAAGCGGGTTTGAGCCCCCGCGTGGGGATGCTAAACCGGAAGCCCTGGACTAGGGCTCAGGACAGAGGTCATGTGCAGAGTTCTGTGTCCTGAGGTGACGCAGGACCCGGGCTGTGCCAGCGTCATACCCGGAGCAGCACGGCTGTTCCTGGGCACACTGAGGTCCCCCGCAGGTGTGCCTCGGGTGGGGGCTGGGACAATAGGGAGCCCCTGCCAAGCGCCCCAATGTGACCCCTGAACCCGTCGTCCTACCCCGGCGTCTGTGACTGCCCCTTCCCCAAACCCTCTCACTTACAGCCCGGAATGCGCAGCCGACCGCTCAGGGCATTTGCACAGGCTGTCCCGTGGAGGACAAATTACCCTCCCCCTCAGCCCTTCACCTTCCCTGACACCTCAGGGGCCTTCCCAAGGCAGTGAGGAACACAGTAGGTGTACAACAGACGGAGGGGGGGCTGAGGGAGGTGGTCGCCCGACTCCGGGGCTCCAGCCCCAGCAAACACCAGGTGCGGTGCAGTGGCCGCCGTCGCTGGGAGGTGGAGGCCGGAGGATCAGGAGTTCATCGCAGATGATCAGTCATCCTTGGCTATAAGGGGAATTCGAGGCCAGCCTGGGCTACATGAGACCTTGTCTCTAGAGAAAAACAAACAACAACCCACAGGGCAGGCAGGGGGCGTAGTAGGGTCGGACCGCTGGGGAGACCGCACAGGCCTGGATGGGTCCACAGGCCGAGGGCCGAGGGAGCTACGGAGGGTGTGAGAGCCCGGCTGGGAGGAGACCGCTTCACGGCCGTGTCCACCCAGACCTTTGGAAAAAACAAAACTAACTCGGAGTATGAATGGAGGAGGGGAGCAAGGGGGACTTGGGACGCTCGATTTTGTAAGTTAATAAAATATTAAAGGTAAAAGAGAGGGCAGCGGGGGCTGGAGAGATGGCTCAGCGGTTAAGAACACTGGCTGTTCTTCCAGAGGTCCTGAGTTCAATTCCCAGCAAGCACACGATGGCTCACAGCCATCTATAATGAGATCTGGTGCCCTCTCCTGGCCTGCAGGCATACATGGAGGCAGAATGTTGTATACATAATAAATAAATAAATCTTTTTTTAAAAAAAAAAAAAAAGAGAGGGCAGAATAGAGCAGATGGCATTAGAACGTGAATGATGCTGAAAAAAAATTAAAAGGGGACTGGCAAGAGGGCTCAGTTTGCCGCCAAGCCTGAGGATCTGAGTTCAAGCCCCCAGGAGCTACACGGAGGAAGGGTGGACCTTCCCCCCCCACGGTGTGGCATACCCAATGAAACAATTATTATTATTTTTAACGATTTATTTAACTTTATTTTATCTGCATTGGTGTGAAGGTATCAGATCCCCTGGAGCTGGAGTCACAGACAGGTGTGAGCTGCCATGTGGGTGCTGGGAATTGAACCTGGGTCCTCTGGAAGAGCAGCCAGTGCTCTTAACCGCTGAGCCATCTCTCCAGCCCGAAACAATAATTCTAAATCAATAAAATGAAAAGAGGCCGAGCCTGGGGTTCAGCCTTCCACGGGTTTCATTTCTCGCCACCCCTGTCTGTGGGACACAGACCCCTCCTACCCCTACGCTGTTCCCTGAGTCCTTGAGGGACACCACGGGGACCAAGTCAACATCCACCTCGCTCCCCTGCCCCACAGGGCCTGAGGGAGCCTGACACCGGGGCCTCCTGAGCTGGGCCCTGACGGCGGCACTTGTTAGCCGCCATTCAAAGTCCCGCTGGCATTTGGTTCGATCCAGAGCGCCTGCGGTGAGCGGCTCAGTAGACCAGGCCGCGCTGGCCGCAGTCCAGCTGGGGCTGGCTCAGCGCGTCCCACATCAGCAGGGTCTCGAAGGGCAGGAAGCGGTGCACGAGGAGCAGCCCCCGGTAGAAGCAGGGGTCGAAGGAGGACAGGCGGGGGCTGGGGGCGTGCACCCCTGCGGTGCGCACCCCGTTGTGCGAGGCGGGCGCCAGACCCTGCTGCTGCAGACACATGCCCAGGAACACGTCGTCGATGGGGAAGACTGGGAGGACACTCGCGGCGCGACGCAGCGCGGCCACCGTGAAGCGCGACAGCAGGAAGCCGCCGCCGCCACAGTAGGGCGGGTAGTGCTCGTCCTCGGTCACCAGCGTGGGCACGAAGTACTTACTCCCAGGCGAGCGGATGGGACCCACGTTCTGAATCAGGTGACCCACGAAGAGGTGGCGGTCCGGGTCGCGGCCCTGCAGGTAGGTGACCATGTTGTCCGTGTGCGCGAAGACGTCATCGTCCCCGTTGAGCACGAAGCTGACGTTGGGGCAGCGGGTGCGCTGCCACTCCAGGAAGAGGACCTGTGGGTGGAGTGGGGGACGCGCGGGCTGGCGGGGTCCCACAGGCCCGCCCCCTGCCGGGGTCCCTTAGGCACACCGCAGGACCCCGCTTCCCTCGCCCACCTGCTTAAGCGTGAGGTTGAAGAAGGAGTCCTGGAAGTCCCACTGCAGGATGTCGCCGTGCGCGCGCGCCTCCAGCTGCAGCAGCCGGTTGAACTTGCGCGCCTGGTGCGGGTCCCGGTCGCTGCCCACGAGGAAGAGGAGGCGCAGCGTCGCCCCCCGGACCTGCCGCTCGCGCGCCCACGTGCGGCGCAGCACCTGCCGGCGCCCGTAGTTGGCGGGCGATGACTTGATGGCGAGCAGCAGGAACACGGGCTGCGCGCACTTGGCGGCCGGCGGCTCCCGCAGCAGCGCGAAGTCCCGGCAGTGCCGGTACAGCAGGAAGTCGCGCACGTGCGCGGGCAGCGCCGCGAAGTCCGGGTGCGCGGCCACCGACAGGTTGGCCCGGCACGGGGTGGGGGCCGCGCGCGGGGGTCCCGGGGGCCACGTGGGGACCTCCTGGGGCTCCGCGGGCCTCTCGGGGGCAGGGCAGCCAGGCGGCGACATGTGATGTAGGAGCAGCAGCACGATCGCGGCCATGGCGAGGACGAGGCTCACATCCGGGCGCGGCCGGGACAGCCGCATGGCGTCGGGGGCCCTAGAGCGAGGTCACGGGAGCTGTGCACCCCAACGCCCAGCGCACGCGCTGGTGGACAGACACGTGCGCTCACGTCCCCTCCCCTCAATTGACTCTCGCTGGACTTGAACCCAGACCTGCTTCTCACAGACCCTTGAACCCCCAGCTGTCTCCTTTGGCAAACTCCAATCCTCCCTCAAAACCCATTTTGGATGATCCATTTTCCAGGCATCCTTTATTGGCCCTCCGGTCCCCTGGCACTTCCGGTCCGGGTCCCTTTGTGACTGCAACCTTATCCTGTGTCTTGTCCGGCTGCTCTGGGTCCCGGCCCTGCCCAGCATGGAGGCGGGTGAAAGGCGGGGGCAGAAAGCATTTGATGTTTATGGTAAACTCTTATAAACCCGCCAGAACCCCAGCCTGAATGATCTCGCTTTCAGGAAACTTTTATTCCCCATTAACATAGGGTCCTGTAGCCCAGGCTGGCCACAAACTTGCTGTGTAGCTGAGGATGGCCTTGAGTTGCCCATCCTCCTGTCCTCACAGTCCGGGATGTTGTAGACTATTATTTTAAGGTGTTACTTTTGTTTATGTTGCATTTATTTAACTCTGTGCCTGTCTAAACCACCTGATGGTCTAATAAAGAGCTGAACAGCCAATAGGGAGGCAGGAGAAAGGATAGGTGGGGCTGGCAGACAGAGAGAATACACAGAAGGAGAAATGTGGAGGAGAGGGGGAGAGGGGAGGAGGACATCAGAGCCAGACACCCAGCTAACAAAGCCAGCCGCGGAGTAAGAAACAAAGAAAGGTATACAGGAATAGAGAAAGGCAAAAGCCCAGAGGCAAAGGCAGGATAATTTAAAGTTAAGGGAAAGGTGGCTAGAAACAAGTCAAGGCCGAGCATTTATAACCGAGAACGAGCCTCCATGTGGGATTCATTTGGGAGCTGGGTGGCGGGCCCCCCAAAGAAGCCCAGAGAGTAAAAACCATCAACAGCACTGGGGTGATGGTGTCACCAGGCCTGGCTCTCCTTCCAGACCTCGGTTCAGCCTCACCCTCCCTGCAGCCCCCTCCCCTGGTGACTGAGGATTCTGTGCATGTTCTCCGCTGTCTATGTTGATTTCTAGTACAACACAGTGTTGCTGCAGCATGCAAGTGCTAGGTCAGACTCAGGGAAGGACTTCCTCCTTCACTGAACACTTCTTGGCACTCAGAAGCACGCCTTCACCCCTGGATTCCGGTGCTGGCCCCACACACCCTGGCTGTGTGCCTCATGCCCTGACCTTGGTGTCTGCAGGTTTACAGGGGACACCTCTGTCGCCCCATGTCACAGCACACAAAGCATTTCCAGCAACAAGCGTTTGCTGAATGACTGTTGAACCTTGACACTTACCTCGGTCTGTCTTGGGGTATCTGCGCTGAGCTAGGTTGTCCTGGGTCTCCCCAATGGCTCCTGGAACAATGTGAGGCGGTTAACAACTGTCCTTGAAACTGCAGGCCCCAGGCAACCCCACCTGCTAGTGCCTGGGCCCGTGGGCCTCCTGGCTCTGCCTCGTGGGTTCTGTTGTGTGACCTTGACACAGTGGTTTGACCTCTGTGAACCTCCAAGTAAAACAAGATGGACCCCGGGAAAAGTGCCGTGCCGGGGCGTCCTGCCTCCAGACGGTACTGTGATCCATCTGTAGGAACCCTTTGTGTAGGAGAGGCTTTGTTAGCTTGTGGAGGCCCCTGGCCTACACCTGGCCCTGCTCCAGGGAGCAGCACCGAGCCCTAAGCCGTCTCTGGGTTAGCAGATACCTTTCGCTCCTCTTGTCGCCCTAAGTGAATCCTGTCTCAGAGTCCAAGGATTCAGGCCTATGCAAAACCTGGTTCAGGGAACCCGGAAGGCCGGGGTGCCTGAGAGATCGGGGGATTTGCACTTGGCCTTGTAATTTGGGGGCTTCTTTCGGGTTGTTTTGAACATATGGAAATCAACTGGCTGAAGTGTAAATACTGAGAAAAATAAATCGTCCTGGGTGAAGGGGAAGTGTTTCAGTCCTTGGAGACTGGACCCCGGCAACGCGAAAGGCTGGACTCTGAGTCTTCATTCAACAGGTCTGGAGCCCACACACCCAGCTGTGACAGAGCTGCACTGTCCCTCAGCTCCTCCTGATGGACAGGTCCCTGCACAGCAGCCAAACCCTGCCCCATGGCTCCTGTGGGTTTGAAATGCATCATTAATTCCTTCATTCATTCATCTAATAGATACACATGGGGCTCTCAGGCTTTTCCTGAAGTTTGAGCAGCTTCAGTCAGAGTCAGGGACGAGACTCCTCCTGCCTAGGTTAGACCTCTATCAATGCCTAGGCTAGACCTCTGTTAATGTGGCCAAGATCTTCAGATTTTGCCAAGCCACCCAAACTCCTGTTCAAACCTCAAACATGCCAGGTGAGCACGGTGGGCACAACTTTAATACCAGGCAGGGGCAGGAGGATCTTCGTGAGTTTGAAACCAGCCTGATCTAGAGTGAGTTCCAGGACAGTCTGGGCTACAAACTGAGCCCCTGCCTCAAAATAAATAAGAGAGAGAGAGAGAGAGAGAGAGAGAGAGAGAGAGAGAGAGAGAGAGAAAGAAAGAATTTTCTTCATCCCGTCAACAACTCTGCGTGTGAGTGCCCGGAAGCCTGAGGTACCTTGACCGTGGACAAGATCCTGAAAGCCAGGCTCCTAAAGAGAGGAGGAGGCAACCAAG
Organism: Peromyscus eremicus; assembly: GCF_949786415.1. Lineage (NCBI taxonomy): Eukaryota > Metazoa > Chordata > Mammalia > Rodentia > Cricetidae > Peromyscus > Peromyscus eremicus. Next base: position 60,656,602 of record NC_081433.1, read on the forward strand.
GAAATGGGACTGGGATACTGAGGCTGAGGCTTTGAAGGGTGCACAGGAGTTCAGCAAAGGCCCTTCGGGTGTCAGGGCGAACCACAGAGGGAAAGGACTGGTTCCCTAAGAGGCCGTGGCAGCTGAGTTAACTGCACCGGAGAAGTGGGGTGAGCTTGACGCCTGAGCGTGGGGGTTAGCCCTCTAAGACGCTGAAGGCCTGGCTGAAGAGTGGGGCCAGGGTTGGAGTAGCAGGAACACTGAGCTGAGGGCGGAGGACGAGGTGAGGCCACACAGCACCACTGGAGGCTGACACAGCTCCGGGTGTTGAGGGCACAGGGAGTGCCTGGGCAGACACGGGGGCAGGGAGGGGAGATGGCGGGAGAGCTAGCCGGGCCTCGCAAAGGGTGGAAAACAGCGGGGTTGGGGGGAAGAGAGATTTAGGCAGTGCCATGTGAGCGCATTGGGAACAGAAGCGGGCCACCTGTCACCGCCAGCGGTCCTGGGTACGAATCTGCATTGGCGGGGTCTCACAGCGTAGCCCAGGCTAGCTCTGAACTCCTGGACCTGTGAGGAGCGAGAGCGGCCTGGGGGGCTCAGCGGGCAAAGGGGCTTGTCACCGCGGCTGAGGGCCTGAAAAGGATCCCCGACCCTCGGTGGGGAGAGAGGGACGTGGCTGCTCAGGGCTTGAAGGACCCTGTGGACACAAACCCCGGGAGGGGACCTGGGCACGTGGGGGGGCACTGCGCATGCGTGCTGCTGCCCACCACCAGCAAGGGAGGAGGTGGGGCTCGGTGTCAGGAGCCCGGGGTCACAGGAGGTGGCGGGGAGGGCCAGGAAGGGGGCGACTGTGGGGACCCCGAGCTCCGAGGGACCCTCCATCCCAGGAGCCTAGAGCAGCGTCGTGTGCTGTTCCCAACAGAAACGGGGGAGGGGGCGGACACAAACACCGACTGAGGACCACGCTTTCCCTGTGATGGCTGCCACATCCACCCGGAAACGGAAACAGCACCAAGTGTCAGCGGGAGAAGAGGGGCCAGGGAGAACAAGAGGGAGAAGCCCAGCGGGCTGCGGAGAATGACAGCCTAGAACCCCAGAGAGGGGCTGGGGGCGTGGTCAGGGTGGAGCCCCGCCTAGAACCCCAGAGAGGGGCTGGGGGCGTGGTCAGGGTGGAGCCCCGCCTAGAATCCCCCAGAGAGGGGCTGGGGGCGTGGTCAGGGGTGGAGCCCCGCCTAGAATCCCCAGAGAGGGGCTGGGGGCGTGGTCAGGGTGGAGCCCCGCCTAGAATCCCCCAGTGAGGGGCTGGGGGCGTGGTCAGGGTGGAGCCCCGCCTAGAACCCCAGAGAGGGGCTGGGGGCGTGGCTCAGGGGTGGAGCCTAGGATCCCCAGTGAAGGGCTGGGGGCGTGGCTCAGGGGTGGAGCCCCTGCCTAGAACCCCAGAGAGGGGCTGGGGGCGTGGTCAGGGTGGAGCCTAGAACCCCAGAGAGGGGCTGGGGGCGTGGCTCAGGGGTGGAGCCTAGAACCCCAGAGAGGGGCTGGGGGCGTGGCTCAGGGGTGGAGCCCCTGCCTAGAATCCCCAGTGAGGGGCTGGGGGCGTGGTCAGGGTGGAGCCTAGAACCCCAGAGAGGGGCTGGGGGCGTGGTCAGGGGTGGAGCCCCGCCTAGAACCCCAGTGAGGGGCTGGGGGCGTGGTCAGGGGTGGAGCCCCGCCTAGAACCCCAGTGAGGGCTGGGGGCGTGGCTCAGGGGTGGAGCCCCACCTAGAATCCCCAGTGAGGGGCTGGGGGCGTGGTCAGGGTGGAGCCCTGCCTAGAACCCCAGTGAGGGCTGGGGGCGTGGCTCAGGGTGGAGCCCCGCCTAGAATCCCCAGTGAGGGGCTGGGGGCGTGGCTCAGGGGTGGAGCCCCGCCTAGGATCCCCAGGGAGGGGCTGGGGGCGTGGCTCAGGGTGGAGCCCCGCCTAGAACCCCAGAGAGGGGCTGGGGGCGTGGTCAGGGTGGAGCCCCGCCTAGAACCCCAGAGAGGGGCTGGGGGCGTGGCTCAGGGGTGGAGCCTAGGATCCCCAGTGAGGGGCTGGGGGCGTGGCTCAGGGGTGGAGCCCCTGCCTAGAACCCCAGAGAGGGGCTGGGGGCGTGGTCAGGGTGGAGCCTAGAATCCCCAGGGAGGGGCTGGGGGCGTGGCTCAGGGGTGGAGCCTAGAATCCCCAGTGAGGGGCTGGGGGCGTGGTCAGGGTGGAGCCTAGAATCCCCAGGGAGGGGCTGGGGGCGTGGTCAGGGTGGAGCACCTGAGTAGCACCTGCTAGGCACAGGGCTCACTGTTCCTCCCCCACAGCACTGGTGGTTCACGCCTTTAATCCCAGCACTCGGGAGGCAGAGGCAAGTGGATCTCTGTGAGTTCGACGCCAGCCTGGTCTACAGAGCAAGTTCTAGGACAACCTGGGCTACACAGAGAAACCCTATCTTAAGAAACCAAGAAAGAGGCTGGAGAGCATTGGCTGCTCTTCCAGAGGTCCTGAGTTCAATTCCCAGCAACCACATGGTGGCTCACAACCATCTGTAATGAGATCTGGCGCCCTCTTCTGACCTGCAGGCAGAACACTGTATACATAATAAATAAATCTTTAAAAACAGGAAACAAACAAAACCAAACCAAAACTCAAAAGCGTAAGAAGCTGCAGGTGTGTGCTGGAGACAAATTCCCGAATGTTTGAATATTCCTGGACAGCGGCGACAGTGAGCGCTGGGCCTGCAGGTGCTGAGTCGAATGTTGCACTCCTGGTCTCTGCTGTCCCCAAGGCCCAGCAGCTCGCAGCCGCTGCGCCAGAAATAGGTGCAAAAATTAAAGAAATAAACCGTCTGCGAATCGCGCACAGTTCGCAGACTCCGGGCACTCACCGCCTGGGAACTTCCATGACCAGACACCAAGGACTCACTGAATATTAACAGACAGTCATTACAAATGAGGCACCAGGGTTAAAGAGCTACTGAATATCAACCAGCTCCTGGCTACAAACGAACCAGTGAACACAAAGAAAATGCTGCTTGTTAATGAGACGCTGCATATTAATGAGTCACCAGATATTAATTATCCAGTGCATATTAATGTGCCATTGGATACCAAGGACACTGAATACTCAAGAGGCACTGGCTAATAAAAGCACCACGCTTAAGATCGACGCCCCACCTACTGAGCATGCGCAAGGCAAACCCAATGACCTGATTACTTTACTATATAAAGCCCACACTTTATATTAACGACCCAAACAAGGTATTAAGAATCCGTGCTGTATAGGGAGGATATGAATATTAATGACTGCATCTTAATATTAATGACTTGTTGCATACTCATGAGGTGGTATCATTACTATGTGTGATTCAGTGTCTTAATGATGTGATGGGCTATTAAGTCATGAATATTCATGAGCCCCTGGCTCCGCCTGGTCCCCCTCCAGGTGCCTGTGAGGCTGTGGGAGCTGCAAGGGAGCGGAGCGCACGGAGAGACTTTAGGATGGGTGTCTGGACCTCTGGGGACACTCTCAGAACGCTCTGGGACATCCTCCCAGACTGCAGGGTGTAGAGGAGCTGCTGGAAGGGCCCCATCTGGGTCCACCGGTCAGCCTCAGTTCCCAGATGGCAAGCAGGTCACAGACACACACATGCCCGGGGCCACCCATGGCCAGGCTGGGCGGGACGAGCTGCACACCAGCCCTGACCCCAGGTGGTTCCTCTCTGGACTGTTCCAGATTGCCTTCCCTTAATGTTGGCAAGTTTCTCTTTACAAGGAGCCGGGACTTACTTTTATGTACAAAAAGAGAATTCCTATAAAGACAAAGCTATGGGAAGCCTCGCCCCAGGTCTTCATGGTAACCAGGCTGCTCTGGCCCCGCCTGTGCATCCCAGCTTCCGGGAGTGAGGCGTCGAGCCACCCGTGTGATTCACGGAAGGGGGCCCTTCCCCTCTCCGGGAACCGGGAAGGAAGGAGCCAGGATCCCGGACCATTAGCCCAGACGGGGAAACTGAGGCTGCGGAGGTGAGGCCCGGATCCTCGCCCTTCCCAGTCGGCAGGGCTGTGCTGGCCTGGCCTCTGGGGTCACCCCGAGTCCCCACCCCTCCAGGCCGGTCCCATCCATCCAATTGACCTCTTCCGGTGTCATTTACGTCAGGATTACAATACTCACTTTAATTTTCTCAGATATAAATGTCACAGACAAATGGCCGAGTAATCAAGATTAAAGCAAACACATCCACCCCTGCTCCACCCCACTCAGAGGCCTGGGGGTCTAGGCAGGGGGTCGGTCAGCCCCGGGACCCGAGTCAGTTTCCTGCGCGGAGGGGAAGCGGAGCTGGACGCCCAGCAGAGGGCTCCGGACCTCTGGGGTCGCAGAGAGGTCCCCCTGCCCCCCAAGATCCTCCCAGCCTGAGCCAGGGAGGAAAGCGTCACGCCCGAAGGAGGAGAGCTGGGCCCGGCTGCGCAAACACTGAAGCCAGATGGAACAGTTAGTGTTCCTCGCTACCACACCTTCCTCTCCCGACAATGACAGGCCAAGGTGAGGAAGTGAAGCTGGGGGTGCAGAAACCGGGGTGCAAAAACTGGGGGTGCAGAAACTGGGGGTGCAGACCCAGCCCTCGGGAGGCCGAGGGAGGAAAGTAGAACCTTCAAAGCCAGTCCCAGAAAAGGGAGGAAAAAAAGAAGGTAAATTACCCCAAAGCGTCAGAACCTTGGCTAGCAACACAAACTCTCTTAATTTAACTACGGTGGTAGATGACCACGCACTGAGCGGCCACCCCGCCTCGCCATTTACCTTCACCGCAGCCTCGTGCCAATAGGGAAACTGAGGGCTGGAGAACTAACGCTTCTCCTCCGAGCTTCCCCAGTGTCAGCGTGAGACAGATTCCGAGTGTCCGGAAACATCACAAACACAAACAGGGGAAACCGAGTCAGGGTCAGAGCCACTGGCGAGAAGTGCGGACTCTTGACCCCGGAATGTGGCCGAGACCCGGGGCCCCTGGGCCGCTGCAGCCCGTGCCCCGCGGTCGAGGACGCGCAGGGAGTCCAGGCCACAGGGCGCGCCCCAGACCCCAACCCCCGGCCCCCGGGACCCCGGCACTCACCGCGGGCGCCAGCTCGGGACCGCCCGGGAGGAAGAACGGTTTCCACCTGGTTGACCGTCCCGCCCCGGTTCTTGGCTTCTTGCCTTCTTCCGCCTCCTTCCCGCCCTCCTGCGGGCTCCTTCCTCCAGCCGGGCGAACTTCCCAGCGGCCAAGGAGAAAGTCCCCCTCACGCCGTTCCGCCTCTCCACTCTGCCTCCTTGACCCGCCCCTCTCCATCCTGTACTTCACCTTGGCCTTTTCCTTCCCGTCTGTCCTCCCACCTGATCTTTGGCCCCACCCATCCTTCTAGGCCACGCCCTCCTTCCAGATTTCACATCTCGACCCCTACCTCCCCCTTTCCTGGCCATGCCTATTCACCTCCACCCCACCCTGACCTCTCCCCACTCCGGTCCTGCCCCGCCCCTGGCAGGGTCTAGCTCCTCCCTCCCCTCCCTCACTTAGAGCCTCCTTTTCCTCCCACCGCACTGTGAGGGAGCAGGGGCTCCCCAGGGCTGAGCTGTGCAAGCCACGTTTGTCTTGCAGTCCCAGGCTGCAGCCCCCCTCCCCAGCTCAGCCAAGGCTGCATGAAGAAACATTCCGCCGGGAGGAAAGAGAACCCAGAGACTTAAATTCCAGAACTTTAAAACCTGTTGGTAGGCCCTCTGCCTTTTTTTTTTTTTTTTTTTTTTTTTTTTTTTTTTTTTGGTTTTTCGAGACAGGGTTTCTCTGTGTAGCTTTGCGCCTTTCCTGGAACTCACTTTGTAGACCAGGCTGGCCTTGAACTCACAGAGATCCACCTGCCTCTGCCTCCCGAGTGCCCCTTTGACTCTTAAATACCAGGATCACATCACCTGTCCCCACTCACGGAGTTACCCCTAATCCCTGTAGGTCCTACCTCTTGAGTTTGGGGTCCTAGCAGACTGCTGAGAGGGAGCAAGTCCTGACACTGGACACTGAGTCCTCCTGAGGCTGCCTCCCTGGACCGGTACAGAGTGCACAGAGCTACAGAACTGAGTGTCACGTGACGCACTAATCCCTCCCTGAGTGGCAATACCCACAGAACTCAAAACAAGAGGTCCCTTGCATCCGGAGGTCCCAGCGGCCCTACTCACATGCTGTGGTCTGCCCAGGTGCTGGGATATTAGTCAACCACGAAAATGGAAAGAGCTGGCAGCGGCCAACACAAATGTCCTAGCTGTGTGTAATGGGCTCGTGAGAAATTCACGGGCAGGGAAATCCACAGACAAGGAGCGTAGATCACGGGCTGCCGGGGCTGGGGAGGGGTGGGGTGTTGTTGTTGTTGTTTTGTTTTGTTTTTGGACCTGATATTCTGGAAACACACGAAGTGAGGCCGAGGCTGCCGAGAGGACCGGGCTAAGTGCCACTGCATCATTTCCTTGAGTCACGTCAGTGCCAAGCAATTGAAAACACCTCCCATGGCACCTGGTCACAGTGCCAGGGACTCAGCCGGCAGCTGACTGCCCAATGTCCACTCCACTGCACAGTTGAGGTTTTGGAATCACTGAGGTGCAAATGACCACGACATCATAAACAGGTAATGACACCCCACCCAGGTCCTGCCCTGATACTGGGACTCACCCTGGTGAGATAAGTGTCTGTCTCCTCCGGGCTCTGGGAGGCCGGGTGAGGGAAACCCGGCCTGAGAAAAAGGCCTCCTGTGTTTTTAAAGGTGCCCTGCCTTCCTGTACCCCGAGGAAAGCAAATTCAAGCTACCAGGAGGTGCTGAGTTCTCAGTGCTTATCAGATGGGCAGGGAGGCAAGGACAGATAAACCACGTGCTTGGGTGGTGACGGTGACCCCAGGCATGGGACGCTGGTGGTAACCTGCCACGTAGCGCCTGCAGAGGTCGGAACAGGGACCAGCCACCAGTCTGCACGCACACGCGAGAAGGGAGGACGGCCACGCCTAATGGCACCTGCTGGAATCCCACGTTCCAGAGGCAGGGGATGGGGCAGGACAAACGAGATTATCGGATATGAGCAACAATTTACAAGACAGATCATGGAAACCCAGATCCCTCTCAGCAGAACACGATGGGAAGGTCAGAGAATCAGAGTTTCAAACCAAAGCCTTCCTTCTTCACCTTTATAACACTAGGCAGGGCTCCACCCCTGACCACGCCCCCAGCCCCTCACTGGGGATTCTAGGCGGGGCTCCACCCTGACCACGCCCCCAGCCCCTCACTGGGGATTCTAGGCAGGGATCCACCCCTGACCACGCCCCCAGCCCCTCACTGGGGGATCCTAGGCGGGGCTCCACCCCTGAGCCACGCCCCCAGCCCCTCACTGGGGATTCTAGGCGGGGCTCCACCCCTGAGCCACGCCCCCAGCCCCTCACTGGGGATTCTAGGCGGGGCTCCACCCTGAGCCACGCCCCCAGACCCTCACTGGAAGTGGCATAAAATCCTTGGTTTTTGAACTGAAGCATATGGACTTTGAAGTACTCTGCTTATGTTTCCTGTTTTATGACCACTGTTCCTAACTTACTTGCATCAGTATGGAATGTAAGGGCCCCAGAAATAGGTGCTTTTTATCAGTAACAGATTTTTTTTTTGAACTTTTACCTTAGTAACCACGTTATCTAATAAGCTAACAACCCGCTCTGTTTCAGGTGTTATATTTTTATAGAATTTAACCAAGAATTTCTAGGAAGCAACTTAAAGAGCAGATCTACATTTTCAGCAATGATAAACAGACAAGGGTATTACCAAAATGCCTACAAAAATTATTTTTTCACTAAGTAAAATACAGGAAAATTGTTTGATCCACACTGTTAATAATTAGCAAATTGCATTAACATGTTACTTGAAATCTATAAAAAATAATCTTTTTTTAAAGATTTTATAAAAATACTCCATAGTATTGCCTAAAGTTACCTATTAAAATCCTATAGAGATTGTTTTTAATGCTTTTTGTTTGTTTGTTTGTTTGTTTTTTGAAACAGGGTTTCTCTGTGTAGTTTTGGTGCCTGTCCTGGATCTCGCTCTGTAGCCCAGGCTGGCCTCGAACCCACAGAGATCCAGCTGGTTCTGCCTCCCGAGTGCTGGGATTAAAGGCGTGCGCCACCGCCGCCTGGTGACAAACTATTATTAATGATAAGAGGCCAAAACTAAAATTACAAGTAAATGGCATTGAAATTTCAGGCCTACTAGACACTAATGCTAATGTATCCATACATTTTCAAAAATCTTCAAATCTCAGCCGGGCGGTGGTGGCGCACGCCTTTAGTCCCAGCACTTGGGAGGGAGAACCAGCCGGATCTCTGTGAGTTCGAGGCCAGCCTGGGCTACAGAGCAAGTTCCAGGAAAGGTGCAAAACTACACAGAAAAACCCTGTCTCGAAAAACCAAAAAAAAAAAAAAAAAACTTCAAATCTCAATTGACCATGACAAGAAGTCTCCACTCAATCTGTAGGCACTGGAACCCTATCTCAGGTAAAAACAGAGTGCAGGATGGATTGAATGTATAAGACAAACAGGATGTTAAAGTCTTATGTAGCTGACACAGCCATGAATTTATGGGGGAGAGATTTATTACAACAATGAGGAGCTCAATTAATATTCCTACAATTTCAGGAACAGCTCGTAAAATGATGTTAAAAATGGGGTTTCTGAAAAAGATATTGAAAAAAATTGTCACCAGGTGGCGATGGCACACACCTTTAATCCCAGCACTCGAGAGGCAGAGGCAGGCAGATCTCTGAGTTCGAGGCCAGCCTGGGCTACAGAGCGAGATCCAGGACAGGCACCAAAACTACAGAGAAACCCTGTCTCAAAGAAAAAAAACAAAACAAACAATCAATCAAACAAACAAGAATTGTCCAGGAAAATTCCAGTACCTTCTTTATTTTCTAAAGATTGACCTAATATTGTTGCTGATTTACAAGTTTGCTTCTTTACTATTCCTTTACAAGACAAGACAGAAAAAAATTTGCTTTTCCAGTGCCTACGTATAATAACACTGAACCAGTATGGAGATGTCACTGAAATGTCCTCCTCAGGGTTTGTTAGATAGCCCCACATTGTGTCAATATTTGTAAATCAACCACTGGAAGGGATATGTAAACAATTTCCTCAGTCTGTTATTTATCATTATATAGGTAATATTTTATTGGCTGCTTTTGATACAGATACCTTAGGAAAAAATGTTTAATGTGGTACAGAAAATTTTACTCTGTTTGGGATTACAAATTTCTTCTGAAAAATACAAAGAGGAGATTCTCTTAGTTATTTAGGTTATAAATTAAGTAAACAGAGAATTCAGCCGCAAAAAGTACAGATTGGGAGAGATCAGTTACAAACTCTTAATGATTTTCAAAACTTATTGGGTGATATTAACTGGTTACAGCCTACCATTAGATTGTCTACTCAAGAATTAAGTAATTTGTTTCAAATTTTGCAAGATGACTCAGATTTAAACAGTCCAAGACAATTAACAGCTGAGGCCAATAGGGAATTATCTCAAGTAGAACAAAGCCACAAAATGCCTGTGTGGATGGATTAGATCTCACAACTAATGTATTTTAGCAATTGGAGGATAATATTTTAGAATAGATATATTTAGCTCACAGAGTAAAAAGTTAAAGACCTATAGAGAAAAGGTTTCTGAAGTAGTCATAAAAGGAAGAATAAGACTTGGTCAATTCTCAGGAATGGATCCAGCTGAGATTGTAGTGTCCTATACCAACACTGAAATTGTGCAGTTGTGGGTGATTAATGATGATTGGCAGAGAGCTGGTAGTAACTTCTTAGGAGAAATTAACAACAGATATCTGAAAAGAAAGCAACTTCAAATTTAAAAGGAACCCAGTGGAATTTTTCCCAGCATAGTGAAGAGAGCACCTATTTCTGGGGCTCCTACGTTTTATACTGAGGCAAACAAATTAGGAATGGCTGGTTATAAAGCAGGACATATCAGTAAGGTTGTTCAAAGACCATATGATTTGGTTCAGAAATCAGAGTTGTATGCCATTCTGATGGTTTTATTAGACTTCAATGAATCTCTTAATATAACTACTGATTCTCGATATGCAGAAAGGGTTGTATTGCGTATAGAAATTGCTGATCTTATTCCTGATAATTCAGAATTAACTTTATTATTTGTACAACAGCAACAGGCAATCTGAGAAGGGAATTGCCCACTTTATATTACCCATATTTGATCTCATACATGGTTGCCTGGCCTTTAGCAAAAAGAAATGAAGAGATGGATCAATTATTGATAGGAAATGTGTTGGAAGGCTCAGAATTTCACAAGAAACACCGTGTTAATAGTAGGGGCTTGACTTTGGAAGCTGAGGCATGGTGAGGTTCTTCTGTTTAACATTCTGCTCTGACTTCTACTTCCTGCCTGTATGCTGCTAGCTCTGCCTCCTGGTACTGAGCATTGTGGACCAACATCACCTGAGACTACAACACACCACTTCCTTCCACTGAGTCCTAGGGCCCTACCCTATCCCTTTTTGCACTTGGGGAAGGAGCCATCGCCCTGGGACACAACCAGACCCCAGCATTCTGCCCGAGGCCAGCCTGGGGCCCGGCTGATCATGTGAAGACCAACTGCTTGGAGGCATTGGTGAGATTGCCCTACTGATCAACCTGTTCAGGGAGACCCATTCAGGAGAGGTCTCAGAAGCCTGCAGTCTGAGGAAACAAGATCAGCTGAGGAGTTGGCAAGCAAGCAGAGCTCGACCCAAGAATGCAAGAGAAGGAGCCGTCCAGCCACCAAACCAGGTCACCAGAGCCATAAGCCCACCCTACACCGACCAGGAACAGGAAAGGCCCCATCTCTGGACCAGCAGACCAGGTCTCTAGCTTCTAGGCCCTAGGGGCACATTATGTGCCTCTCTCCCCCAGCCATTGGAGCACCAGGGACCAGACAGCGGCCTCTTTCCCTGCCCCCTGGCCAAGAAAACCATCCCATGCGACACCAACAACCACAGGAGCCATAAGCCCACCCCACACTGATTAGGAACAGCTGCTCCCTGAGACAGAACCCACTAACACCGATTGGACTAAGCTGCTCCTGGAGAAACAGAGCCCATCAGCACCAATTTGACCAAGAACTCCCAGTGGACCAAGACTAACAATTAGAACAAGAGAGGCACTTTCAGACACAGACACTGCCTACACCGAGCAGAGGAAGAGATGAGTGGACGCCAGTGCAAAAATACAGGCAACAACATAAAGACCTATACGACAACATCAGAACGTAGCGATTCTACACCTGCAAGACCTGAACATACCAAGACAGAAGAAACAGAAGAAATCAATCCTAAAAATGACCTTAAGAAGATGATAGAGGCCCTTAAAGAAGAAATAAAAAATTCCCTTAAAGAGGAAATAAAAAATTCCCTTAAAGAGGAAATAAAAAAATTCTCTCTTTTTTTTTTTTTTTGGTTTTTCGAGACAGGGTTTCTCCGTGTAGCTTTGCGCCTCTCCTGGAACTCACTTGGTAGCCCAGGCTGGCCTCGAACTCACAGAGATCCGCCTGGCTCTGCCTCCCGAGTGCTGGGATTAAAGGCGTGTGCCGCCACCGCCCAGCTGAAGAATTCTCTTAAAGAAATGGAAGAAAAATTGGAAGAAATCAAAGAAAGCCAAAAAAGCAATTAAACAGATGAAGGAAACAATTCAAGATTTAAAAATTGAAATCGAGACAATAAAGAAGACACAAACTCAGGGAATGTTGGAAATAGAAAATCTGACTAAATGAACAGGAACTACAGATGCAAGCATAACCAACCAAATGCAAGAGATGGAACAGAGAATCTCTGAAGTTGAAGACACAATAGAAAAAATAGATTCATCAGTCAAAGAAAACACTAGAGCCAAAAAAGTCGTAACGCAAAATGTCCAGAAAATCTGGGACACCATGAAAAGACCAAACCTAACAATAATAGGGATAGAAGGAGAAGAATACCAACTCAAAGTCACAGAAAATATATTCAACAAAATCATAGAAGAAAACTTTCCCAACATAAAGAAATGTCTATGAAGATACAAGAAGCTTACAGAATACCAAATAGACTGGATCCAAAGAAAAAGTCCCCTCACCAAATAATAATCAAACCACTAAACATACAGAATAAAGAAAAATATTAAGAGCCACAAAGGAAAAAGGCCAAGTAACATATAAAGGAAGACCCATCAGAATAACACCAGACTTCTCAATGGAGACTATGAAAGCTAGAAGGTCCTGGTAATGTTATACAGATACTAAGAGACCATGGATGCCAACCAAGACTGTTATACCCAGAAAAACTCTCAATCACCATAGATGGAGTAAACAAAATATTCCATGATAAACAAAATATTCCATGATAAAAACCTATCCACAAATCCAGCCCTACAGAAAGCACTAGAAGGAAAAATCCAACCTAAGGAAATTAGACACACCCACAAAAACTCAGGCAATAGATAATCCCACACCAACAAATACCAAAAAAGGGAAACACAACACTACCACCAAAAAATAACAGGAATTAACAATCACTGGTCATTAATATCCATCCATATCAATAGACTCAACTTACCTGTAAAAATACACAGGCTAACAGAATGGATACGGAAATAAGATCCATCCTTCTGCTGCATACAAAAAACACACCTCAACTTCAAAGACAGACACTACCTCACAGTAAAAGGCTGGGAAAAGTCTTTCCAATCAAATGAACTTAAGAAGCAAGCTGGTGTAGCTATTCTAATATATAATAAAATAGACTTCAAACTAAAATCAATCAAAAGAGATCAGGACAGACATAACATATTTATCACAGGGAAAATCCACCAAGATAAAGTCTCAATTCTGCACATTTATGCCCCAAATACAAAGGCACCCACATTTGTAAAAGAAACATTACTAAAGCTTAAATCACACATCAACCCCCACACACTAGTAGTGGGAGATTTCAACACACCACTCTCACCAATAGACAGATCTACCAGACTGAAACTAAACAGAGAAATAAAGGACTTAACAGATGTTATGCCTCAGATGGACTTAATAGATATCTACAGAACATTCCACCCTAACACAAAAGACTTTACCTTCTTCTCAGCACATGGAACCTTCTCAAAAATTGACCACATACTCTGTCACAAAGCAAATCTCAACAGATACAAAAAAATTGGAATAACCCCCTGTATTTTATCAGACCACCATGCTTTAAACTTAGATTTAAACAACAACAACAAAATTTATAAAAAGCCTACAGTCTCTGAAACTGACTAATGACCAAATGAGGCACCAATGGGTCAAGGAAGAAATAAAGAAATTAAAGATTTCCTGGAATTGAATAAAAATGAAAGTACAACATACCCAAACTTATGGGACACTATGAAAGCAGTGCTAAGAGGAAAATTCATAGCACTAAATGCCCACATAAAGAAGTTGGAGAAATTTCATACTAATGACTTAACAGGACACTGGAAAGCTCTAGAACAAAAAGAAACAAACTCACCCAGGAGGAATAGATGCCCAGAAATAATCAAATTGAGGGCTGAAATAAATGAAATATAAACAAAGAGAACAATACAAAAAATCCATAAAACAAAGAGTTGGTTCTTTGAAAAAATCAACAAGATAGACAAACTCCTATGCAAATTAACCAAAAGAAAGAGAGAGCATCCAAATTAACAAAATCAGAAATGAAAAGGGAGACATAACAACAGACAATGAGGAAATCCAGAGAATCATCAGGTCATACGACAAAAACCTGTACTCCACAAAATTGGAAACTATTTAAATAGACCAATAACACCTAAGGAAATAGAAACAATCATTAAAAGTCTCCCAAACAAAAAAAGCCCATGACCAAATTGTTTCAGCACAGAATTCTACCAGATTTTCAAAAAGAGCTAATTCCAGTACTCTTCAAATTGTTCCGCACAATAGAAACAGAAGGAACATTACCAAACTCTTTTTATGAGGCTACAATTACCCTGATACCCAAACCACACAAAGATGCAACAAAGAAAGGATTACAGACCAGTCTCCCTCATGAACATTGATGCAAAAATACTCAATAAAATATTGGCAAACCGACTCCAAAAACACTTCAAAAAAATTATCCACCATGACCAAGTAGGCTTCATGCCAGGGATGCAAGGATAGTTCAACATAAGAAAATCTGTCAATGTAAATACACCATAAAAACAATCTGAAAGAAAAAAACCACATGATCATCTCATTAGATGCTGAAAAAGCCTTTGACAAAATCCAATACCCCTTCTTGATACAGGTCTTAGAGAGATCAGGAATACAGGGAACATACCTAAACATAACAAAGGCAATTTACAGCAAGCCAACAGCCACGATCAAATTAAATGGAGAGAAACTCAAAGCAATTCCACTAAAATCAGGAATAAGACAAGGCTGTCCACTCTCCCAATATTTATTCAATATAGTACTTGAAGTTCTAGCTAGAGCAATAAGACAACAAAAGGAGATCAAAAGGATACAAATTGGAAAGGAAGAAGTCAAACTTTCACTATTTGCAGATGATATGATAGTATACATAAGTGATCCTAAAAATTCTACCAGGGAACTCCTATACCTGATAAACTCCTTCAGTAATGTGGCAGGATACAAGATTAACTAAAAAAAAAAATCAGTAGCCCTCCTATATACAAATCATAAAAGGGCCAAGAAAGAAATCAGAGAAACATCACCCTTTACAATAACCACAAATAGTATAAAACACCTTGGGGTAACTCTAACTAAACAAGTGAAGAACCTGTATGATAAGAACTTTAAGTCTCTGAAGAAAGAAATTGAAGAAGATATCAGAAAATGGAAAGATCTCCCATGCTCATGGATAGGTAGAATTAACTTAGTAAAAACTGTAATCTTTTTTTTTTTTTTTTTTTTTTTAAATTTATTTATTTATATGTATACAGTGTTCTTCCTGCATGTATACCTATAGGCCAGAAGAGGGCACCAGACCTCATTATGGAGGGTTGTGAGCCACCATGTGGTTGCTGGGAATTGAACTCAGGACCTCTAGAAGAGCAGCCAGTGCTCTTAACCGCTGAGCCACCTCTCCAGCCCAAAAACTGTAATCTTACCAAAAGCAATCTACAGATTCAATGCAATCCCCGTCAAAATCCCAACACAATTCTTCACAGACTTGGAAAGAATAATATTCAACTTCATATGGAAAAACAAAAAACCCAGAATAGCTAAAAGAATCCTACATAATAAAGCAACCTCTGGAGACATCACCATCCCTGACCTCAAGCTCTACTATAGAGCTACAGTAATAAAAAACAGCTTGGTACTGGTATAAAAACTGACATGTGGACCAATGGAATCAAATTGAAGACCCTGACATTAATTCACACACCTATGAACATTTGATTTTTGATATAGAAGACAAAACTGTACAATGGAAAAAAGAGAGCATCTTCAACAAATGGTGCTGGCATAACTGGATGTCAACATGTAGACAATTGCAAATAGATCCATATCTGTCGCCATGCACAAAACTCAAGTCCAAGTGGATCAAAGACTTCAATATAAAACCAGTTACTCTGAACCTAATAGAAGAGAAAGTAGGAAGTAGTCTTGAACACATTGGCACTTCCTAATAGTGATCTTCCTAGGAGATCACATCCTAAATATAACACCAGTAGCACAGACACTGAGAAAAACAATAAATGGGACCTCTTGAAACTGAGAAGCTTTTGTAGGGCAAAGGACATGGTCAATAAGACAAAACGACAGCCTATACAATGGGAAAAGATTTTCACCAACCCCACAACTGACAGAGGGCTGATCTCCAGAATATATAAAGAACTCAAGAAACTAGATATCAAAATACCTAACAGTCTAATTAAAAAATGGGCTACAGAGCTAAACAGAGAATTCTCAACAGAAGAATCTCAAACAGCCAAAAGACATTTAAGGAATTGCTCAACATCCTTAGTCATCAGGGAAATGCTAACCAAAACGACTCTGAGATACCACCTTACACCTGTCAGAATGGCTAAGATCAAAAGCACCGCAGACAGCTTATGTTGGAGAGGATGTGGAGCAAGGGGAACACTCCTCCACTGTTGGTGGGAGTGCAAACTTGTACAGCCACTATAGAAATCAGTATGGCGATTTCTCAGAAAATTGGGAATCCATCTACCTCAAGACCCAGCTATACCACTCTTGGGCATATACCCAAGGAATGTTCAATCATACCACAAAGATACATGCTCAACTATGTTCATAGCAGCATTATTCATAATAGCCAGAACCTGGAAACAACCTAGATGCCGGTCAAATGAAGAATGGATTAAGAAAATGTGGTACAGATACACAATGGAGTACTACTCAGCAGAGAAAAACAATGACAGCATGAAATTTGCAGGCAAGTGGATGGAACTGGAAAATATCATCCTGAGTGAGGTATCCAGACTCAAAAGGACAAACATGGTATGTACTCACTTATAAGTGGATACTAGTTATAAAGCAAAGGACAATCAGACTGCAACCCACAGATCCAGGGAGGATATCTAACAGGGGGGACCCTAGGATGACTGTGGCTCATAATAAGTTTTGATTTTGCTCAATCACTGGACAAGCTTTAGTGAAACATTTCACTATTAGGATAAGAATTTGTGCTGTGCCGGGGGGTGGTGGCGCATGCCTTTAATCCCAGCACTCGGGAGGCAGAGCCGGGTGGATCTCTGTGAGTTCGAGTCCAGCCTGGGCTACCAAGTGAGTTCCAGGAAAGGCGCAAAGCTACACAGAGAAACCCTGTCTCGAAAAACCAAACAAAAAACAACAACAACAACAAAAAAAAACACAACATATTTATCATACCATTGATACATACTCTGGATTTCAATGGGTTTCCACTTAAGTTCTGAAAATGCAGATTCTATAATTACACATTTATTAAAGACAATGGCTGTGATGGGCATACTGATACAAATTAAAACTGATTATGCCCTAGCTAATGTTTCCAGTAAAATTAAATAATTTTTTGCGCATTACAACATAAACACATTGCAGAGATACCATATAATCTTTTAGGACAAGCAATTGTTGAAAGATCTAATTGCACTCTAAAGGAGATGCTTGTTAAACAGAAGGTAGATACGAGGACCCCCAAGGATAGACTGCATAATGCTTTACTAATGCTAATGAAACAGAGACAACAGCTGCTGAAAGACACTGGGTTATGGAAATCAGCACTGAATTGAGTTAGCCCATGAATTATACACGTTTTAACATCAAAATAGTCCAGGGAAAGTGTTAAGTTAGGATTCAGGGTATGCATGTAGCTGGAGAGTTCCTGCCAAGTCCCACCAGTCCTGGAGCCCACTTATAAAATAAACATACAGACGCTTATATTATTTAAACTGCTCGGCCATTAGCTGAGGCCTACCATTGTCTAGCTCTTACTCTTATACTAAGCCCATTTTTGTTAATCTATATGTTGCCATGTGTTCCTGTTTACCTGTTGCCTCTACATCATGCTCCCTGGACGGCAGCTGGTGTCTCCTTCTCTCCACCTTCCTGTTCTCTCAATTCTCCTCTCAGCTGGTCCCGCCTATGCTTCCTGCCTGGCTACTGGCCAATCAGTGTTTTATTTATCAATCAATCATCCATAGCACTTCCCATTTTTCTTTTTTTTTTTTTAAAGGAAGGTTTTAACTTTAACATAGTAAAATTACAGATAACAAAACAATTATCAAGCAAGAATTACAGCTACAATATTAAAGAAGATATCTATCTTATATTTGTGAGTCTAAGGTTTTATATCTAACTTATCTTTTATCATAACTGAAGAAATTATAACTAGTCTTCAACTACATCAAAGACCTCAGGAGGATATGCTATTATCTGAGAAATGGGAGAAGGATGCAAGCAACTTTCGGGAGTCTTGCAGGGTAGACAGAGACAGCTGGCAGCCTGGATAGTCATTCAAAGTTCTCTTGTAAAGTTGGGGCATCTGTCTTCAGCCCACAGGGCTAGAGTCTCTTGGTCATTTTTCTCTGTGTCCTGTAGAATGTCTGGCAGTTTCCTCTGCGAAGCAGGAACCTGAAGGACCATTTTGCCAAGCAAAGTTCAGTGGTCGCCTTCCTATGGGTCCTGTATGACCAGTTGATCAAGCAGTCCAGGCAAGAACAGTTTCTTGCCCAAATGGCTATTTTTGCCAAGGTGAAGATAAACTCCGTACAGAGTGTCTTCGATGCCCATCCTCCTCTCTTTAAGTAAATCGGTGCTGCCAGGAGCAGACATGTCTCATTGTCCAGAAAGTCTAAATTTTTAAAACATTTTAAATGCCATATTCTGTAGTTCTTTGAAGTGTTTGAAGATTACCTATCTATCTGAAATATATCTATGTATACCTAGAAAACTTAACATGACTACAAGTATGATTATCAAAGATGACTAATTATTAATCTATTTCTTAATTACACACTACAATTTTAAATGAGCTGTACAAACATAATACCTTAAACAAGAGTAGAAATATACACACAGTATAACAAAATTAACTTTAAATTTGTATCAATGGGGGCTGGAGAGATGGCTTGGGGGTTGGGAGCACCAACTGCTCTTCCAGAGGTCCTGAGTTCAATTCCCAGCACCCACATGGTGGCTCACAACAATTTGTAATGAGATCTGGCACCCTCTTCTGTATACATAATAAATAAATAAATCTTTAAAAAAATTTGTATCAATGAACTAAAATCTATACTAATATAAAACATTTCAAACAAGTTGTTGCTCTTTAAAAGTAGGTTCATTAATCTACCCTTTCATTCTATCATATCTATATCCTATATATCTATATCATATCCCCTTTTCTTCTTTAGAAAGAGATCACATTTTTTTAAGATTTATTTATTTATTATGTATATACAGTATTCTGTTTTGTATGTATCCCTGCAGGCCAGAAGAGGGAACTAGATATCATTACAGATGGTTGTGAGCCACCACATGGTTGCTGGGAATTGAACTCAGGACCTCTGAAAGAACAGCCAGTGTTCTTAACCTCTGAGCCATCTCTCCAGCCCCAGAGATCGCATTTATAATCAACCTATTTTAAATAAAAATATTGGTTTTTTTCTGTCCCACACCAGAGGGCTCTTCTGATATGGGACAAAAGAATCTCTTAACCTTTTATTTTAGGAATATGCTTGGGTTTAGAGAAGAAGTGAGCCAATTCCATCTCCAAAGACAGCTTGGTATATTTGGGAATTTGGGCATAGCTTCTCTTACTACTTCCTGCTGGAGGGGAGCACTCTATCTTATAGGGAATAAAGAGAATTTTAGGATTATGGATTATAGGATTAGGATTATAATTAGGATTATATTCCTTCTCAGGTCTTTGATGGGATTGAAGACTAGCAGTTATAGTTACATATATATTATCTTAGATAGAACATATTAAGTATTAGATTCAGGTTCTTTAGGATAGGACACCTTTTGGAATGATCTTTGTAACATGCCATTTACCTACGCTCTAGACTTCTATGGATTTTAGTATGTGTTTCTTGCTTGATATTGTTCACATTGATTGTAGTTCCATCTTATCTAGGTCATTATCCCTCATTACTCCTGGACAATTTGATAACCTCTCCTTGTATATAGTCTTATATTAGGTTAGAACCTTCTTATTTAGACAAAAGGGGAAGATGTAGTGGGTAGCCATTCCAGCTTTGATCTGGAAGTTCCAACCCCCATTGAGGCTTCGGTAACTGTCACAGCTACAAGGCGGGGCCAAGAGAGGACCCTGAAGACCCGAGATCTGGATGCGCCAGCTTCTCTTAGTTCCTGGACCCTGGACGCTGGAGGCAGACTGAACAGAGTTCTCCAGAGAACACCGCCAGACTGCGCTACACCTTTCCCAAACCCTATAACCAATCCCTTCACTTGTAAGTTACCCCACAAAATAAACCTCCCTTTTAACTACGTGAAGTGGCCTTAATAATTTCACCAATATCTATGCATATGTTTCCACAGGAGATAGGAAATTTTGAATCCCATCAAAGCTGATAAAAACCCGGCATGAGCAAGAGGAATCTTTTGGATGCTTCAGATGCTGAGACACCTCTTGAAAGGAAAAACACAGGAGGCCTTTCAAGCAGACAGCTAATCCTCACCTCCTGGGCACAGCTTAGGAATGTGCCACAAGGGGGAGGTGATAATTCCTTTGATTCAGAAACCTCTGAATACTACAAGTCTGTTCCTTGCTGTGCTATCTTTGGTAACTTTGCAGGTAACTGGGACTGATCATAATTACTTGGCCTTTATTCCTAATCTTCCAATGAACTTAGCAGTAAATTGGGGAGATACGGATACTCCTGTGGTGGTTAATGAATCTTGTTGGATACCTGGTCCTAATGACAACCAAGGTCCTGCTCAGCCAACGGAGAAGGGTAAAGAGATTAAAAATTATAGGGCAGGCAGTAATGGTGCATGCCTTCAATCCCAGCACTTAGTGGCAGAGGCAGGAGGATCTCTGTGAGTTCAAGGCCAGCCTGGTCTACAGAGTGAGTTCCAGGACAGTCTCCAAAGCTCCACAGAGAAATCCTGTCTGGGAAAAATATTATTATTATTATTATTCTGTAGAAGTAAAAGGAATTCCTATTTTTATGGGAAATCAAATTCAGTGTCTAAATATAACCTTTCAAGTATGGCTATTCATAGTCAATACTACCCAAGATTATCAGAGTAAGTTTTATATGCTTTATGCATCTGGTTTTAAAGGACCGGAGATTAATGCTACGAGTTCCATAAATCTACCATTCTGTGAGATGAGGGTTACCAACAAGGAACCTGACTGGGTACATCGGCAACAATGTTGAGAAACGTCGAGTGTTAATTAATAGCTCCCATGGAGAAGTCATTGACTGGAGCCCTGTGGCTCTCCTCAAGGAAAATATTCTCACTCAGAGTGAAGATGGAAGTGGTATAGTTTGAATGGAACTGTAGAGTTAGTGCTACTGTTAATGAACCTATCCAGTGGCATGAAGTGAGAATGGTAAGTCCTCTTCTGAAATTTGATGATTCAATCCAGACTAACTTATGGAAATTGGCAAGTGCCTTCCACCCTCTTAAAGCATGGGAAGGAAAATTAAACATTAAGGATGATAAGTACAGACTGTCTTTTAGACTAAATCAAAGCAATCCTTTTATGGGATGTGTACCATTATCTTCCTTGCTACCAAAGGGGCCAGTGCAATGGCACCCTAATGACTACAGCATCACTTGTGAAGTCTGTACCCTTCATACCTGTATTTATTCTAGTATGTCTTTAAACTTAACCACTGAAAGTTTATACATTCTTAGAACAAGGCCAGCAATCTGGATACCCATGAAGTTACCAAGTGTAGCTGGAGTTTTCTCAGGTCCCACTCAGACCCGCAGCCACTCAGACCCAAATAAACACACAAATGCTTATATTATTTAAACTGTCATCCCCAGCAACAGAGTCCATGGCAAGACTCTCCTGTGATGATGCTGGTACAGAAGCTCACTGAAAGAATCCTAAGAAGAATTGAATGGTTGGACTATTGGGTTATTGCTGTTATTGTGGGAATTATTGCCTTGACTGCTACAGCAGCAGCAGCTGTAGCGCCTCTTCATGAAGAAACTGCAGAGTTCCTTACAGACTGGCATAAGCGTTCTACAGAACCTTGGACTGAACAAAATAAAATAGATAATGAAATAGTCAATGAATTAGCTGATTTGAGACAAGCTGTTACACTTTTGTGAAATATTAAGGGAACAGGTAAAATCAAAATGTGATTGGAAAGTTACATCTATGCCTTTAAGTTTCAATAGTAGCAAGTATGACTGGGAAAAAGTTAAGATGCATTGGCTAGGTCACCCTAATTCTTCTCAAATGATTTATGATTTACAGCAAGAGATTGAAGAAACTTTTACAAAAAAGTTACCTGATATGACAGAAATAGATATTGTGGAAAGCCTTACAGATACAATAGCCTCATTAACCCTGTGGATCACTTTAACAGATTTCTGGTTTTAGCAAGTGTTACTCTTGTGCTAGCAATAGTAACCTTATTGGCTTTAAAATGCGTTTTGGATGCTCTCTCTCAGCCTTTTGGTTAATTTGGATAGGGGTTTGTCTATCTTGTTGATTTTTTTCAAAGAAGCAACTCTTTGTTTCATTGATTCTTTATATTGTTCTCTTTGTTTCTATTTCATTGATTTCAGCCCTCAATATGATTATTTCCTGGTGTCTATTCCTCTTGGGTTAGTTTGTTTCTTTGGCTTACTTACTGGTAAAACAGAAAAATGCTTAAAGGAAGTTCCTGTGTATCCTGCATAATGGGCGTTAACAGCTTAAATGCAAGATTGTAAAACATGGGTAGCGAACTTCTGCCCTCCGGGATTCTCCCATTGTGCTGTAAGCCTGTATTTAAGACCTCCTCCCTCCTTCAATAAACGGCATTGGCATAAAAAAAAAAGAACACTAATAGATTGAAAAAAGAAAAAAACAAAAAGAGAAAGAGAAAAGGCTGTATTTGCTGTAAAATTACATAATTTCAAAATAATTGTTTAATGTAAAAAATGGGGGTATGTTGGGGGAATTCCTCCAGAGCCGCAGCTGGTTTCATTCTGGATTGTTGCACCTGGCTTTGATTTGCCTTTTGTAACTGATACCCCACTCCACCCCCCACACACCCCCACACCCCACACCCCACTCCCTACACACCCCCACACCCCCCCACACACACCCCACACACCCATACACCCCCACACCCCACACCTCCACACCCCACACACCCCCACACCCCACCCCCTACACACCCCCACACCCCACACACCCCCACACCCCACCCCACACACCCCCCACCCCCCACACCCCACACCCCCACACCCCACCCCCGTCTCTGTACCTTCTGCTTGAAGTTCTCTCTGAGAGTTTCCTAGGGGTTCAAAGCCTATGCAAACTTGGTTGAGGGACAACCCGGAAAACTGGTACTCCTTAACTGAGAACTTGCATTTGTCACTGTCCCTTTTTGGTATAGGAATTGACTTGCTAAAGGTGTGAATTGTATAACAATAAAAAGGCCCTTTGCTCAGCGACAGTGAGTCAGTCCACCAGAGGCTGATCCCCCTGCAGCTGGAAAGGCTAAAAATCATCCTTGGGGCGCCTCTGTGTCTTCTTTCCATAAACCCACATGAACCCACACCCAATATACAACAGCCAATTTTTCAATAAAGATAAACAGACAACAGCATACCCAGAAATATAGTTTAAAATCATGAATTTTATTTTTAGTTTATTTACTATGAAAAATAAACATTCATTTAAACATTAATTAGACATGAAGGGTCCAGGAATATAGAAATATAAAATTATAAGCTTAAGAGATGAAAACTGACAGTCATCAGCCATAAAGGTTAACTGCTAACAATGGCTGTCTGCTTCACAGCAGCTCCTCTGTCAACAGCCAGGGGTTAACTTTTAACCCCCTTACCCCTTATAGCCAACAACTGCCTGGACCAAAGTTAACTTTTAATAGTTGTTTCTGTGTGACTCCTAGCATGCACCCCGTGCCTACACTATGAAAGGGGGCCAGTACCTGCCTCCTGTGCCACAGCCCCAGAATTCCAACATTGGCTGTGGTCTCAGCTAGCTGATAAGCTTTTGTGTCCTGTGGCGTTTTATTTTATTTTTTAATTTATTTTTTATCTTTCTGGAATAAAGTTTGCATCTGGTTTAATAGACTTTGGTGGGCTGTCCCCCATTATTGTGAGACCCCAGACCCAACAGACAATCAAGAGAGGAGAGCGTCTTTCATCCAATGAGTGACTAATGCCTCTGGAAATTCAGACAGCATTGACTTAGTACTTTATGCCTTGACTATTTTTTTTTTTTTACTAGATGTCCAGCTTGTTTTACTGTTGTTTGAATCTTAGATGGTCTTTCAATAAAAAATCCAGAGCCAAATATCACTGTCTATGTGGAGTCATTGTTGTGGAATCCCATCATCTTTTTGGATGTGATCATGATTCACTGCGGAAAATCTTTTTCGTGGGACATTTTTTCTAGATGATTTGTCCTTTTTCTTTAGATGTTTCATTTGTCCAGTGTTCTTCAGATTTCTTAGCCTTTATTCTCCTGAAAGACAAAAATAAAACCCTTCCCCAAGCCTAACTTTGGAGATTTTTCCTATCTAAGCTGTATCAATTTTGATTTATGGTTTCTCCTGAATTTTTTGTTCTCTCTTCTATAGCTGTTCTATCATCCAGAGCAGTATGGTTTTTTATAATAGGCATTAGGTTCTTTAATTGCTCTGGGAAGGAGTTTCCTCCATGATGACAGGAAAGGACTGAATGGAATTTGACATAAGAGCCTACGAGAAATCCTTTATGGCATTTCCCGCCAGCAAAGGCAAAAGATTACCTTGTCTGTCCCTTGTTGATCTACATTCCTTAGTTCAGTGTCTGCTTTTACCACACCTTCTGCATAATCCAGAAGGGAGAGGCGTTCTGTTGCCATTGTTCCTTGAAGAAACATTGTTTCTAGGAATGCCCTGTTTACAGTTTCTTGTTTACCGCAATTGGAACATGTGACATTACTATTTTTCTTCAAACCTCTGGAAATCACCTCTCTTATACAAGCATCTTCATGGTCATGAGATTCAATACTTGTTGTATCTCAGATCCATTCTGCCAAGGGTGCTCATCTTGCCTTTAACGGCCTAATTACCCTTTTGCATTGTGCATTAGCATTTTCAAAGGCCAGAGATTCAATTATTATCTGTCTAGCTTCTGAATTTGGTATCATTCTATTTACTGCTGAAATCAATCTTTGTAAGAAATCAGAGAAGGATTTTTTGGGCCTTGTATAACTCTTGTAAATGACTCAATTTTCTTTCCCACTTCTTCAATTCTGTCCCAAGCATTCAAGGCTGCCATTTGGCATAAAGTCAGGGTGTGGTCATCATATTGAGATTGTCTTTCTACATTAGCATAATCTCCCTCTCCAAGAAGTTGGTCTTTGGAGATTTCCATACCTCTAGCCCTACTTCATTATTCAATGGTCTTAGCCTCATCGTTCCACTAGATCTTCCATTGTAATTGGGGACCAGCCTCTAAGACAGCTGTAATCAAATCTCTCCAGTCTTGAAGGATAATTCTATTACAAGTTGACCACCAGTTTGACATCTGCTTCCCAAACAGGGAATGCATACCATATGACACTATAGCTTCTTTGAATCTCCTCAAATCTAACATTTGCACAGGAGTCCAATAAGCTTGTACACAGCCTTGAGCATTTGGCAGTTCCTGTAAGGTTACTGGATAGATTAAGGTTGGCTGTTTGAAAGCCTTAGGCTGTTCCTCTGTAACCTTGTAATGCAATGCTGAGATTGATTCACATTTCAATTCTTCTGTCTGGGTCTAAATTTCTCTATGATCTATTTTAACAA
The DNA here is from genome assembly GCF_949786415.1 of Peromyscus eremicus. Lineage (NCBI taxonomy): Eukaryota > Metazoa > Chordata > Mammalia > Rodentia > Cricetidae > Peromyscus > Peromyscus eremicus. The sequence goes on from NC_081433.1 coordinate 60,682,097, forward strand.
GTTTTTCTAAAATTTTATCTTATCTTTTATTTTATCTTATTAACCAACGTTTTTAATGATAAAACAGAAATGATCAAACAAATTATATTTATAATTGACATTATATAAATCCCATCTACATTAATTATCCTCTCATTTAATTTTTCCATTTTCAGACTGTCAAACAGAGACCAAATTTCCTACACTGTAAAAATGTTTCCCATTTTTTAATGTGGGAAAAAATACTTTTTTAACTAATTTCTTCCTTTAAGAAATCCCTCTCCAAATCTGCTGACAATGATGATTCAGATGTGAGGCTGACCACCTCTGCGTAGAACAGTAAAAGCCCGAGTGGGTTTCAAGGCAGCTACCTAGTGTGGTAGCAGCTCAAGATTAGGATCCAGGGAGAGCCCACATCCCACTAGGAGAGAAGAAGCCAAAGAGCCAGCCATCTGCATGAGGGAACGAGAGAAAGCAGCTAACTCCTATGGTTTTTGGAGCCCCCCAAAAACCTATGGAGTTTGCTGCAGAGAGGCTGCAACAAAAACTTAGCCAGTGGGTTAGGGACTCCAGCCCATGTGGGGTGGAGACTCCAGCTGTGTACAGCTGGAGCCTGAGCCAGCGCCTGCAAGGCCACAGGCAAGCAACTTGTTTGTGTTTATGCCCCCATGTTGGGCGCCAAATGTTGTTCGAATCTTTGATAGTCTTTTTTTTTTTTTTTTTTTTTTGGTTTTTTGAGACAGGGTTTCTCTGTGTAGCTTTGCACCTTTCCTGGAACTCACTTGGTAGTCCAGGCTGGCCTTGAACTCACAGAGATCCACCTGGCTCTGCCTCCCAAGTGCTGGGATTAAAGGCGTGTGCCACCACCGCCCGGCCTTTGATAGTCTTTTAATACAAAACCCAGAGCCAGAAATCAGGGTGAAAGCTGAAAGATCAGAGAAGCAGAACAGTCAGCCACTAGTTCTTACCTCTATGAAATCCTCAACCTAAAGAGAATGAGTTCCTGTTTCCTCACACCTTATATACCTTTTTCTGCCCTGCCATCTTACTTCCTGGGATTAAAGGCATGTGTGCTTCTCAAGCAAAGGCATGAGATCTCAAGTGCTGGGATTAAGGGTGTGTACCACCACTGCTTGACCTCTGTGTCTAATCTAGTGGCTGGCTCCATCCTCTGATCTTCAGGCAAGTTTATTAGGGTACACAATATATTACCACATTTTTTTTCTTTCTCCCTTGAAGGGACCATTGATGAGTTATTACCATTATTAGGGAAAAACAAAAAAAATATTTCCCACAAAGGGACCCTTAATATTGAGTTATTCCCACTCTGGGGGGGGGGGGACATTTAAACCAAAAAAAAAAAAAAAAAAATCCAAGCTCCGTGATGTGCTTTTCCAGGCTGCAGAGGTGAGGCCCCTGCTGTGATTCTTTGTAACCCAGATCCCACTGCACTATTCAGGCAGGCTGATCTCTAAAAGAGCTGGCAGTCAGAAAGCTGAGTTTCGGAAATCCTTAATTTCTTTCTATTATCAGAAAGAGCCTTTTTTCTGTTGCTACTGGGAAGAGGCTTTTTCTTTCCTTTATTTTTCATTTCTGGGGCCTTTTTATTTCTGGGCATTGATTCATCATTTTCCCTTCTTCTACCAGGAAAATTCTTTTTTACTGATTAAACATTTCTCCTTTTTCCATCAAGAAATTTTCTTTTTTTAATGTCCTTTCCTTTGCCATTCTCTACTGTGACTATACCTTTTTTTTCCAGGACAGGGTTTCTCTCTGTAGCTTTGGAGCCTGTCCTGGAACTCACTCTGTAGCCCAGGCTGGTCTCGAACTCACAGAGATCCGTCTGCATGTCTTTGCCTCCTGAATGCTGGGATTAAAGGTGTGTGCCACCACCACCACCCGGCTTGAAGATACTTTTTTTTTAAGATTTATTTATTTATTATGTATACAGTGTTCTGTTTGCATGTATCCTGCAGGCCAGAAGAGGGAACCAGATCTCATTATGAATGGTTGTGAGCCACCATGTGGGTGCTGGGAATTGAACTCAGGACCTCTGGAAGAACAGCCAGTGTTCTTAACCTCTGAGCCATCTCTCCAGCCTTTGAAGATACCTTTTTAAACTTCCTTTCTTTTCTCTTTCTTTACTAGGAAGATTCTTCTTCCTTGATTTATCCTTTGTCCCAGGAACTATTTTACTTGTTGCTGTTTCTGAGATGAAGAATTTAAATTCTCCATGTTCCTGACTGATCCTGGAGTCTCACCTATGGCATATATTACCTCCAGTCCTGGGGTGTCTGGACCCTTCTTTCCTCACCCCACACTGGGCACCAAATGTCAGGGTGCACCGTGCACTACCCACTCCATTACATAAGAAGACGCTCTGTGGTAGGAAGGTTCCTCCGGTTCCGCCAGGCCCCGCAGTCCCCCAGCTGCTTATAAAATAATCACTCAGAGGCTTATATTAACTACAAACTGTATGGCCTACGGCATTCCTCTTGCTATCTAGCTCTTTCATCCTAAATTAACCCATGTCTATCAATCTATATGTCTCCACGTGTTCTGTGGCTTTACCTGTGTGTCATTACATGCTGCTCCCTGGACAGCGGGATGGCATCTCCTTCACCTCTGCCTTTCTTCTTCCTGTCTCTCTCCTTGGATTTCCCACCTGCCTCTAAAATGCCTTGCCATAGGCCAATGAAGCTTTATTTATCAACCAATCAGAACAACACATATTCACAACATACAGACATCCCACAGCAGCACCCCAAGATGAAATTTTAAGGCCTATGTGGCAGCAGGAAGTTCCAGCCTCTTCTGATGGACTGAACCTGAACAGCCATACAAAGGCATATTTATTGAAAGTTACACAAAGTATTTCCTCATACTAAGGTCCCTATCCTAAATTCACATGTCTTACTGAAGGAGAGTATCACATGCCTCCATGACGCTAGTCCTTCATTATGTATCATGTGCAATAAACAATACTACAAGAGCCTCAGGTGTACCTGAGGCATCTTTTGACCAAAGTCATGGGATGGCGGCAAAGCTCCATCAGCTAAATAATTCTACAAATCACTGGAAACAATCACTGTTGTCCACAAGGATTCTTCAAGGTCAAAGTACTTCTAAAAAACAGCTGTTCATTCTAATATCCACCCCAGAATAGTGACTCTGCTAAATTCCTACAACAAAGAAAAATTCTATTTTAATTTGTGTATCTGTGTGCCTACACGCACATGAGTGCAGTGCCCTCGGAGGCCAGAAGATGGCGCAGGGGTGCTGGAAACATACCCTAGTCCTTGGTTTTAGGCGCTGAGCCTTCTCTCCAGCCCCAGCTTCCAGCCCTGAGTCAGCCTGGGTTGATTGATGGATCCCTCACCAAGCCCGCATCTCCCTGGGGTGTCGTCCTTCTCTAGCTTATAAACTCCCGTGTATACCTCAGAACTCTCTAGAGCAGCGGTACTCAACTAGTGGACCGCAGCTTCTTTGGGGGACGGGGTTGAACGACCCGTTCACAGGGGTCACACATCAGATATTTGCATTACGATTTACAACAGTAGCAAAATTATAGTTATGAAGTAGCAACAAAGTAATTTTATGGTGGGGGGGGTCACCACAACATGAGATGTTGTACCCAGAGTCCCCCAAAGACCACCAAGAGACCAAATCCAATGCAAAAACAGTCTTTTTATTGTTGGGAGTTAACTTGGGCCTCTCCTTCCATCTGCCACAGCTGCAGAGCAGGAGAGGCCCTGAGCAGCAGTGGGGCCGGGTTTTACAGTGGTTAGAGCCGGAGATCTAGGGGAATTCCGACTCTGTATACAAGCTCAGGACGGTGCTCACTTCAGGTCAGAGACGCTTGGTCGGAACTGACTGGAGAGTTGCAGCTGCAGGAAATCGCCATCTCCTCTAGCAGTTTATATCATCGCACCTACATCCCCGGCGGACCGTATCCTCTGACATCCCATCTTTATCTGCAGGAAACTCCTTCCCTGCGACAGCTGTGGTATACAATCTACAACAGCAGAAAACACCCCACAGGACACAGCTGGTGCTCTGTTATTGTGCCAGTCGTGTTGTATCATAGCCTTTAGGTTGTGGCAGAAATGTCTGAGGACCGAACCCAGGGCCTTGCAAGCGCGCTCTACCACTGAGCTAAATCCCCAACCTGTGGAACTTGTTTTTGTGCAGCTCCTAATTGTCGGGTCTAGGGGCAGAGGAGCAGCACACCGTCTGGTGTTTTTTGTTTGCTTGTTTTCAGAACAATTTGTCCGAGGGCCTGCTGCCCCCGACTGACCCTTCCCTAAGATAGCTGCAACCCTGGCATCATCTCGGAGGAACTGTATTAAAGGGGCGCAGCCTTAGGAAGGTTGAGAACAGCTGCTTCAGGAAATCCACCTCCCTTTAGCCAAGCTGTGGGTCAGGTGAGTCAGGGGGACAGAGGGTAGAGGGCAGCCCTGGAGATGAAACGCATTATGGGTACCAGCACCCCCTCCTTCCCCCCATCCTCACCCCGCTCCCTTCCTGGTCTGGCTTTGGAAGACAGAATGGGAACGTGGATTCCTTATTTTGTTAGAAAAGTGTTTATTTAAAGAATACGAAAAGGCCCGGGCCTGCTTGCGAGGGAGGACGGAGGAGTCTTGGCTCAGCCAGGCTGGGACGGGGGCTCCTCTCCAAGGAGTCCAGCCCGGGAGCTCAGGGAGCTGTGGCGGGTGGGAGGGCAGAGTCCGGGAGCACCGACGTCTCCTCAGCAGCTGGCGAGGTACATCCCTGCGGGGAGAGAGCAGGGGCCTCGCGCGGGCTTCTCCCGTGCCGGCCCGCGAGCCCAGCCCCGGCCCCGCAGCTACCTGTGGCGAATCTCCGTTTGACCAGGGACATGCGGTAGCCGCCGCCCAGCAGCTCCAGGTCCAGGCCGGACAGCGTGGCGCCCTCGCTGGTGAACTGCGCGGCCACGGGGCTGGGGGTGCTGGGCCCCGACTGCGGCTGCCAGCTGGCCGACAGACGTCCCGAGCCTGCGGGGCCTGGGGTCAGGGGAGTGCTCCTGCCGCAGGCCCTTTGCACAGGCCTGGCCTGGCCCCTGAGAACCCCACTCTGGGATTCCGCAGGTGCCACGGGCCGGAGTGTCCCCGGTTTTGACAAGTGCTGACCACCCTCGGTTTTTCCCACGCAGCAGACCTCATCACAGCCGCGACTCACCCCCTGCCTCACACACATCTGGAAGCTTCCACGTGAACCTCTTTTCCTCCGTGCTCCTGGTGGCAAGGGAAGATGGGTCAGCTGCTGAGTGACCTGTGTGGCCCCTGCAAACCCGCTGCGCAGCGGAGCCTCAGTTTCCCGACCCGTGCAGGAGTTGCGGCGTGGCACAGCCGCCCCGGGACCCGGAAAGCCCTTGTTTGTTGGCCTGTGTGTTCACGGGGCACTGGGGGGCTCACCAGCTGGCGGCAGGCTGCAGACGCACGCTGGCCACCGGCTCTCCCACGGGCAGCAGGATTTGGACGTTAGTGAGCGGCGTGGACACGGCGGTGGCGCCCGCTCGGTAGCTGTACTCCACCGTGACCCGCGTGAGCGTGGGCCCGCACTGCCAGTGGGCGCTCATCTGCAGGGGCACTGACTCGGGCCCAGGGCGGGAGAACTTAGGAACGAGAAGACGCGGGTGGCTGGGCGACATCGCCGTGTCCCCCGCCCCGGGTGGGCACCACCCCGCCTCGCCGGTGCACGGGCAGCCACCGGCGCCCACACGCAGTGCGGCCGGCAGAGGGCAGGAGGGAGCGGGGCCGGGCTCCACCCTCCCGTCTGCCCCACTTCTGCGCCCGCCCTCCGCTCCCCACCTGGTAGCGCAGCAACACCAGGTTGTAGTAGGAGGCCGTGGGGTTCTGCTCCGCCTGGTGCTGCAGGGCCTCCGTCAGCGCCGCCATGTTCAGCCAGAAGTCTTTGGTCTCCGGGTCACTCTGGGAGGGGTCACTGCAGAGACGGGGACAGAACACCCTCATCTCCAGCCTGAGAGGCCGTGGTGGGAGAGGTAGGTCCAGAGAGGGAAAGCCACCGGCCTCACGTCACACAGCAACAGGCGGGAGGCGCTGCAGTCACTTAAGGCCCTGAGCCCCTGGCCCCGGGGCATCTGAGACCCTCTCCCACGGCCCGTGAAAGGCACCTGAAGATCAAGTCCGCGTTGGGCTGAAAGTGTTCTACGGGGGCCGTGTGCACGAGCCGGAAGCTGAGGACGGGTGGGGGTGGGGTCCCACTGAACACGCGCACAATGCCGGCGGGGAAGGTCATGGTCAGCTCCCCGGTGATTCGAGCCAGGCAGCTGGGGAGCCAGGGAAGCACTGGGTGTGGGACCAGGGCTCCGCGTTTCCCACCCTCCCGTTCCGCTGGCACCAACGCTCCTGTGAGGCTCCGATTGTCTCCAGCACCGTCTCCCCGACTTCCTCCTCTTCCATCCCTGCCTGGCGGGGTCACACACACACACACACACACCTGCCTGGCGGGGTCACACACACACACACACACACCTGCCTGGCGGGGTCACACACACACACACACACACCCCTGCCTGACGGGGTGACACACACACACACACACACACACACACACACCCCTGCCTGGTGGGGTGAAACACAAACACACACACACACACACACACACACACACACGCACACACCCCTGCCTGGTGGTGTGAAACACACACACACACGCACACACACACACACACACACACACGCACACACCAAGCTTGGGCTAAGGAACGTATCTCCTCTAGGTCCCTTTTCTCCTGGGCCACCAGGAATCACTGGTGTTTTGAGCACCTCTAGCTTGGGTTCGGGGTCTAAAGATCCCCTCTTCTCTGTGGCTTAATGTCAACCCCGGGGATGGCAAGCCAGCTTCAGGGTCCCCAGTTCACCACGACATGTCCGCACCCCAGTTCCCTTCAGCTCAATACCATAGCCTCCTTAGAAGAGCCTCAGGGTTCCCTAGCCTCAGTCCCACGCCCTCAGGTTGACCCTGCACTTGGCATCGCTGTGCCTGAGACCGCCTACCTGGGGCTGTGACCACGGAAATAGGCGTGGACATACTCAGTGAAGGCCGTGGCCACAGGCAGGGTGTCCTGGGATCCCAGGACCACAGGGCTGGGGCCACGTGAGATACCTGTGGGGGGACGGGGTCAGAGGCGGGGCAGGCCCCACCCACTCAGCCACCGTCCCCGACAGAGAAGGGCCCCAAGGGGAGCTGTCCCCACAAACCATGTCCCATCTGGGTGGAGAAGTTGGGCCGATCCGGGGCGATGCTCGGGGCAGAAGATCCCAGCGGGGAGGGGCTGAGGGACCGGCACTGCAGGGCAGGAGAGAGTCAGGGCTGTGAGCTGCCCCGAGCTGCCTGCAGGGGCGGCCCCACGGGAACGGCCTCGCTGCCGTGTCACCCACCAGGTCACCGTTGCTCCTGGTGAGTGGGCAGGACACTTTCCTGGACCGAGGTCTCCTGGGTGGCGCAGCCAGACCCTCCCGGGTGGTGGCGTCTAGAGTGAGAACAAGGCTGGGCTGAGACTCGCCAGGAGTTGGGGGTATCAGCCCTGAAGAACAGACAATGGGCCGAGGGCTCGTGGGTAACACCCAGGCTGCAGACGGGCAGGTGGGTAAGGGTGGGCGCCGCTGCCGGGCCTGTACAAGCACTGGCCGCTCAGGAGGCGAACAAGCCACAGGTCTGGTGACTCAGTGACCTCCATCTACAGAGTGATGGACTCCCTGCTATCAGCTGGGCCTGTCACTCTGATGTCCCACCCCCTTGGCTCTGCCGAGAACCAGATTCTGTCCCGTGGATGCCAGCTAGCTGCCTGTCAGTCTGACCAGACCCTCAGCTGGCGGAACCACAGAGCCTGACTGCTCTAGCCCACCCCACCCTCCAGCTGCTTAGGCTCCGGGCCAGCTGCTTTCCCTGCAGCCTGGGCTGGTGGATGCCCATTTCGACCTTTTGGATGACATCTCCATCCAGCGGTGGCCACAGGGTGCAGCCACGCCTCCTTCAAACTCCGAGTCCCACAGCTGTCTTAGGCCCATCCATCCTTCTAGGCGCCCCAACTCCTGCAGCTCCGCTCCCAGCCTCTTGGCCCAGAGGAGACTCCAGCACCACGAGGCCAAGTCAACACCTGCCCTCCTGCCCCAGGGCCTTTGCTTGACCATCGGGTGGTCCCTCCTAGGAGGGCCTCCACCTGGCGCCCAGCCTGCCAGGGACGCCCGCTGGGCTCCAGCTCACCTGCGCCTGCCTCTGGCCCCCAGGGGCCTGGCGAGGGTGCACGGGGCATTGGGCCCCTGGCCTCAGGGTGCTGCGTCCTGCAGGTGGGTGGGCTCTGCGGGGTGCCTGGCCGGGGGACCCAGGACTCAGGGGACGGGCCGGGGGCAGCGTGCGATGGGGAGTCCAGGCCCGAGTCCTCCACGTTCTCGGGGGACGAGGAAGAGAACGGGGACGGGCTGGATGTGAAGCCCAGGCTGCTGGAGCCTACGAGGGAGCACGGCCAGGGCGTGGTCAGCACAGTCCGCGCCCACGCCCGGCCGTCACCTCCCGCATCAGCAGGCCCTCCACGGGACCACGGTCCCAGCCCCGCCCCTCCAGCCAGTCCCCACCCACTGGGGGGCCCGACCCGCTCTCCCTGCCGCGCACACCCCCTCTACCCGTGAAGTCCTCATGGTCGAAGGCGGACTCCAGCGGCGGCCCGAAGAGGCTCTTAGACAGCGGCTCCTCCGATGCCAGCGGCTTCTCGGCACAGCTGGGGACGGCGACAGGGACGGGTCGAGCCTCGCACCTGAGGCTTTCCCACAGCCTTGCAGGGCTCCTGCCGCCCACCCAGCGCAGCCATGCTCCCCAGCATCTGCGTCACCACACTAAGACCAGGCAAGGTCTCCCCGTGCCCAGGCTCCTGGTGACACGCCAGCCTCATCCACAGTTAAAGCCACAGGCCTCCCGGACCCAGCGCAGCACAGAACGCAGCAGACGCCTCCTAAGTGTCCTCAATCGGCCGGGGTGAGGAAGCCCGAGGCAGGGACAGGGGACCCATCCGCCTGCTCCGTCACATCCCCGCGAGACCCACCTGCCGGTCCGTGGGGCCGACCGAGGTCTCTGTGGCTTCCCAGAAGTGTCCCCTAGGACAGACAGAGCCTTGAGCTTCTGTCACAGCAGGACCTCGGCTGGCGTTTGTCAGCCGGAGGCCCAAAGTGACCAGCAGAGCGGGCAGAGGGGACGGAGGGAGGCCTGGGGCTCGAGGCCTGTCCCCGGCGGCCCGCCCAGCTCCCATCAGTCCCACAGAGAAGCTGTTCGGTGGAGGAGGAGCCGAGGGTGAGCGCCGGTCAGCCGCTGTCCAGCCTGCCCACTCCCGGCCGTCCAGCCCACCCACTCCCGGCCGTCCAGCCCGCTCCCCTCCCGGCCGTCCAGCCCACCCACTCCCGGCCGTCCAGCCCGCTCCCCTCCCGGCCGTCCAGCCCACCCACTCCCGGCCGTCCAGCCCACCCACTCCCGGCCGTCCAGCCCACCCACTCCCGGCCGTCCAGCCCGCTCCCCTCCCGGCCGTCCAGCCCGCCCACTCCCGGCCGTCCAGCCCGCTCCCCTCCCGGCCGTCCAGCCCGCTCCCCTCCCGGCCTTCCAGCCCGCCCACTCCCGGCCGTCCAGCCCACCCACTCCCGGCCGTCCAGCCCGCTCCCCTCCCGGCCGTCCAGCCCACCCACTCCCGGCCGTCCAGCCCGCTCCTCTCCACCTTCTCACCCCAGACAGGCCGGGCTACTCACGTGACGAGTGACGTTTCATGGTGCCCTGGGAAAAAAGCGAAAATTCAAGCACCCGGAGCTCAGCTGCAGCCCGTTGGCCCCTGTGCCCCTCACCATTCCGGTCGTCCGGCTCACCCCTGGGCCTGGCGGGAGGATGAGGCTGCCAGCTGTGGCCCTGAGCTGGGCAGCTGCGGCCTCAGAGCTGCAGGCCACGGTGCGGGTGGGGGCGGGCTTGATGTGAACGTAGAACTTCCTAGGCTCCTCGTCGTCGAAGTCAGAGTCACTAGAGGAGAGTCGCGGGGGCTCGGCCGTGCGTGGGCCGCTGTCAAGGAGCCAAGCTTGAATTGACCACACTCCCCAGCCAGAGGTCCTGTACAGTTAGTTTTGACCCTCATGCTCAGGGGGCTTCTATTCAGCCACTACAGCCCAACACTGGTGCCCTTCCTCCAGGAAGCCCTCCTGGATGTCCCCCATGAAAGTCCACCTGTCTTGTCTGTCCATATTTATTTTGAGACAGGATTTCTCTGCATAGCCCTGGTTGGCCTGGAACTCACAGGCTGGGCTCACACTCCAAGGTCCGCCTGCCTCTGCCTCCCGTGCTGCACTAAAGAGGTGGGCAGCCACGGCCTGGCTCTCACCCTTCCCTCTCTCTACCATTGGGAAGCACACAGGACAAGGCCTGCGCCTGGCCCTCCCTGGGGGACACAGAGTCACCTAAAGGATATTGCTTTGAGACACATCGGGGCGCACAGTGAAGCCTTCGTCATCCACCTCTGCAGGCACCTGGGGACATGGCCAGGTTCCCTCTGGTGACCCTTCATCCTGCCCACTCGGGCCCCACCAGAAGGTATTCCAGGGACGTAGGCAAACCAAGGGGAAACCGAGTCAAGTTTCAGTCCCTCACAAGGGACTTGATTCTGAGCCCCACCTAGGCCTCCACCTCTCAGGCTTGAATGTCAAGCCCCGCCTACCCGCCGCCCCTCCCCCACAGTACTCACCCCTGAATCAGACTCCAGGAAGTCACTGGGGACAGAGGAACAGGGGTGAGTGCCCAGAGCCCCCAGAAGGGATGCCCACCATGTTACCCCAAGCTAGCCCACTGGCCGGGACCCTTGGGCTTCAGAGATAGCTTTAAACAGCAGAGCAGATAAGGAGCTAGCCTTGGAAAATGAGCTAGCCTTGGAGGGATGATGGCCAGCCTAGGCTACGATGGGCCAAGCACCTTCTGGCCCAGCCTGGGTGAAAGGAGGAATTCCAGACTAGTTTGGGGAGTGGCTCTCTTGGGCTAGCCTAGGACAGAGGTCTTTCTGGGCTAGCCCAGGCAGAAGTGATCCTGGGCTGGTCTGAGACAGGGAGAGTGCCACAGGGGACTTCTGTGCTAGCTGGAGCAAGTGGAAGGGTTTTGGGCTAGCCTGGGCCAGCATGGGGCACTTCCTCACACAGATGCACGGGGCTCCCGCCGGCTCAGTCCCGGGAGGCGGAAGGCCTTGGCTCCTCGGAGACGCTTCATTGCTGTGGACAGAGGGAGGGCAGCTAACCTCTGGAAGGCTCTCCCTCTTTTTGTTCGGAACCCCCTCCCACACTCCTGGTCTAGCCTGGGCATCCAGGCCCAGACGTACTTGCCTTCCTGCAGGGCAGCTGTGCTGTAGGCATCGAAGTCCAGAGGCCCTGGGTCAACAAAAAGGAAGTAAGTCTAGGGAGTGGAAGCAGGCCCGCCCCGACACAGCACGCCGGCCAGCTCCGCAGTGGACGCCGTGGAGGGCATGAGAAAGGGACCCAGGCTGGTAGACCCGGCTGACCGGACATAGAGAGCAAGGAGGGCAGCTTTCCTGTCACCTGGGTCCGGGGACACAGCATGCCAGCAGTTAGGGGACTGTGATCACCACTTTAGCGATGAGGAAGCAGGCTCAGAGAAGTCAAGACTTGTGACCAGGGTCACACAGCAAGAAATGAGAAAAGGACCCAACCCCAGCCTGGCCATCAACCTTGCTCTCGACAAGGGCATCTTGCGCTCAACACCCTCCATGGCTTCCTTAGGCTCTAGAGACAGCGAGAAACAGCCGAGCTTCCGAGGCGAGCTTTCATGACCCCTTGGGGGTTCGGGTCTAGGCCAGGACTGTGTGAGATCAGCCATCGGACGCCTCCCCTGCGTGCTGGGGTCAGAACCGCCCAAGAGGAACCCGAGGGCCAGGGAGCCCGCGGTCACCCACCGGGCTTCTCGCGGCCGGTGCCCTTGCTCTCGGCAAACTTCCGCAGGAGCATGTCCACCGTCACATTCTCCACGTTCTGCTTAAACTCCTCGTGCACCTGGGTGGGCGGGGGCAGGGCGTGAGGGGGCGGGCCCCGTGGGGCGGGCCAGGGGAGCGGGCCCTCCTCACCTGCCCGATCTGCACGTGGGTGTCCTCCACCGAGTGCGCATAGGAGCCCAGCAAGGCCTTCATGTGCTGCAGGTGCGCCTCCTCCATGGCCTGGAAGCGCTGCGAGGGGAGGGGCACGTGACCCAGGCTGGCCAATCAGATCAGCCCAGCTCCCGCTCTGCCCGGCTTAGGGATGCACCAAGGAGGTTCTGCCTTCAGATTTTAGCTACCAGTCAAAAGGATATTGCTGCCCCCAACCTCCCTGCCCTCCCAGGTGCTGGCCTTTGATCCCAGTACTGGCAGAGGCAGGAGGATCTCTGTGAGTTCGAGACCAGCCTAGTCTACATAAAGGAAAATGGCCCTGAGAGACACAGCTACTCTTTCCACACACGCGCCCCAGCGTGCCCCCTGTCAGCGGAGGAACCAACCGCAGAGAGAGGACATTCCAGTGACGCCATTGGAACACCTGGATCCAGCCATGCCTGACGCCCCCCGCACCCACCAAACAAAGGCATCATCACGGCAGCAAAACCATGTTCCGGGATATTCGCTCACACCGCATGAGGATGTGTCTATGTTTTGCCTCATCTGCCTAAGGCACCTGATGATTTAATAAAGAGCAGAATGGCCAATAGCTAGGCAGGAGAGGATAGGCGGGCCTGCTGGAAGAGAGCGGATGTGGGAACAATAAAGGCAGGACTGGCAGCAAGACACGGAGGAAGTCTGGTGTACAGAGTGGAGGAGAGCTAAAAAGCCACGTGGCAGAACGTAGATTAATAGAAACAGGTTAATTTAAGTTAGAAGAGCTAGCTGGGAACACCCAAGGCCAAACTTTCATAATTAATAATAAGTCTACACGTCATTATTTGGGGGCTGGCGGTCCAAAGAAAGTCCGAAAAGAAAGATCTGCTATATTTGGCGTCCAACATCGGGCGCGTATATTCATGCATAGAGAAGCTGGTGAGCTACCTGGAGAGAGACTAGAAACCATGGGCCAGGCAGTGGCGCACGCCTTTAATCCCAGCACTCAGGAGGCGGAGGCAGGTGGATCTCTGTGAGTTCGAGGCCAGTCTGGTCTACAGAGCGAGTCCCAGGACAGCTAGGGCTACACAGAGAAACCCTGTCTCGAAACACCAACCCCCCCCCAAAAAAAACCTGTCATAGCGCGGGCCCACCAACTTCCTAGAACTGGGGCAGTAACGCTGCTCTTGGAAGAAGCCCTTGGGCATGAAGCTCTCATGGAGAGGCAAACATCAGCTTCTTCTGCCCAGAGCCAGTGTGGTAGCCTGCTGGACCTACTGTAGGGGGGCGGAGACAGCTGCCAGCGCCATGTGCCAAGCGGAGCCCCGCGGTAGGTAGCCTGGCTGTTTAAGGCTTCGTTCATGCAGCCAGAGAGCCACACGAAAGGCCAGGGCCAGACCAAAAACTCCTCTGAACAGACAGGCACAGTATGCTTGAAAATGTGCTTAGATGCTCAGGAAAGAAAGTAAAAAAAAAAAAAAAAAAAAAAAAAGGGCAGTCATAGAAAAAAAAGTTTAAATAATAAAGTCTTGCCGGGCGGCGGTGGCGCACGCCTTTAATCCCAGCACTCGGGAGGCAGAGCCAGGTGGATCTCTGTGAGTTCGAGGCCAGCCTGGTCTCCAAAGTGAGTTCCAGGAAAGGCGCAAAGCTACACAGAGAAACCCTGTCTCGAAAAACCAAAATAAATAAATAAATAAATAAAGTCTTTAAAGAGAGAGTAAAGTAATATAAAAAGAAAAAGCCACGTAAGGATGGAGAACACACAGGTGTCTGGATCCTGCATGGTGTTCCGCTGACTTTGAATTATTTGAATGCTGATGAGAGCCAAGGGTAAACACTGCTAAGAGACATTGGATTGCAGAAAAACTGCTAAATAAAACCAGCCCATATATTTTAAGGCTGTTTTAACTTCAATTCCAGCTACAAACCCCTAAGTGGGTCTGTTTAAATGAAGGTTTCTCCTTCTCGGAATGCCAAGGCTGGCCTTATATTGATAGATAGCCCAGAAGGACCTTGAATTCCTGATCCTCCTGTCTCGGGTCCCTGGAGCTGGGAGACTGAGGCTGCAGCTGAGGACAGGGCACGCCTGCAGGGAGCGTGGGGACCAGCCGCCACGGGGCGAGGTTCTCACCAGGGCAGACTCTAGCATCTTGGTCTCGAAGTCCGCCCGGGCGGAGTTGTACTTATCCACAGAGCGCCTCAGGCTGTCGGCTGCCTTCTTGCTTTTGGATTCTGCCTGGGGATCATAGACAGGGTCTGTGTGAGTCGTCATGGGGACAGTCGGGTGGCTTTCCACCCTGCCAACCCATCTTCTGAAAGCCAAGGGAGGTGGCCGCGCGGCTGAGTGCCCAGGGCTGTGTGGCATGCTGTCTCTCTCTGGTAAGGAGGCCGACAAACCTTGTCCATCTCCTTCTGGCTGGTGTTCTCTCTGCGCATCCGCTCCAGGTCCATGCAGCGGCTCAGGTAATTCTCCCGAGACTTTGGCAGGAGCTGACCCACGCTGGCCAGCACCTGCACCGCATCCACAGTGCCCAGAACTTCCTCCTTGCACTGCGGTAGGGAAAAGCAGGGGAGGGGCGTGGCTCAGGGTGGAGCCCCGCCTAGACCCCCCAGTGAGGGGCTGGGGGCGTGGCTCAGGGTGGAGCCCCGCCTAGAATCCCCAGTGAGGGGCTGGGGGCGTGGCTCAGGGGTGAAGCCCCTGCCTAGGATCCCCAGTGAGGAGCTGGGGGCGTGGTCAGGGGTGGAGCCCCGCCTAGAATCCCCCAGTGAGGGGGCTGGGGGCGTGGTCAGGGGTGGAGCCCCGCCTAGAATCCCCAGTGAGGGGCTGGGGCGTGGCTCAGGGTGGAGCCCCACCTAGAATCCCCTGTGAGGGGCTAGGGGCGTGGCTCAGGGGTGGAGCCCCGCCTAGAATCCCCAGTGAGGGGCTGGGGGCGTGGCTCAGGGATGAAATGACAGCTAGGAATCCCCCAGTGAGGGGCTGGGGTGCGGGCTTGTAAGTGGGTGCGCAGGCCCGTCTGGGGTCGTGGGTGCCCCAGCCCCCTGCACGCCTGCCAGGGCGGCCCACTACCTTTTTGTGGGCCTTGAGCTGCTCCTCCCCGTAGCGCAGCACGTCCTTGAGGAGGTCGTGAAGCTTCCTGGTCAGCTCCAGGTGGCACAGCGCCAGCTTGTCGGAGGACACGCGGAAGACCTCCCAGAGCGGGGCGAAGGTCCTGGGGACAGGCAGAGTCCAGTGCAGCTGACGGTGCTGACATGGGACTTGGTGGAAGTCGGGTCCCCCAGGGCCCGGGCTGCCCGAGGTCACTAGGCCCCCCAGCCAGCTGCACTCACCCCATGGGGGTCCCATTGCTGGCCAGCTTGGACAGCTTGGCCATGGCCTTCGAGTATGTCTCTTCGATGCTGGCCCTGGATCGGAGAAGGGGCAAAGATTCAGGTACCCCGAGACAGGTCTTTCTCTGCCTCAGTTTCCCCATCTCTACACCTCGTTCTCAAAACAGAGTTTTGGAAACTGATTGGATAATTTTATTTTTCCTTAAGTAATCTTTTTTAGTTTTTTTTTTTTTAACAAGGTCTAGATAAGTGGCCTAGCCGGGCCTCAAATTCGCGGTAATTCTTCAGCCTCAACTCTCCCCCTGGGGTTATGGGGGCACACCATCATGCCTGCATCATACATGTTTACACTTCTGATGCTAGCACTCAGGGTTTTAACTCCCTCCTGTGAGTACATGATCTCATTTTCAGTAGCGGAGGCACCAGACCCCTGGGACTGGTTTAAAAGGTGCACGCAGGCCAGTGAGATGGCCCAGTGCGTAAAGGGCTGGCAGCCAAGCCCGACGACCTGAGCTCAGTCTCCAAAATCCACGGGTGGAAGGAGACAATCAACTCGACTACGGTCCTCTGCCCTTCACATGTATGCCGGGGCATGAGCACCACCCCTCCACACAGTTCAAAATAGGAAATAAAACAGAAGTGGCTTGAGGCAGAAATGGACCCGTGGGGTTGGAGGACTAAGTCGTTTGATTCCGGGAACCCCAGGAGATCTGCACCCTTGATCCCAGTAAGGATGCGGTGAGCCAGAGCCCTGGTGGGCGTGCCCCCGTGTGGGCGTGCCCCCGCGTGGGCGTGTCCCGCGTGGGCGTGCCCCGCGCCTCACCTCTCCCTAATGAAGTCAGCCAGCTCCTTGGTGGCCACAGGGCCCTGCTTCACACAATGGTAGAGGACCTCAAAGCCGTGGTTCTTGTCACCCTGTAAGGGATGAGAGAGGAGCTGCAGAAGGCAGAGAAGGGCATCCAGGTTGCCTAGCAACAGCGCAGGCTCTGGAGCCCTGAAACGTCAGCTGAGATGCGGAGAGACCCCCCCTGGATCAGCGGGCTGCACCGTCTCCTCCCGGGTGCCCCTTCACGTGGCCAGAGGTCGACACCACACGTCTTCCTCTATCCTCCTCCACCTCGTTTTCGGAGTCGGAGTCTTCCTGAACCCGAAGCCCGGGACTAGAGCCTCAGAGACCCTCCTGCCTCTGCCTCCCCTGTGCTGGGTTCCCACCTGTCCTAACATGCCAGCTTTTCACACGGCCGCCGGGGCCTTGAACTCAGATCCCGATGCTCGCAATGCAAGCATTTCTCCAACCAAAGCCAAGAGTGGAACAAACCTAGGTCAGCCTCGTGTCCACACGTCCCCGCCACCATCACCGTCTCCCACCCTGGACCCATATCAGCGGCCAACACCCCAAAAGTCCTCAGTGCGTTCCTGTTTCCTCACCTCAGCTCTTAGCTTCCTCCCGGACCCGCCGGCTTCCACCCGTTCCACGGCCCCAGAGCTCCGGCCTCCCCCAGGGTCACAGCCCGGCCCTCCACCCCACCAACTGGAGTGCACGGGGACTCTGGGGTGGCGGCCGCACCCCCAGCCCTAGCTCTCGCCTATGGAAAACGGTGGCGACCGTAGCGGCTGCCACAGGACGGCTTTGTGGTGAGATGTGTCTGGTACTCTGCTGGACACAAAGGCCCTCTGGGTAACAACGAGCCCACCTGCCGCTGCTGGGGATCCTCGGGGGAGGCTGCACCAGGCACGGCCGCCCAGCCCATTATCTGGGCGAGCAGAGCCAGCCACTGGCCCGGTTCCCGGGCCTGGCCTCAGTGCTGTCTGCCTCCGAGAAGCGGGCGGACAGCCGAGGGTCCGGGGAGCGGCGTCCAGGGCCTGTGTCCGATCAGAACTCTGGGTGACAGCCGAAGGACATTTTAACGTGGTTCCTACCCCAGTGCCATGGCTCCCAGTGCTCTCTAGGCTTCTGACCCTGACTTGTCTCAAAGGACCCGGGGCACCCCAAATACCAGTCAGCACTGGGGCCTGGCTCGGGGTGGAGCCCCGCCTAGAATCCCCAGTGAGGGGCTGGGGGCGTGGCTCAGGGGTGGAGCCCCGCCTAGAATCCCCCAGTGAGGGGCTGGGGGCGTGGCTCGGGGGTGGAGCCCCTGCCTAGAATCCCCAGTGAGGGGCTGGGGGCGTGGCTCAGGGGTGGAGCCCCGCCTAGAATCCCCAGTGAGGGGCTGGGGGCGTGGCTCAGGGGTGGAGCCTAGGATCCCCAGTGAGGGGCTGGGGGCGTGGCTCAGGGGTGGAGCCCCGCCTAGAATCCCCCAGTGAGGGGGCTGGGGGCGTGGCTCAGGGGTGGAGCCCCGCCTAGAATCCCCAGTGAGGGGCTGGGGGCGTGGCTCAGGGGTGGAGCCCCTGCCTAGAATCCCCAGTGAGGGGCTGGGGGCGTGGCTCAGGGGTGGAGCCCTGCCTAGAATCCCCAGGGAGGGGCTGGGGGCGTGGCTCAGGGGTGGAGCCCTGTCTAGAATCCCCAGTGAGGGGCTGGGGGCGTGGTCAGGGTGGAGCCCCCGCCTATTACATTTGAGGCACTGGGCTCCATCCCCAGCAGGGAATCAACAGAAAAGGAGTCTGATGTCTTAACCATAGATCCATGTCCCAGAAGACAAAACTCTCATTCATTTTCTGTACCTCCTGGGGAAACTGAGGCTGGTTGCCCAGCCCCTTCCGGGGGAGAACCTCTGAGCCAGTGGGATCCTGACTCAAAGGTCTGCGCCCTCGCAGCTGCGCTATCTTGGGGTGTGCATGGGAGGGAAGTTGGGGTGGCTTCTATTCTCTCTGCTCATTGACTTCCCCCGTTTTCACACCTCGTGGAATATAAAACACTGACAATCCTGCAGGAGCTACTGCCACCACCCCCGCGATGGGCGCCTCCTAGGCCGCCGCTGCAGGACAGCCAGAGGACACCACCTCCCGGGCATCACACGGTCACTCAGAGGCCATGGGAGAATCTGGGCCCTGCAGGTGGCGAGGGACAGCGGGCCCTTTAAGAAAATGGAGGCAAGTAAGAGGAGCCCCAGCTGGGGAGGGAGAATGGGAGGGAGTGGGGCTTGTTGCTAGGGGCAACTGGTTGCTTAGCAACCAGCTACCACTTTGCAAGCTGTGGGCCTGCTGGGGAGGAAGGGGCCTTCCAGCCTGATGCCTCTCAGACTCCAGGCTCCCATTCTGGGGCTGCTTCCGCGTCCTTGGTGGCTCCCCAGTTCCCTGGCCCAACCACCCGGGAGGGGACCCCGGTCCTTGAGTGCCACCCAGCGCCACACCTCTGAGATGGACTCGGGGTGTTTCCTGTGGTTGTAATGGCTTTCGCACATCCTGGAAAACCCGCCTCCAGGGCCACAGCACTCTGGGCTGTGGGGAGCCCTGAGATGGGCCGGGCTGCAGGATCTGGCTCGCTCCGTGTCCCCAAGAATGGCAGCTCCTCTCTCAGGGCACAGATGTGGCTTTATGAGAGTCTCTCTTCCCCATCCCCAGACCTGGTTTTCAGCAGGCCTAGGTGGCCAAGAGGGGCATGGGTTGGGGGGGGGGCGTCAATCCTCCCCAAAGAACAAATTTCCCAAGATGTTAAAAAAACAAAAAACATGGAATTTCTCTGGTGGGCTTGTTTGGCCCAGGTGTGAGGCCATGCTGTTCTGTCACTTGTGGAAACACGTTACTGTCTAGCACAGACTGGCTAGGACCTGCCATTCTCCTGCCTCAGCATCCCTAGGTCTAGGATCCCAGGTGTATGCTCCCACGCCCAACTTCATGCTGTTCTGCTGAGCGATTCTCAGAATACACATGCTGCTCCAGGCCTGATTCTCAGTGCTATAATTTGTGTTCCTTGCCCTAGGTCAAGGCAACCTGTGTCTCCATGTTTTAGACTCTACCTTCTTCTGCCCAGTTCCCCCTGGACCATAAAAGTCCCTACAGCCCTCTGTGAGCCTCCACCATAATAAGAGCAGCGAAGGATGAACAAAAAGGGAACAGAAGGAGCAGCAGGTCTTACCCAGAAATGTTCCCCAAAATATGACATCCTGGTGTCCTCTGAGGAGACCCTGCTGGCCTCTGTCCAGTATCCGTCTGAAAAGAGAGGTAAGTTTGGGGGCTGAGTCATAACCAGCAAGGGCCTGAAGAGGGAAATCCCACCCCCTCCCTGCTGCAGGGAGGACTAAGAAGTGCAGCCCCAGGCCAGAGCAGGTCAGGCCCCAGAGATTCCTCGGGCTTGGCCCTGTGGCCCTAGGTAACAGGACACATGTCTCAGTCTCATGGGGCTGAGCGTGGGCTTGGGGACAGGGACTAGGATGGGGGAGGCCATGGTGGGAGGGGGTTTTAAGCGTGATAGGAGTTTGTGGGTAAGGGCTAGAGTGGTATTGAATCACCTGAATTCTAGACAGAATGGTTCTAGGCCATTTCAGATGTAGGGAAACTGAGTCATTTCCCGAGAGGGGAAGCTACTTGCCAAGGTCAAATGTCAGGAAGGGACGTGGATTTTGTGTCTGAACAGTGGGTGGTTTCTGTGGGAGGTCTGGGCATGATGTACAGGGGTCCCTCCAGTGTCGGGGGCGCCATGAGTCCCAACCACCCCTCGGGAGCCACTGTTCACCTGGTTCCAAGTCACTCAGCTCTGTGCCTCAGTTTCTCCATCTGTAGGAGAAAGAAAACCCAGAAAAGTTTTGGAGACTTTGCATAGGGTGGGGCCACGCGACATGGAGGGGTGTGCAGAATCCTCGCACACCAAGGCTCGGCTGTCACAGGAGCCGGCGTCCTCATCCATAGTTCATGAGCTGCCGGGCTGCACAGTGACAGCTGGAACCCAGGGGGCCCAGCGACAGACTAGATGCGGACAGCTGACCGCAGGGCCTGGCCCCACTGGGAGAGGACCCACTTAGCCCTGAGCCTCAGTTTACCAAACACTGAACTTAGCTGTCCTTTGTTGCTCCTTAGCCCAACCTGGCCTGGAACTCTGGATCCTCCTGCCTCAGCCTCCAGAGTTCAGGGACTCAAGCGGCATGTCATGCCCGGCATGAGAGGCAGTGTGTCCCAGATGTACGGAGGACGCTGTGGAAGCCAGGTCCAGTGAGAGGGACATGGCAGCTGAGGCCCTGGGGCAGGCATAGGAGTTCACCAGGGAAATAGTGACTTCATTTTCGTGTCTGCCCTCCCTCCCTGGGTTGGGCAATGCTTCCAGAAGCTCCTTTGTTGTCAGACAGGCAGGAAAGCCCCACATGTCCACATTGTGGCTTTTCTTCGTTTCACTTGATTTTTGAAGCAGGATCTCACTTTGTATCCCAGGCTGATCTCTAACTCACGTCCATCCTCCTGCCTCAGTCTCCTAAGTACTGTGGCGACAGCCTGGAGCCACTACACCACCTTCCTCCTGCACCCTGGTGCCTGGCTGGGACCCAGCCGGCCTATCTGAATCCCCTAAAATGTGCTGAGGGCAGGAGACCCGATGCCCCTACACCCATGTGACAACTTCATCCCTATATGAAGTAAAATCCATCCCCCGGGGTCGGGCCCTCACATGCACAAGCCCGGGAGCCACGCTGGGGAGGTGGCAGCCGTCTGTGACAGACCAGATAAACTTCTGCCAGGTTGAAGAGGCTCTTGGGCCGCGGGTGCTGGTCCCGGAAGTCATCAATATCCCCAGAGCTCCCCCCCTTCCCCCGCGGCCACATGCAAGCCACTGAGTAGTCACACATGCCGTCCCCAGCCCCACAGGCATCCACTCACCCCACTGGCCACCCCATCTACACCAGACATCATCCCTCACAACTGCAGCTGCCCGCCCGGCTGCCCAGAACTCCACCCAGTGGCCCTTGAAGGTCCACAGCCTGCACTCCGGTCAGAGCAGACCTCGGGTGGGGCAAGAGGCGGTACCAAGGATGGGCCCTGGTGTTGCCACCTGGCCCAGGAAGTGACAGCTGCCGCCGACCCCAGACCTGAGCCCACACCGTGGGACACCGTCCTGTTCTGAGGTGACGAAGATGGGTGCTGGCGTCAGACTCACCGATGGGCACCCAGGGGGGCTGGGGCCCCTGGGAGACGCAGTAAACACCGGGTCCACAGGCCCCTGACACTTCCGCCAGCCCTGTCTGGAGGACAGGAAGCCTGGCCCGCCCTGCCTGCCACCCAACCGTCACCTCCCCGCCCAGCACCCCTGGGACCTCCCCACAGCCACAGGGCGGCATGTGGGAGGGGAAGTGGGCTGAGGGAGCAGGTGGGAGCGACGTGATCATCACCAGGGACCCACTAATTAAAAGGAGCGTGACCACCCACGGAGCCTCTACCTTGGCCCAAGCTAGTCCAGGATGACCAAGAGGGGAAACTGAGGCTTGAAGATGTGTGAAGCCTCCCCCTCAGAAAAGGGAAACTCAAATACTCTTTACGACTCCTTCAGGACCAACAGATTAAAGCTGGTTTTAGACAAGGTCTCATGTAGCCCAGGCTGGCCTCAAACTCCTGACCCTCCCGCCCCCACCCCAGGCGCTGGGGTGACAGGGCACACCACCACGCCTGGCTTCGAAATGTAGAAACTGAAATCTATAACATGTCCCTCGTCCCCGTGCTCTTGGAGTTTTTTCTTTGTTGTTTGTTTGTGACCCATGTGATTTGAAAAGAAGTTAAAACACCACCGAGGCCCCTAAAAATATCGTAGGACTAAGGCAGTTTTCCTAATGTAACTCAAGGCTTCCTGGCCTCTGCAACATGAGGCCCAGAGACTGACAGACACTTGAGCAGCATCACACAGCACCCCCCACTTTCCCCACCAATTCCCCAAAACCCAGGGCCTGTGTGTGTGAACAGCGCCTGGGTGCAGAGGACAGGCACGTGTGTGTGTGTGTGTGTGTGTGTGTGTATGTGTGTGTGTATGTGTGTGTGTATGTGTGTGTGTGTGTATGTGTGTGTGTATGTGTGTGTGTCTGTGTGTGTGTATGTGTGTGTGTATGTGTGTGTGTATGTGTGTGTGTATATGTGTGTGTGTATGTGTGTGTGTGTATGTGTGTGTGTATGTGTGTGTGTGTCTGTGTGTGTGTATGTGTGTGTGTGTGTATGTGTGTGTGTATGTGTGTGTGTGTGTATATGTGTGTGTGTGTGTGTGTGTGTGTGTCAGGTACACCACACCCCGCGGGCACTCTGGATGCTGCCCGCAGCCCTTGACCCTTTGCCGTGTGACCTTCAACATGCCTGTCACTCCGAGCTCATGCTGCCCCAGACTTCAGCCAGCACCCCATGCGGAAACTGAGGCCCCGTGCCAGCCTCCAGCTGAGTCATTTCATTCAATGCACACACATTGAGCACCACTGTGTACCCCAGCCCATGGGACGCTGGGGACTCTGGTCACACCCTTCAAAGACATCCATTTTCTCGTTGGCTGTGACCCCATTTAATGAGCGCAATATCATAATTAATACCACAAGGAGGGTGTTTACAGCCCGCCTCTCTCCACTGGCTCCTCTCATCTTCCCACGGGGTTTCGGCCCATTTCACAGAAGGCTCAGCCAGTCTGAGCACACCAGTTTAGGGTGTCAGGTTTCCTGCCCTAGGACGCACCCCACTGTCCTGCAAGGGGCAGGGGCTAAGCGCCTGACCTCCCACCTGGGACCCGCCCAGGAGCCGGCAGGGCCCTGGCGTAGGTGATGGTATGTGGGTCAGGGTGTGACCCGGGCAGCCGCACCGGTGGGACCGGGGTGACTGAGACCGGGTCTTGATTGCAGGCGGGTCCGTCTTAGGGTCACGTGGGAACTGTCCTCTCCTGGCCCTAGGTCCCTGCAGGAAGGCCAGACTGTACCCATCCATCAGTGTCATGGTTTGTTTTTGTTTATGCTTTTTTACGAGGCAGTCTGGCTATGTAGCCCAGGCTGGCTACAAGCTGCAGACCTTCCTTCCGGCTCAGCCTCCCCAGGACAGGAATGACCCTGCCAGGCTCAACCCATTTTAAAGGGCCGAAAACTGAGTCTCCCCTAACCTTTGGCCAAAGACTGGCATCCCCATCTGGCGAAAATGGTGTGTGCATATTGGGAATCTGAGACAGACAGTCTGGCCTCTTCAACCTCTACATTCCCAAGAGGAGACTGAGAGTCACGGAGGTACTGTCACCTGCCCAAGGTCACCATGAAGCAGGTCCCGCGATGCTGCGGGCGAGCGGAGGGGCTTCCACCCCCGACCTCCTCCGCACCCCATCCTCAGTCACCTCGACTAATTCTGTCCCTGGGAGCAGATGCAGGCCGCCTCCCCCCCCAGAGCGCGGGAGTCCCCGGTGCGGGCTCCAGGCCTCTCCAGGCCCCGCTCGCCAGGGCGGGGACCCCAGTTCCCCGCTGCCCCACCGCACTCGCCCTGCAGAGCCCCCACCTGCCTGCCAAGCCCGGGGCCGGTGCAATGGAAGGGAGGGGGCCCCGACTGGCAGGCGAGGATGGGGGCCACATGGGTAGCGGGGGAGGCGGCCCCCACCTTAGGGCCTGGAGATGAGGGCTGAAGACCCAGGGGAGGGATCTGGAGGTCCTGGGGTCCCCGCTTCCCAGCCCGGGATTGAGGGGGAGCAGCCGTGGAGCGGCGCCCCGCCTTCTGCAGGCGGCACCTGCGCCCGGGCCGGGTCCGGATGAAGGCTGTGCCCGCCCGCGCCCCCCGCCCCGCGCCCCGCGCCCGCGCCCCCGCCCCGCGCCCCGCGCCCCGCGCCCGGGGACACTCACCCCGCGCCGCCACCACCTGCGCGCTCCAGACCCGCGCCCCGCCCTCCCCGCGCGCTGCGGAGCGCGCCGCTGGCCCCGCCCACGGGGTGTGGTCTGAAGGAGCCCCGCCCCACGGAGCTTCACAATCCCTACGCTGGTTGGCTGAGCCGCGCCACTCACCCGCAGGCTATTTGCATAGTTTAAAGTGATAGGAGCGGCTCCTTGTTCCCTGCACCTGTGCGTCCCGCGGGAGGGAGGGAGGGAGGAAGGAGCAGCATTTATTGAGTACCTACTGTGTGCATGGCTTATTGGAGAACCCCTCCGAGGCTGTGAGTGAGGTAATAGTTAATATCGAGCCTCATTTTACAAACAAAGGCGCTGAGAGGGCTTGGCGTTGCTTTGGACCTCACACAGCAACTCTGGTCCACCCATTCATACTACGCGTCATTCATTAACTTATTCAGGCTGTTCCGATGACGAAATCCAGCACTACGCAAGAGCTACATATCTACCCCATCCCCACATGACAATTTTTAGAGACTTACAACTCCCTGGCCTGGGCTCCGTTTCAACCTTTCATTCGGGGACACAACCTGCCTAATTAGCCCCAGGCACCAGCCTCTCCTCCCCCTGAAGCACCTCCAAGGAACTGGGAGCACCAGCCTGGGGACACTGCGGAGGCTAAGTGCCCGTTCGTCCTCAGTGCACAGCCCTGGAGCCTTTGGACCTCAGACACCGCATTTTCCTGTGGCTGGGGGTCAGGCCAGGTCAGTCCCAGCCTGCCGCTGCCCCACCTCTTGGACACATCTATAGCAGCTCTGCCCCCAAATGACGCTGGGTTCCGATGGCATGCACATTTAAACACCAGCTTTAGGGCCAGTGAGAGGGCTTACGCCGGCAAGGTGCCTGTGGCGAAGCCTAGGTTTGATCCACACGGTGGGAGGGAAGGGACCCCTGAAGGGTGTCCTCTGACCTCCTTGAGTTTGCTGAGGCATGCCCACGCTAACCTACCGTTATCAATTAAAACAATAAAGATCAAACCTGTGACTCGCTAGCAGCAGGGTGGTCATGGGAACCCTTATAGATGCCACACCCAGCTGGTCCATGACCTCCAGGTAGAATGGCCTGCGTCTCCACGTGTAACCCACAGGGACATTCGCGTTCCCAGTGTCCTTGTTCTGCCAGGAGCCCGTGTGACATTCGGTCCTGAGTCACTTGCAGGTTCTGGAGTTTGAGAATGGTAACAAAAGCATCAGACATTTAAACACACACACACACACACACACACACACACACACACACACGTGTGCCAAAAGTCCTTGACCATCCGATCCAGCGCTGCCAGTGCTGGCCTGGAACTCAAGATTTGGTGCATCGGGACCCCGGGCACTTCCATCACAGGTGTGTGTGTGTGTGTGTGCCCCCGGGCACTTCCATCACAGGTGTGTGTGTGTGACCCCGGGCACTTCCATCACAGGTGTGTGTGTGTGACCCCGGGCACTTCCATCACAGGTGTGTGTGTGCCCCGGGCACTTCCATCACAGGTGTGTGTGCCCCGGGCACTTCCATCACAGGTGTGTGTGTGTGACCCCGGGCACTTCCATCACAGGTGTGTGTGTGTGCCCCCGGGCACTTCCATCACAGGTGTGTGTGCTCCCGGACACTTCCATCACAGGTGTGTGTGTGCCCCCGGGCACTTCCATCACAGGTGTGTGTGTGCCCCGGGCACTTCCATCACAGGTGTGTGTGTGTGACCCCGGGCACTTCCATCACAGGTGTGTGTGCTCCCGGACACTTCCATCACAGGTGTGTGTGTGTGACCCCGGGCACTTCCATCACAGGTGTGTGTGTGCCCCCGGGCACTTCCATCACAGGTGTATGTGTGTGTGTGCCCCCGGGCACTTCCATCACAGGTGTGTGTGTGCCCCCGGGCACTTCCATCACAGGTGTATGTGTGTGTGTGCCCCCGGGCACTTCCATCACAGGTGTGTGTGTGTGTGCCCCCGGGCACTTCCATCACAGGTGTGTGCCCCACAGTGGTCTGAATTCTCTACATGACTCAGTCATACTCCCGTCTATGAAGTCACGGGAGACAAGTGTGGACTATCAGGAGGAAAACTGTGCGTGCGTGCACACGTGCGTGAGTATACCATTTATACACACCTCTCAATGTGTGACCATGCTGGTTAGCTTTTTGTCTGCTTGACCCAAACCTAGGACGTGACCTCAATGATCTTAAGGAAGAGACTCCGCGGGCCGTCCCGTGGACGTGTCTGTGGGCATTTTCTTGGGTGATGACTGGCGTGGGACAACCCAGCTCACGGTGGGCAATTCCACCCGGCACGTGGTCCTGAGCTGCAGAGAGCCGAGCAGCACTCCCTGTGGCCTCCGCCTCAGTTCCTGCCTCCGGGTCCCGGCTTGAGCTACAGGCCTAAGTTCCCTTCACGCGCCCCCATTGCTTTATATCAGGGTGTTCATTACAATAAAATAGTTTAATGGAGCCCAAAGCCTGAATCAGATTGAATGGGGATGGGTCAGATCCAGAATGTTCCCCCAAAGGGAACAGTATGCAGCAATGTAAAAGAGTGCTTCCCGCCGGGATCAGCACTTCAGAGGCTAGCCTGGGCTCCCATGTTGAAAACGGAGAATTTGGCCATCACCGGTGGGTGAGTCTACCAATAACTCCCAGTTTAAGCGGCTGGGAGATGATTGACACATCAGGAGGCGGACTTTAGCTGGAGGGAGGGGCCTCGGTGATGTCAGCAGCTGTGCTCTCCCGTGGTGCTCGGCCACGACATGGGCTGGCAATCTGTGACCGAGGTGACCCTGGCCCGAGACGGCAAGCCCGTGGGCCTGTGCAGCACCGCGCGTGTCCCGCCCGCCTCCAGCACCGCGGGGCTTTTCTTTCATTGTTTTTGGAGATAAGGTGGGGTTGGGGGCGTCTGCGCACACTGAGCCACGCCCTGCCCGCCACGTCCCCTCTGATTGGTCATTTTCTTGCCGTTAGCTCTTCCCGCTCCAAAGCCGCCGGGGGAGGCTTTTCTCCGCCCAGCGCTGGACCCTGGGAAGGTCCCGTACGGGCTCCGCCCTTCGCCCCAAGCCAGGAACCCCGGGGGATCTGGCGCCTCCCACGACTGCCCGGCAAGGTGTGACCGCGTTCACACATCCATCCGTCCTTGCAAACCTGGGCCGGGGCGAGCGAGGGGCGGGGAAGTGAGGCCGAGGGGCTGCGGCTAAGACCCAGGGAGGGGACGCTGTAGCCTCGGGAACGCTCACCGCGGGGAAGGCACAGCCCAAGACAGCAGAGTCTCACACACACACACACACACACACACACACACACACACACACACACGACCTGGGCCATCCTCCTGCCTCGCCACCCCGTGTTGGGATTACAGAGCATCTAATTATCAGGGTTCTGGGACTCAGACTTCAGGCTTGTGAGACAAGCAGTTTCGCCAGCCCACAAGTGCCGCTCCTGCTTTTTGTTTTGTTTTATTCATTTCAGACAATCTCACCAGGTAGCCCAGGCTGGCCTTAATGTCAACGTCCTCCTGCCTCCGCTTCCCGGGCCCCAGGCTAAGACTCTGCTCCTCCTCCTCCTCCCTTCCTTTCCCACCCTCTCCTCCCCTCCCCAGCATCCCTCCCGGGCCCAGCCCCCATTCCCTGGCGCCCTGAGCCGTCAGCCTGGCCTCGCGCCCCCTGGCGTCCATTCGGGGTCCCGGTCCCGGCTGGGGTCGCGCGTGGTGACGGGGAGGACCGCAGATAGCTGCGGAGAGACGGGAGGGGGGGCGAAGGGGAGGGCCTGCTGTGAGGGAGGAAGACCCACGGAGGGATGGACACGCAGCCCACCAGCCCTAGCAAGCCAGGCCTTGGCCTGGGTCTGACAAACACCCACGGCCGATCCAGCCTCCTGTCCATCCCTGCGCAGCAGCCGTGTCTCCTGGGCTCCCAGGGTCTGGTCGGGGTCTCTGGCCTTTTAGACAAAGGCTGCGGCCTTTGACCACAAAGCGTAAGAGAAAATAGACACCCAGCTACCTGGGAGCCCGAGGCAGGAGGATGACCGGTTTGAGGACAATGCAGACAACACAGCAATTGAGCCCACGTCAGCAGAGAAGTGCAGTCGGGGGAGGGGCACCTAGCCTGCAGCCCAGCGCTCAGCCCCACCACCCAGAGCACACTGAAGTAACAAAGAATATCTTCTTTTATTTTGAGGCAGGTGCTCTGTGCAGGCCTGGCTGGCCTCTGCTGAGTGAACTTAAACTAGGCCTGGTGGCGCACGTCTTTAATCCCAGCTCTCGGGAGGCAGAGGCAGGCGGATCTCTGTGAGTTCGAGGCCAGCTTGGTCTACAGAGTGAGTTCCAGGGCAGCCAGGGCTACACAGAGAAACTGCATTCCCCATGTGCCCTGGTGGCCTTCTGTATCAGAGGCATCCGTAAGTGCACAGCTGCTGGGTGGCCTCTGGGTTCTAATCGGCTGACTCCTTGTCTCCAGTGAGGTCACCAAGGCCACCTCAAGTGGTGGCTGTTTTCCATGCCTGGTCCCCAGCTGCGGCATTACTTTGAGAGGCTCTATGGAAACCCAGCTGGAGGCGTGGGGTCTGGGTGCACCTTATCTCTGCTCCTTGCTGCTCACCTTTCTGGGCAGCCATGAGGTGCTCTGCCTAGACCCACCTCACACAGTGAAAGCCTGAACAGACCAGCCCTCCCTTCGACTAGGGGTGACGCTCAGTCGGAAGTGCTCATAGCTCGGTTGGAAAACCGTGGCCCACATGCACAGGACGCAGGATTGAAGGCCCAGTACTACTTGAGTGGTACACGCCTGTCACCCAGCAGCTGGGAGGCGGGGGCAGATGGATCAGGGGTTTGCCAGCGGGCCTGACCAAGTGCTGAGGGCTGGACTGGGGAGGTCCAGGCCCTGGACTCTAGGGGTTGAGGTCTAAGTTCAGGGTGCTGGACACTGGGGCTGCACTGGTGGTTCCTAGGGTTCAGAACTCCCTCCCCGCTGTGGTTTCTGCTGGCAAGGGTTAGAGGAGTTGCTGGGAGGAGAACTTAAGGCCACAGTGCTCCAGAGCTGCAGCCTCTCCCGAGTGCCGCTGCCTGTGGGACCAGGTAGGCCCTGGACGCTGTGGTCATCACCCAGGCAGGTGGCCAGCAGAGCTGCCTTTGACCCCCGAGTTGCTGCTGCGGACACACAGCCTGCTCTAGCCCAGCCCCCAGAAGAGGCTGTTTCTGCTCCATCATAGCTGGGTCGTCCAGCCCGACTTCACGCTGTGACCACCCACAGGGTGCCCAGAAGAAGGCACCTTAGGGGGGAAAGAAAACCCAGGGCTGGAGAGACTTCAAGGCTAAGAGAACTGGATGCTCCTGGAGAGGACCGGATCCACTCACCACCACCCTTCCAGGACTCCAGTTCCAGAGGATCTGACGCTCCTTTCTGGCCCCTGTGGGCACAGCAGGTACGTGGTGCCCAGAGAGACATGCAGGCAAACACTAATACACATAAAAATTAAAAAAAAAACTAAAAGAATAAATTCTAAAGACCTGAGACTACAAGCCGGGTGTGGTGGCATGTGCCCGTCACCAGCGCCCAGGGTGTGGTGGCATGTGCCCGTCACCAGCGCCCAGGGTGTGGTGGCATGTGCCCGTCACCAGCGCCCAGGGTGTGGTGGCATGTGCCCGTCACCAGCGCCCAGGGTGTGGTGGCATGTGCCCATCACCAGTGCCCAGGGTGTGGTGGCATGTGCCCGTCACCAGCACCCAGGATGCTAAATGCAGAACTGCTGTTAAGTTCACGGCCACAGAAAAAGGTGCTCACAACCAAGCCAGAAAACCTGAGTTCAATCTCTGGACTCACTGGTGGAGGAGGAAAGTCATTCCTCCAAGATGCTCTCTGAGTGCAACACATGCAATAATACAGAGCCCCAGCCCAGAGTGCCATCCTGTGTGGCTGAGACGGTGGCCCCGGTCATCAGTGGAGGCTGTGGGAGGAACGCGAGTCGTCTGCCTTGGAAGGACTAAGGCTGCAGAGACATGTCAGAAGCAGCTGGTCTTCATGGGGCTGTGGCTCTTGGCTTATTCTTGTGGCCCATGTGACCTACCCTACTGAAGGCACCTGTGGAGGCCATGTGGTGGCAGCCTTGCTCTTGGATTCCAGATGGCCTGTACCACCAGCACCGTCCCCTACCTAGCACCCATCCCCAGAGCCTCCACTGCGGACTGCCTGGCTGTGACAGAGCCCTGCCCACGCTGCTTCAAACAGGCCTGTTCGAGAGATGTGAGGCCAGAACCAACTTTGCTCTACAAAGCTGGTGCCAGTCTCACTGCCTGTGACGTGGGTAGCACTTGGTACATAGCCATGGCACCAGTGTCCCACCCCAGCCTTAGTCAGGGTGCCATTGCTGGGATGAAACACCATGACCACAGCAACTTGGGGAGGAAAGGGTTTATTTGGCTCACACTTCCACGTCACTGTCCAACACTGAAGGAAACCAGGACAGGAGCTCACACAGGGCAGGACCTGGAGGAGGAGCTGATGCAGAAGCCATGGAGGGGTGCTGCTCACTGGCTTGCTCAGCTGCTTTCTTATGGAACCCAGGACCACCTGCCCAGGGATGGCACCACCCACAATTTGCTGGGCCCTCCCCCATTAAGAAAATGCCCATAGGCTTGCCTACAGTCAGATCTTGTGGAGGCATCTTCTCAACTCAGGCTCCCTCCTCCTCAGATGACTCCAACTCTTCTGTCAAGTTGACATAAAACTACCCAGCACACCTCAGCCTTTCTTTCATGTTAAATTCTCTCCAAGTGAGGTGGCTAGAGCATTTGAGAAGAGGGAACATAAATTAAGAAGGTGCCCATACCGGATTGGCCTGGTAAGACGGCAGCCGAGCAAGCCATGGGGAGCAAGCCAGTGAGCAGGACCCTCCTTGGCCTCCAGGCTCCTTCCTGCCCGGAGTAAACCCTTTCTCAGGCTGTTGACGGCCAAGGTGTTTATACAGCACTAGAAACCCTAACTAAGTCGTCAAGACCGAAATCTGACCCATCTGCTTTATTTTTTGCAGGTTTTGAGACAAGGATTCACTATGTAGCCCAGGCTGGCCTGGAACCCACAGTGATCCTCCTGTCTCTGCAACCTGAGTGCTGGGATGGGGCGGGGGTGGGGGTTGCTGTGCCAGCCCTGTGACCAGCACAAACAAGTTACAACAGAAGCATGGCTCCCATCTGCGGTGGTGGGGATGGAAGCTGGAGTGTCAGCGGCTCACTCAGGTGCACTGTCCGGCTCTCAGCATGGAGCACACAGCGAGGAACTGTTGTCCCCAGGGTGCACTGCGGCATGGGGCTAGAACTCCACCTTGCAGGCGGGGAAGGCCTCGTCCTGCATGGACACCATGCTGCCGCTGCCCAGCACCCTGATGCCCAGCGCCTGGTGCTGCTCATGCGTCTCCTCATACCACCTGTGCATCACCGCAGAGTCGAAGGTGGGGATCAGTGTGACCTGGGGGTAGAGCAGGCAGACAGGTGACGACCTCTCTGATGGCCTGTCTCCCCTCCAGCACCCAAGGACCTTCTTCATAACCAGGTACTGCCACACGGCCCAGGGTTGGCCTGCCACTCCCCACACGCCACTGTGACAGGGCAGTGCTGTTGCCAGGCTATAGCGCCACATACCCCTTGGGCTGCGGCCTCCTCTGCACTGGCGCAACTCTGCCATGGGGCCCCTGTCCCCACTGTCCCCAAAGCTGACAGTGCACACACAGGGCGGCCTGGCCATCTGCTCGGCATGTGGTGTGAGCACAGCCTCAGCCTCCAGGTCCCGGCCCCACAGATCTGGGGAGCATCCACCCCTTTGGTGACACTCCTCAGCTGCAGGACACCAGCTGTCCCCAGAGCTGTCCTGCAGCGGACACAGCATCTCAGCCCTGTGCACTGGGGTCCCTGGCGTCCACCCACCTGCAGGTCAAGGTCCCACTGCTGCTTGCCAGCCAGCAGTGCATCCAACACGGCCCGCAGGCCCTCCTCCTGGCGCTGGCCCTGCCCGCTGATAACATAGCAGAATGCACGCACCCGCAGGAAGAAGTCCTGGTCCAGGCGGCCTGCGCCACCGCCTGGCAGGTACGCCAGGTCCAGGTAGACAGGGGAGCTGGCAGCAGGGGGCACAAGGCGGCTGTTAGGCCCTGTGGGGAATGCATAGGTTGGTGGTGGTAATGCGGCAGCTGCCGGACATCTCTGTGGTAGACGGCCATCGCCTCCCACCAGGGGCAGACACCCCAGGTCCCTGCACCCGGTGTTCACAGGGGCCAGTGTCAGCCACACCTCCTGGGCCAGAGATGAGCGCTCAGGGAGCGGGCTCAGCCTGCAGCCCGCGAGAACCTGGGTGTGTGGAACCAAGAGTGCTCACAAAACTGGTCCCGCGGCAAGTGCTGGAGACGCAAAGCCCTGTCCCCGCTCCCAGGGCAGCAGGGGAACTGGGGGCCCCAGGACAAGTCCAGCCCGGCTTGGCACCGGCACAGCCAATGAAAGCTGGGACTTAGGGCCAGCTGACCTGGTGGGGACACTGGGGGTACGGCATGGAGCTGAGGTCTGCAGAGGGCCTCACGGGGCAGCAGGAGACCATCCCTGCCTGGCTCTGGTATAAACAGAGCTGGCGCCATGGTTAGCTGTGCATTGTCCCTCAGGGGTGTGGGCCTGTCTCCAGTGCGGTCACACGGGAGGGTGATGGGAGGTGTGTCACTGGGTGTCCCCTTGGTCACGTAACCTTTCCTGCGGGTACCTGTCGGTGTGGTGACTTCTGCTACAAGGTTCCAGGACCAATCTGTAACCTGGCCAAACCCAGAAACTGGGCCGAAGCAGCCATCAGCTGCGGCACTGCCCGAGGCCAGAACCCTGCTGGGGACACCAGTCTCGGGGCCACCTGGCCTGGAGGTGGGCAGGTCTCGTGGCCCAGGCGTTACCCTTGGAATCCACATGCAAAGCCAAGCCCAGGAGTTTACCTGTCCGATCAGCATTCAGGAGACCGAGGCAGGGGGATTGCTTCCAGTTCTAGGTCAGCCTAGGCTACAGTCCAAAACCCTCTCAGTTTGTCTCTGAGATAGGGTCTTTCTCGATACATATCTCAAGCTGGTCTCAAACTCCTAGGGATCCTCCTGTCTCTGCCTCCCGAGTGCACCACCACCGCCTGACAAAATCCTCTCAAAACACCCCAAATCTAAGAGGACAGACACCCCGGGCCTCTCAGCCTCTGCAGGGAGAAGGTACCAGCATGAGGCCATCTCAGAACACAAACAAGACCAAACATGGACAAACAAGAAAGCCCATGCCTGCCCAGGACCTGGCTGGACTTCCTAGAAAGCAGCGTGCTCAGACCGGAAGCCTCTGGGAAGGCTCTAAGAGGCAGGGGCAGGGCTGTGTGTCATAGCTCAGCTCGCACCGGGCCACAGGCCAGTCCCCGAACAGGAATGAAGCCCAGAAAGCGTTGAGTGGAAAGGTGGGATGAGAGGGACTCACCCGAGGAGAGCCTCGTGGCAGGGGCCACTTTGGAGACAGTCTTGGGCACCGAGGGCTTCCTGGTGAGGGGCACACGGCCTGGCTTGTCTGCGGGCTCACTGCGGGCGCTGAGTGGCCGGGCCCGGTCCCCTGCAGGGCCCTTGGTTTTCACAGCTGAGGACGCGGCTCTGGGGGCGGCAGAGGCGGAGCTCGGCCTCACAGGGGCCTTGCGGCCGCGACTAGGATTGGCAGGGTTGGGGGACTGCCTGGCACGGGGGGGCAGCGCTTCGGGGTCCACCATGCAGATGCCGGGCGCGTCGGGCAGCGGTGGCGGCACACGGGGTGTGGGCAGCGGGTCCCTGGCTGCACTCTCGCTGCCCGCCTCGTCGTCGGAGTCCGCGACCGGCACCGGGTCAGAGTCAGACAGCGTGGGCAGCGACCCGCTCACCGACGTGGGCGGCGTCTCGGGCGGCCGCTCCTGAGAACGGGCGCTGCTGTCCGAGCTGCCGGGAGACGTGGGAGGGGGCGGCTTGCGGTGCGCAAACTCACAGGGTGACACGAGGCACAGGTCCACATCGTGTGGGGACGTGGAGCGGCGCGCAAGGCGCAGGGGCAGGCTGAGCCCCGCGTCGCCGGCCGGCAGCACCTGCTCGAAGGACACGGACAGCGACTCGTCTACCTCGGTGGAGTGCGGGGAGCCCAGCTCCGCGGGCAGCGAGGGCGTGGTCAGCGTGGGCGTGGTGGCTGTGGGCGTGGTGGCTGAGGGGGATGCGTCCGGGGCCGGCTCTGGGCGCAGGGGGCTGAGAGACAGGCGCTCGGGGCTACTGCCGGGTGCGGTGGGAGGTGGGGACGGAGCTGGGGACCGGGGTGGGGAGGGGGCGGGCGGCCGCTCGGGCTCCGAGCTGCTCCCTGCTTCTCCTGGGCACTTGGGCACGTGGGCTGCAGGCGGCCCCGCCGGACCCGGGGCTCGAGGCCCGTTCTGTGCCGTGCGAGGCTTCGTGCTGGCGACACCAGGCCCGGAGCGGCGCGTGTCGCGGACGGTAGGCCGCGTGGGCCCGGGCCGTGGGTCTTTCTTCAGGTCCCGCACGGGCGGAGCGGGCTCCTTCCGCACCGCGCTCCTGCTGGTGGAGCTGCTGACGGCCGCGCTGCGGACCTGCTCTTTGCGAGAGCTGTCCCGGGAGGCCAGGCTGTCCTGGCTGTCAGCCCTGGCGGGCGCATCCAAGTCGCGCGCGGTGACCACGGGCCGCCGCAGGCACGGCAGGTGCTGCAGCCGCTGCAGCCCGTCTAGCAGGCGTGCGGGCGGCGTGCGGCCTGGGAACAGCACGCGCACCACCTTGTCGCTGGGCGCCGCAGGCTGCCACACCAGCAGCGCGCAGGCGGGTGCCGCGGGGTCCCCGGGCGGCGGATGCAGCACAAAGAGCTCCAGGCGGCCGACCCCCAGCTTCTCAAACAGGACGGTGGGCTGCGCGGGCTGCGCGCCTCGCTGCAGCGGCAGGGGCGCGATGCCCAGGCTCCGCAGCAGGCCCCGAGCGCACACCGCCTCGTCCTCGCCACCGCGCAGCCGAGATGCCGCTTGGCGTGCGTTCAGGAACACGACACCCAGGGCGGGCGACAGCAGACGCCGCAGCCTTTCCTCGCGCTCTCCCTGCGGCCCCGCGGCCGCCTCTCGCTCCGCCAATTTGCGGCGCAGCAGGCTGTTGAGGCCAGGCAGGCTGTCGGCCCCTGCGTGGGTCACGAGCACGGCGTCCACGCGGTCCAGGTGCCGCACCAGCTTCCAGAAGCTCGACTTGGGGTTGGAGCCGCCGTTCACCAGCACGGTGAAGCCGTTGACGGCGAAGAAGGCGGCGTCGCCCAGGCCGCCCGGGAACACGTAGCAGCAGGGCCGCGCCAGGCGCAGGAAGCCCCCCGCGGCCGGCGGCTCCAGCAGCTCGAAGGGGGACGGCGGCTCCAGCGACTCGGCCACGTACTCCAGGAAGGCCCGCAGACCCTCGGAGGGCGGCAGCCGCGCGGGGGGGTTCAGTCGCAGCCGCAGCCCGGGCAAGGGGCCCAACCGCGCCCAGTCCCCGAAAGTCGGGCAGGACACGGTGAGGGCCGGGGGGGCCGTGGGGGCCGAGGCCAGCGCGTCCTGGACCTGTAGGACCAGCACAGGGCCACCGGGACCTGAGGACGTGTGCACGCCCACCAATCCCCAACCCGCCGTAGGCAGCCCGCACCCACCCGGCTCGCCCCGTCCCCGCACTGTACCGCGCAGCTGAGGGGCAGCTCCGGGCCTCTCCCCACCCCAGAGCGGTGCCGAGGACAGCGGCGAGCAGAACCCGGGGCTCGGCTCACCTCTTTGTCCTCCAGCACCTGCAGGAAGTGCTGCGCCGAGAACCCCCCGGTCTGCAGCAGCAGCTCCCCGGTCTCCTCCAGGCAGGGGCCGGCCAGCACCAGCAGTTTGTGAGGGGCGGGGTCCATCAGGAGGTTCCGGAGCTGTGGGTGAGCGTGAAGAGCCTGGTGAGCGGCGCCCAGGCCAGGCCTCAGCTCTGAACTCACACCCAGTCTGACTGCAGCTGTGGAGGCAGCTGAGAGGCTGCAGGGTAAGCAGAGGCTGGCGGGTGTGGGCACAGCCGCCCCGCCCCGCAGCCCCCTCCCCGCAGCCCCCTCCCCCGCAGCCCCCTCCCCCGCAGCTCCCCTCTCCGCAGCCCCCTCCCCCAGCCCCCTCCCCCAGCCCCCTCCCCCACAGCTCCCTCCCCCACAGC
Source organism: Peromyscus eremicus (assembly GCF_949786415.1). Taxonomy (NCBI): domain Eukaryota; kingdom Metazoa; phylum Chordata; class Mammalia; order Rodentia; family Cricetidae; genus Peromyscus; species Peromyscus eremicus. The sequence continues at coordinate 60,718,437 of NC_081433.1, forward strand.
TCCCCTCCCCGCAGCCCCCTCCCCCAGCCCCCTCCCCGCAGCCCCCTCCCCGCAGCCCCCTCCCCGCAGCCCCCTCCCCGCAGCCCCCTCCCCGCAGCCCCCTCCCCGCAGCCCCCTCCCCGCAGCCCCCTCCCCGCAGCCCCCTCCCCGCAGCCCCCTCCCCGCAGTCCCCTCCCCCGCAGCCCCCTCCCCCGCAGCCCCCTCCCCGCAGCTCCCCTCCCCGCAGCCCCCTCCCCCGCAGCCCCCTCCCCCGCAGCCCCCTCCCCCGCTCCAGCTGACTTCGCCTGCCTAGCAGTGCTCTGGCTCCTCCAGCAGGAGGCTGCTTTCGGGAGACCCACCTAGGTATTATTTTAAAGGCAAGGTTCCTCTATGAAAGTACAAGCCAGCCTCCCGCGATGGGAAAAGAGGCCTGCGCAGTAACATTCCGGGATGGAAAAGGCTGAAAGGGTCCCCTGTGGCCAGCAGATCCCAGAGCTGTCTGGCCTCTACTGACTTGTAACTGGGAAGAAGGTGCAGGCTGGCCAAAGTCAAGGCTCCTGGGCACCTCGGACAGCTCCTGGGTCAGGCTGCAGGCCCCCACACACACACACACAGGGCCTCCAGCTAGACACAGCACATCCCCTCCCCCAAGGCTCCAGCCTTCCTGTCCACCCCCAGAGAGAGGAAGCCGGGGCAGTGTGAGGTAGACAAGGCAGATCCACAGGTCACCTGCTCCTACCTCATCACACAGGGACTTGTCTGAAGGGTTCAGCAGGACCAGCGTCTCCAGGGTCTCTCCACGGTGGTGCAGGCTCCGCTGGCCTGTGGGATGACAGGCCCTGGCTCAGTATCAGGCCGGCCTGATGCCAAATCCTGCCACCGAGGGACTCAAGCCCCAGGACCCACACAGGGGGCTACAAGCCCCCGCCCGATAGAGCTGTGAGCCAAGACGAGGGCACATGGAGACCCAAGGACGCCTGGGGCCTCGACAGGGACAAGAGTCAAGCTGCACTGCCACACTCACAGCTCAGCCCCAGCCAGGAGGCTCCGTAAGGCTCGGAAGAACAGGCAGACCGGCTTCAGTCCAACCCATGCGGGGACTCAGTGGGAGAAGGTGTCACTGCCCAGAGGGGCTTTCCCAGAGGCTGTGGCGCACAGTAGGTCACACAGCACAGGCATTTCCAGCTCTCCCTCCACCCCACCAGGGGTCAGGAAGCCACTGTGACTCAGGGACAATTAGATGGACACTTCCTTCCCTCAGCAGCTGTAGGTGGTGACTCAACCTACTGGCCAGGAGCTGAGCTACAAGTAATACCCACAAAGTAGCCAGTGGCTGCTCTGGCCACCCTGGGATCCCCTGGGGAGCTTGCCCTGCACCCCATCTCTGCTTCCCTATCGACTGAGACCACCCTGTAGGTTCTCGGCCTCAAAGGCCCCTCCCTAGAGTTGCTGCATACTTTCATGCATAGGCCCTGCTCCTACTGTCCCAAGCTGAGGCAGATCCAGGTTAGGGTAGCACTGCACAGGCCTCGGTGATGCATGTCATATATGCCCAACCCATGCCTGGCATATAGCTGTCATTCAGCACCTTGGCATCCAGTGAGTGGGCAGAAGGAATATGGGGAGGCACACGGGGCGGGTCACCTTTCACAATGCTGGAGAATGTGGCCGAGTGCCGGGACACAAAGGTCTTGAGCTGCTCATCCAGGCTGCAGATGGTGGGGTCCACATCCTCCCAGGAGCGAACACCTGGAGGCAGGAGACAGAGCTCAGCTCCAGTGCCCTGCTGCCCGGCCTGCTCTGGCTCCCACAGCTTGGATCCTGGGCAGGCAGAGCCAAGGGACTCAGGCAGGCCTCAGCCTTTCACTGACTGGAGGCCTGGCTGGCGGCCATCTGCTCTAGCTTCCCTGCTTCCCTGCTAGGATCCTGAACTTTGGGGATTTTGTGTGTGCATATGTGCACCCAGAGGTCAACACTGGGTGCCATCCTCACCTTCTGCATCTTATGTTGGGGACAGAGTCCCTCACTGAATCTTCAGGTCATCACCTGGTGAGGCTAACTGGCAGTGAGCGCCCAGGACTGCCCTGTGCCTCTCCAGAGCTGGGATTACAGGCCAAGCCCAGCTTTGATGGAGTCTCAGGTTCTCAGCACCTTACCCACTCAGCCCTGGAGTTGGGGCAGCAGTCTCCCACAAGGAAAAGCTGGCTGTCACTCCAAACAGTTCTGCCTGACTACAGGGGATGCAGGCACAGTCTGCACACACCTGGCTCTCCTGGAAAGCTCCCACTTTTCCCTGGTGGGCAGGGTCTGTCGCTATGACCCTCCCTTCAGACAGGCCTTCCTCTAAGCCAGTGGTTCTCAACCTTCCTGATCCTGCGACCCTTTAATACAGGGTGTGGTGGCGCCCAACCATAAAACTATTTTGTTGCTCCTTCACAACAGTAGTTTTGCTGCTGTTATGAATGGTAAAAATCTGATACGGGGCCCCATGAAAGGGTCCATCGACCCCCAAAGTAGTCGAGACCCACAAGTTGAGGACCAACACGTCATCCAGGCCCGGCCTGTGATGAGCGATCACACCTAGGGACACTTTTCAGAACACGCATTCAGATGGGCGTTCTACGTCCTTCTGGGGATTTTGTTTCTTGAGACAGGATCTCATGTAGTCCGTGATGGGCGCAAATTCCCTATGATGCTTCTAGCTGAGGAAAAACCCCTTATGCGGCCTCCATCTCAGGCAGGATGCTGAGCATGAAGCTGGGTCTCAAGCAAGCCAGGCAACGCGCTACCCACTGGACCCCAGCACTTGTTTTTGGGAAAGCTGTCTTGTAACCCAGGCTGGCCTGGAACTTGCAGTGCTCCTCCGGCCTCAGCTCCCGAGTGCATCGCACTCGCGGCCCCGTTACAGCAGACGCAGCCCCGCCCGGTGCCCGTGTGACAGGTGCGCCTGAGTCAGCCCCCCTCGTGCCAAGCCACCCCGGGGCGGCCGCGCCACCCACGCGTCAATTAGCAGCGGGGAAAGCAGGCCCCGGGGCGCCGCGGGAACATGCGAGCCCGGCGAGGGGCGGAGCCAGAAGAGGAAGGCCGCACCCCGCCGGAACCCCGAGCCGGGGACGCGGCGCCCACCCGGGCCCCAGGCCGCGCCCGGAGCCCGATACCCCCAGAATCAGGCGCCCCCTTACCACGCCCCACGCGGAGCCCAGGACGCCGCGCCCCACCCGGACCCAGTGACCCGCGCCGTCACGCTGAGCCCAAGCGACCACCGGGCACGCGCGGACCCCACCGCCCGCCCGGGCCCCAGGCCGCGCCCGGAACGTTGCGTCCGGGGACCCCGCACCCACCCGGACCCACCCGGACCCCGGCCCAGCGCGCCGGAACCCCGCGCCGCACCCGGACGCCGGCCCCCCGGGCCCCGCGGACCCGACCTCGTTCCAGCTCCTCCAGGACGCAGGCCAGCAGCCCCGGGCAGCCGCACTCGCCGCCCACCACCAGCAGCAGCAGCGAGCTCGGCGCCGCCACAGCCTCGGGCGCCGCCATCACCGCCGCCATCTTCGCGCCGCCCCGACGCCCCGCCCCCGCTGGCCACGCCCCTTCAGGGAGCGTACCGGAAGCACCGGAGACCCTGGCCGGAAGCGCCCCCTCCTCTCCACCCTATCAACGCCCTCTAGGCCTTGGGAGACCATAGAGCTGGGATGTCCCTGCCAAAATTTCATTCATTCATTCATTCATTCATTCATTCATTCACTCGTTCATCGACACTTTTCCCATCGCAGTTGTTCCGCACGGAACCGGGGTCTGATAGGCAGCGCGGCTTCCTAGGTTAGGATTCCGACAGATGGGGCTTTGAGGGATGTGTAGGGGTTTGGTAGGGGTGCGGTGGGCGGAGCCGGTGAGGCGGACGTTACAGGATGGAGGTATTGGTCAGGTGGGCACTGTTCCTGTCGTCTTAGAGGAAAGGACACTTTGGGGGGATCAGCAGGCCCATCTGACTCCAAGCAAGTCCGCCTCCTGGCCGACCTCAAAGGAGCGGTCCTCCTGCCTCCACCGCTTCCCACACGCGGGGACGGACCAAAAGCCTGGCGTTCGCTGGGCAATAGCCGAGGGGACGGCGGGTGCCTGGGGCACTGTCGCCCACAACGGCCAGGGCTCCGGCATCCCCAGGGAGGCTGCGGCCGGGGGATCAGAAGTTCGCAGTCAGCCTCAACCACCCAGCACGGAGGAGGCCGGGCAGCACTAGAGAGGAGGAGGACCAGGAGGACGGGCAGGACTAGGGAGGAGGAGGACCAGGAGGACGGGCAGGACTAGGGAGGAGGACCAGGAGGCCGGGCAGGACTAGAGAGGAGGACCAGGAGGCCGGGCAGGACTAGAGAGGAGGACCAGGAGGCCGGGCAGGACTAGAGAGGAGGACCAGGAGGCCGGGCAGGACTAGGGAGGAGGAGGACCAGGAGGCCGGGCAGGACTAGGGAGGAGGAGGACCAGGAGGACGGGCAGGACTAGAGAGGAGGACCAGGAGGACGGGCAGGACTAGAGAGGAGGACCAGGAGGCCGGGCAGGACTAGAGAGGAGGACCAGGAGGACGGGCAGGACTAGAGAGGAGGACCAGGAGGACGGGCAGGACTAGAGAGGAGGAGGAGGACCAGGAGGACGGGCAGGACTAGGGAGGAGGAGGACCAGGAGGACGGGCAGGACTAGAGAGGAGGACCAGGAGGCCGGGCAGGACTAGGGAGGAGGACCAGGAGGACGGGCAGGACTAGAGAGGAGGAGGACCAGGAGGCCGGGCAGGACTAGAGAGGAGGACCAGGAGGCCGGGCAGGACTAGAGAGGAGGACCAGGAGGCCGGGCAGGACTAGAGAGGAGGACCAGGAGGCCGGGCAGGACTAGGGAGGAGGACCAGGAGGACGGGCAGGACTAGAGAGGAGGACCAGGAGGACGGGCAGGACTAGAGAGGAGGACCAGGAGGCCGGGCAGGACTAGAGAGGAGGACCAGGAGGCCAGGCAGGACTAGGGAGGAGGACCAGGAGGCCGGGCAGGACTAGAGAGGAGGACCAGGAGGACGGGCAGGACTAGAGAGGAGGAGGACCAGGAGGCCGGGCAGGACTAGGGAGGAGGACCAGGAGGCCGGGCAGGACTAGAGAGGAGGACCAGGAGGCCGGGCAGGACTAGAGAGGAGGACCAGGAGGCCGGGCAGGACTAGGGAGGAGGAGGACCAGGAGGACGGGCAGGACTAGGGAGGAGGACCAGGAGGCCGGGCAGGACTAGGGAGGAGGACCAGGAGGCCGGGCAGGACTAGAGAGGAGGACCAGGAGGCCGGGCAGGACTAGGGAGGAGGACCAGGAGGACGGGCAGGACTAGAGAGGAGGACCAGGAGGTCGGGCAGGACTAGGGAGGAGGACCAGGAGGCCGGGCAGGACTAGAGAGGAGGACCAGGAGGTCGGGCAGGACTAGTGAGGAGGATCAGGAGGCCGGGCAGGACTAGAGAGGAGGACCAGGAGGCCGGGCAGGACTAGGGAGGAGGACCAGGAGGACGGGCAGGACTAGGGAGGAGGAGGACCAGGAGGCCGGGCAGGACTAGGGAGGAGGACCAGGAGGCCGGGCAGGACTAGAGAGGAGGACCAGGAGGCCGGGCAGGACTAGGGAGGAGGAGGACCAGGAGGACGGGCAGGACTAGAGAGGAGGACCAGGAGGCCGGGCAGGACTAGAGAGGAGGAGGAGGAGGCCGGGCAGGACTAGGGAGGAGGACCAGGAGGACGGGCAGGACTAGGGAGGAGGAGGACCAGGAGGCCGGGCAGGACTAGAGAGGAGGACCAGGAGGCCGGGCAGGACTAGAGAGGAGGACCAGGAGGCCGGGCAGGACTAGAGAGGAGGACCAGGAGGCCGGGCAGGACTAGAGAGGAGGAGGAGGACCAGGAGGCCGGGCAGGACTAGGGAGGAGGACCAGGAGGACGGGCAGGACTAGTGAGGAGGACCAGGAGGCCGGGCAGGACTAGAGAGGAGGACCAGGAGGCCGGGCAGGACTAGGGAGGAGGAGGACCAGGAGGCCGGGCAGGACTAGAGAGGAGGAGGACCAGGAGGCCGGGCAGGACTAGAGAGGAGGACCAGGAGGCCGGGCAGGACTAGAGAGGAGGACCAGGAGGCCGGGCAGGACTAGAGAGGAGGAGGACCAGGAGGACGGGCAGGACTAGAGAGGAGGACCAGGAGGCCGGGCAGGACTAGAGAGGAGGACCAGGAGGCCGGGCAGGACTAGAGAGGAGGACCAGGAGGCCGGGCAGGACTAGAGAGGAGGAGGACCAGGAGGCCGGGCAGGACTAGTGAGGAGGACCAGGAGGCCGGGCAGGACTAGAGAGGAGGAGGACCAGGAGGCCGGGCAGGACTAGGGAGGAGGAGGACCAGGAGGCCGGGCAGGACTAGAGAGGAGGACCAGGAGGCCGGGCAGGACTAGAGAGGAGGACCAGGAGGACGGGCAGGACTAGAGAGGAGGACCAGGAGGCCGGGCAGGACTAGAGAGGAGGACCAGGAGGCCGGGCAGGACTAGAGAGGAGGACCAGGAGGCCGGGCAGGACTAGAGAGGAGGAGGACCAGGAGGCCGGGCAGGACTAGAGAGGAGGACCAGGAGGCCGGGCAGGACTAGAGAGGAGGAGGACCAGGAGGCCGGGCAGGACTAGTGAGGAGGACCAGGAGGCCGGGCAGGACTAGAGAGGAGGACCAGGAGGCCGGGCAGGACTAGAGAGGAGGAGGACCAGGAGGCCGGGCAGGACTAGAGAGGAGGAGGACCAGGAGGCCGGGCAGGACTAGAGAGGAGGAGGACCAGGAGGACGGGCAGGACTAGAGAGGAGGACCAGGAGGCCGGGCAGGACTAGAGAGGAGGACCAGGAGGCCGGGCAGGACTAGAGAGGAGGACCAGGAGGACGGGCAGGACTAGAGAGGAGGACCAGGAGGCCGGGCAGGACTAGAGAGGAGGACCAGGAGGCCGGGCAGGACTAGAGAGGAGGACCAGGAGGCCGGGCAGGACTAGAGAGGAGGAGGACCAGGAGGCCGGGCAGGACTAGAGAGGAGGACCAGGAGGCCGGGCAGGACTAGAGAGGAGGAGGACCAGGAGGACGGGCAGGACTAGTGAGGAGGACCAGGAGGCCGGGCAGGACTAGAGAGGAGGACCAGGAGGCCGGGCAGGACTAGAGAGGAGGAGGACCAGGAGGCCGGGCAGGACTAGAGAGGAGGAGGACCAGGAGGCCGGGCAGGACTAGAGAGGAGGACCAGGAGGCCGGGCAGGACTAGAGAGGAGGACCAGGAGGCCAGGCAGGACTAGAGAGGAGGACCAGGAGGACGGGCAGGACTAGAGAGGAGGATCAGGAGGACGGGCAGGACTAGAGAGGAGGAGGACCAGGAGGCCGGGCAGGACTAGGGAGGAGGACCAGGAGGACGGGCAGGACTAGGGAGGAGGAGGACCAGGAGGCCGGGCAGGACTAGGGAGGAGGACCAGGAGGACGGGCAGGACTAGGGAGGAGGACCAGGAGGACGGGCAGGACTAGAGAGGAGGACCAGGAGGCCGGGCAGGACTAGTGAGGAGGAGAACCAGGAGGCCGGGCAGGACTAGGGAGGAGGACCAGGAGGACGGGCAGGACTAGAGAGGAGGACCAGGAGGCCGGGCAGCACTAGAGAGGAGGACCAGGAGGCCGGGCAGGACTAGAGAGGAGGACCAGGAGGACGGGCAGGACTAGAGAGGAGGAGGACCAGGAGGCCGGGCAGGACTAGGGAGGAGGAGGACCAGGAGGCCGGGCAGGACTAGAGAGGAGGACCAGGAGGCCGGGCAGGACTAGGGAGGAGGAGGACCAGGAGGCCGGGCAGGACTAGAGAGGAGGAGGACCAGGAGGCCGGGCAGGACTAGAGAGGAGGAGGACCAGGAGGCCGGGCAGGACTAGAGAGGAGGACCAGGAGGCCGGGCAGGACTAGAGAGGAGGAGGACCAGGAGGACGGGCAGGACTAGTGAGGAGGACCAGGAGGCCGGGCAGGACTAGAGAGGAGGACCAGGAGGCCGGGCAGGACTAGAGAGGAGGACCAGGAGGCCGGGCAGGACTAGAGAGGAGGAGGATCAGGAGTCCGGGCAGGACTAGAGAGGAGGACCAGGAGGACGGGCAGGACTAGAGAGGAGGAGGACCAGGAGGACGGGCAGGACTAGTGAGGAGGACCAGGAGGACGGGCAGGACTAGAGAGGAGGACCAGGAGGACGGGCAGGACTAGGGAGGAGGAGGACCAGGAGGACGGGCAGGACTAGGGAGGAGGACCAGGAGGCCGGGCAGGACTAGAGAGGAGGACCAGGAGGCCGGGCAGGACTAGAGAGGAGGACCAGGAGGCCGGGCAGGACTAGAGAGGAGGACCAGGAGGTCGGGCAGGACTAGAGAGGAGGAGGACCAGGAGGCCGGGCAGGACTAGAGAGGAGGACCAGGAGGCCGGGCAGGACTAGAGAGGAGGATCAGGAGGCCGGGCAGGACTAGTGAGGAGGACCAGGAGGACGGGCAGGACTAGGGAGGAGGACCAGGAGGACGGGCAGGACTAGGGAGGAGGACCAGGAGGACGGGCAGGACTAGGGAGGAGGACCAGGAGGCCCTGCAGCCCCTCCAGCCGCGGCCCGGGTGGGGTTCGCGGACCCCGCCCCGTCCCGGGCAGCTCCTCCCCCGGCGGTGGTCAGCCGGGAAGGCCCGGGATTTCCTGTTGCTGTAACGGAAGCGGAGCGGCCACGCCCGGCCCAGGGCGGCCAGGCCGGCTCACATGGGCTCACACCGACGCAGGGACGGCTCGGCCTGCCCGGGTCCCCCGCCGGACGCCCGCTTCTGGGCTGCAGGGCGCCTGCACACGCACACACAGACACGGGCGCCTGCACACGCGCACACAGAAACACCTAGACGTCTGAAAAACAGATCGGGCACGTTGGCACGCCTTTAATCCCAGCCCATGGGGCAGAGGCAGGGGGATGTCTGTGAGTGTGCGGTCCCAGGCCACTTGGGGCCACCCAGGGAGACCCCGGCACACACCCGGGCGGCTGGAGGACGCTGGCCCCGTGCAGGGGAGCGGAGGCCCCACGGCCCACGCCGTTGGTTCGGGCTTTCCCTGGGATTCGAACCCAGGAGCTGAAGTCTGCACTCTCCAGAGGCCTGAGGCTCCTCTTCTTCTTTCCATCTCTGTTTCACAGCGGCCTCAAACTGTCCATTCTCCTGCCTCACTTCCCGGCTTTGGGCACCCGCAGTGAGTGCTGGTGTCACAGCCGGGTCAGCGGGAAAGCCTTCCCACCAGGCTGTCTGCAAAACCCCAGACCCGTGTCCTGAGTTTCTGTCCGCGGTTGGGGGTCCAGGCCAGGGGAGTGCAAGGCTCCTCACAGAAGATCAGACCTGGGTCACGTCCTCACCTCTGTCCACATCTAGATCCAGCCAGCTAGTGGTCAGCCGTGTGTCCCCGTGGAAACGGTGTGCGTGTGTGTGCATGCGTGTGTGTGTGTGTGTGTGTGCGCGCGTGCTGTGTGTGCGCGCGTGCTGTGTGTGTATGCGTGTGCATGCTGTGTGTGTGCGCGCGTGTGCGTGTGTGTGCGCGCGTGTGCGCGTGCGGTGGAGGAACCCGCGAGCCCTCAGGGCAGACGTGGTTCAGTCGGACATCCTTCCCACTGCTGGGGACAGGTCTCGGCTCCACATGACCAGCTAGCCTACCCACGTGCCAGCTTCCCACTGGGGATTCTACACGGCGCTGGCCCTGAGCCACGCCCTCTTCGGATGCCAGGCTGTCACTCTACCCTTGAGCCACGCCCCCTGCCCTCCCTAGAGGATCCCAGGCTGTCACTCTACCCTTGAGCCACGCCCCCTGCCCTCCCTAGAGGATCCCAGGCTGTCACTCTACCCTTGAGCCACGACCCCAGCGCCACGCCCCCAGCGCCGTCCTCGGGGATCCCAGGCTGTCACTCCACCCTTGAGCCACGCCCCCAGCGCCACGCCCCCAGCGCCGTCCTCGGGGACCCCAGGCTGTCACTCCACCTCTGAGCCACGCCCCCAGCCCCTCCCTGCGGGATCTCAGGCTGTCATTCCACCCTTGAGCCACGCCCCCAGCGCAGTCCTGGGGACCCCAGGCTGTCACTCCACCGCTGAGCCACGCCCCCAGCGCCGTCCTAGGGGACCCCAGGCTGTCACTCTACCCCCGAGCCACGCCCCCAGCGCCGTCCTCCGGGACCCCAGGCTGTCACTCTACCCCCGAGCCACGCCCCCAGCGCTGTCCTCGGGGACCCCAGGCTGCCACTCCACCCTTGAGCCACGCCCCCAGCGCGGTCCTCCGGGACCCCAGGCTGTCACTCCACCCTTGAGCCACGCCCCCAGCGCCACGCCCCCAGCGCGGTCCTCCGGGACCCCAGGCTGTCACTCTACCCCCGAGCCACGCCCCCAGCGCTGTCCTCGGGGACCCCAGGCTGCCACTCCACCTCTGAGCCACGCCCCCAGCCCCTCCCTGCGGGATCTCAGGCTGTCACTCCACCCTTGAGCCACGCCCCCAGCGCCGTCCTCGGGGACCCCAGGCTGTCACTCTACCCCCAAGCCACGCCCCCAGCGCCGTCCTCGGAGACCCCAGGCTGTCACTCCACCCCCGAGCCACGCCCCAGAGGGTTTTCGGCGCACATAGACCGGGTCCCCTGGAATACGCTCTTCCCGCCTCCGTCTTCCTGGCAGGTGTGGGACCCCAAGCTCGGCCATCGCCCTTTGACAGCGACCACGGCTTTCCTCACCCCCAACAGCTCTGCGGTCCCCACACCCCACGCTGGGTTTTCCGTCCCGTCACCGCCAGCCTCCTGCCGGGGCTGCCGTCCGCTGGGGGCGTGGCCGAGCGGCCACGCCCCTCCAGTCTGCACCAATCGCGCGTCCCGGGAACTCGCGGCCCCGGCCCGGCCTGGCTGCCCACAGGTTCCCTGGCTCCTGGGGCCCGGTGCACCTGTCAGTTCCCGATGGACCCGACGCACTCCCTCAGGCAGCGAGGCTCTTCACGTTCCCCTGGACGTCCAGGGGGCTTGGCGGGGCCCTGGGTCTTGAACATTCGTCTTGTATATCCTGTAAGGTTTGCAAACATCACTGTACCCGGAACTGCCGCTGCAGTCTGTTCCCGATAAAGGTGTAAACAGTCTGGTTGCTCTCAGTAAAACTCACAGGCTCAGTCCTGCTGTGGCCCCTCCGACCAGCCTGGGTTAGTTCCTCGTGGCCACATCAGGTGACCTTAGTCCAGCATAAGTGCGGGCCCTTACAGGGAGCCTCTCTCCCTAACAGGCCAGTCCAGCCTGTGCCCTCGGGACCTCCTTCCAGCCTTCCTGAGGGCGACTTGCTTTCCCACAGCGCGGTCGGATCTTCTTCCCATCCTCCGTGCTCCCTTTTATGTCCCCCCCCCACAACTGTAATGGTTGATTGCTCCTCCTGGGTGTGGATTCAGACCCAGGTAGTGTTAAGTGATCGAATAACATATGCAGGCACCAGAGAGAGTCTGAATCTCAGCAGAGGGTACAGTGACCCACCGATGAGGAACAGTCAAAGGACGTTGTTTTGTTTGGGGGGGGTACGAGACAGGATTTCTCTGACTAGAAACTGCAACTGTCCAGGAATGCTGTCCCAGAATCACTCTGTAGACCAGGCCGGCCTCGAACTCACAGAGATCCGCCTGCCTCTGCCTCCCCAGTGCTGGGATTAAAAACGTGCGACACCACCACCTAGCCAGGATGGAGTTTTAAAAAAAAATTGGGAAAGGGGGGCAGGGGGCACAGGCCACATCTGTCACAGCTGGTCAAGCAGAGGTCAGGAAGACTTCCACGAGTCGGTTCTCTCCTTTCAAAAGCGAGTCCTGGGGATGGAACACAGGCCGCCAGGCTTGGCAACAAACACTTCTCCACGGAGCCATCCTGCCAGCCCCGCCACGTGCACCCTCCTCAATTTTAATTACATTTTATGTGTGAGGGTGTTTTGTCTACAAGTATGTCTGTGTACCAAAAGTGTGCCTGGAGCCGGGCGGTGGTGGCGCACGCCTTTAATCCCAGCACTCGGGAGGCAGAGCCAGGCGGATCTCTGTGAGTTCGAGGCCAGCCTGGGCTACCAAGTGAGTTCCAGGAAAGGCGCAAAGCTACACAGAGAAACCCTGTCTCGAAAAACCAAAAAAAAAAAGTGTGCCTGGTGCCCGAGTAGGTCCCCTGGAACTGTAGGCAGACAGTTGTGAGCTCATGTCAGTGCTGGGAATTGAACCTGGGTCCTGTGGAAGAGCAGCCAGTGCTCCTACCACTGAGCCATCTCTCCAGCCTCTATTTAGGATTTTTTTTGTAGGAGTAAACTTGGTGACATCTTAGATTCTGTGATGTCATGACTCATGACACTGACATGTCAGATTTGCAGTCCTCATGTCTCAGTCTCCAGGGCAGCTGGGACGTCAAGTGTGGATGTCCACATTGAGTAAACAGACAGTGTGTGTGTGTGTGTGTGTGTGTGTGTGTGTGCGCGTGTGCACTCGCTGGCCCCCAAGGTCCATTCCCTTATGTGGCCACTTCCTTATGCCTGACTAAAACTCAAGGTCCAACTATCAAAACACCAAGGTCCAGCAATCGAAATTCCTTACTTGGCTACACTGGCTAACCTGTCCAGTCAGGATTTACCAACTCACTCTAGCACAGACTTCCCCTTTTTCTCCCTAAAAAACCGCATCTGCAGAGACTCCTGCTGCTGTCTTTGTGGGATCGGGGGCACCCCAACCGTCACGTGTCCCTGTGGGGTAATAAATCTCCTTTGGGTCGAGAATACGGTGTCTGGTGTGTTCTGTGCCAACTCCAGGCGCCTTCACACGGCCCTGTGCCCTGTCCTTGAAAGGTCTTCTGCAGGCAAGAGAAACCCGGGGACCAGACAGCATGCCTGAGGGCATCTTGGGGTCTGAGGGCTGCGTGCAGAATCCTCCCCAGCTCTGAAAGGTACAGGGACTGGAGTGAGTAGGGAGGGGACAGCTCTGCCTGGTGACTGAGGGACCAAAGCAAGGTGGCCTGAGACCCCAGATTAACCAGGTGCATGGAGGAAGGACAGAGGCAGAGTCAGCAGCCTAGCAATCCAGAACCCTGACGGCCTTGGATGACGAAGCCTGAGGTCCGACCAACAGGCAGCCCTGATGGGATTTGTCACAGCCCCCAAGAGTAGAGCCCATCGGGGCAGGAGGTGTGTTAGACTGGAGCCTGGGGGCTGGAGAGATGGCTCAGCGGTGAAGAGCACTGACTGCTCTTCCAGAGGTCCCGAGTTCAACTCCCAGCACCCACATGGTGGCTCACGACCATCTGTAATGAGACCTGGTGCCCTCTTCTGGCCTGCAGTCATACACACAGAACACTGTATACAAGATAAACAAATAAATCCTATTAAAAAAAAAAAAAAAAAACCGGAGCCTGTTGCCACTCAGGAGAGGCCAAAGGGGACATCTGCAGAACAGACATTCCCAGCACCCTGTCTCTAGCTGTGGGTCCTGGGCCTTGTAGATTTGGAATTCACGCCAAGGCCAGCCCCAAGGTCAAGGCCTGTGGGTACCGACTTCTTCCTCATTCCTCTGTATCTCCATTTCCTACCCGGTGCCCTGTCAGAGCATACGCTGCACCCCAGGATCTGTCCTGCATCTTTCCGAGTGTCTCTGCCCCACCCGCCCACTTCAGCAGCCTGCAGAACGCAGGACGGAGCAGCGTGTTCCAGCAGAGGGAGGCGCTGTGTCCCAGCCTGCCCATTGCACACAGTCATGCTCTATGATGTTTATCTCGGGAGGCTGCAAGATGAAACCTCGCTAAGCAGCCAGCATCCTCCTGCCTCAGTTTCTCATTTGTAAGACCACGGGCACGTGCCACCACGCCCAACTTCTAAATCTTAGAACTATCCTGCGGAGTGTTAGTGGTTTCGTCCGACGTTTGGGGAAACTGAGGCCCCACACTAGTCCACTGAGATCCATGGGAGCGGGAGGCCGACCCGCATGCAGTCCGGACAGGGCCAGCTCCGCCGTGCAGCGGAGCCGAAGGGAGGCTCGCGCCACCCAGTGGCCGCTGGCGGACACACAGCCGATAGTGTCGCCTGTCTCCAGGAGAAGAGACCGAGGGACACAATTCTTAGAAGAAACAGCTACGTGGGCCGGCAGGTGGCACACTCCTGCATCCCAAGAATCAGGAGCCTGAGGCAAGAGAATTACAGCGAGTTAGAGGCTGGCCTTGGCTACACAAACCCTGTCTCAACAAACAGTAAAATAAATTGATTACAGATTTAAAATAATCGATGGAGCTGGAGAGAGAGCTCAGCAGCTAAGAGCTGATGGATAGATGATGTAGATACACAGATAGATGATGTAAAATGAGAAAGGAAGAAAAGAAAGATCGCTGGAGCCGGGCGGTGGTGGCGCACGCCTTTAATCCCAGCACTCGGGAAGCAGAGCCAGGCGGATCTCTGTGAGTTCGAGGCCAGCCTGGGCTACAGAGCGAGATCCAGGACAGGCGCAAAGCTACACAGAGAAACCCTGCCTCGAAAAACCAAAAAAAAAGAAAGGAAGGAAGGTCGCTGGATTCCCACTACGCCTACCACTACCAGCATCCCCCGCGCTCGGAGGCTCTGTCGTAGCTCCGGAGGAACTTGTAAAAGCTCGTCGCGCTGCCTCCTGGGAATTGTAGTCTCGGCGTGAGAGAGGTGGGGCGTATACAGACCGACCTGTAGCCAATAAAGAAGCTGAGATCGTAGAGCGCTAGTATAGGTATCCAATGGACGCACGGCATCCGGAAGGGCGGGACTTCCGCCAGGGACTCCATGGTGAGAGCCTGCGCGGAAAGAAACACTTCCTTTTGTGACGGGCGGCGGACGAGGACGGACCGCCATGAAGGCCTCGGGCACGGTACGGCGGCCGCAGTGCGGCCAGGGGCGCGGCGGTGGCGGCGGGAGCGCGTGGAGTGACTGTGCGCCGGGATGGCGCGTGCGTGGGCGCCGGGGCCCGCTTGCCGGTCGCAGGCCGCTCTCCATGATCCGCCGGCTCCTCGCGGCAACATGGCGGCCGCCGCGTGCTCGGCCGCCGCGGAGGGCGCGGGTGGAGCGGCCTGTGCGGACGCGCGCACCGCCGGGCGAGCCGCCGCGGAGGGCTCCCCGACCCCAGACCACGATCCTCTGCCCGGGAGGTGGCCGGGCACCGTGGCGCTCGCCCGCGAGCGCAGAGCCTGGAAAGCTGGGGCAGGAGGATTGTCGCGAGTTCCAGTGTAGAGAAAGACGCTGCCCCCCCCCCTCCCAAAAAAGAAAATTACGTGTGGTTGTTCAGTCTGATTATTAGCGTTCGGGGGGCGAGACAGGACACCCCGGATTTCAGAGCTAGCCCGGGGCGCTCAGCCGCGCACGGAGGCGCACCTCCCTTGCTGGCAGCGTGCACTACGGCCCCTCCAGATCCGGATCCGCGGGGTGGGTGCTGCACGCGTGCTATCTCCGCACTCGGGAGGTGCAGCACACAGGTCAGGTTGAGTCATCCTTGGCTGTTTCCAAATTGGAGGCCGGATTCGCCCGCCCGATGCTTGGGAAGGACAAAAGTAAACTTCTAGGGTGTGGCGTCTTATTCGATGAGCCGGGCTGCTGCGAGGCGCAGGCCGACCTCGGGTCTGGGGGCGGGTGGAGCGGACCTCCTGGTGAAAATAGTCGGCAGGTTCCAGGAGGACTGTGGACACGGGCCTGCCACCTGCATCGGAGCCGGGCTCGGGCGCTGGAGAAACCGAGGCCGTTCCATAGCGGGGCCCATGCGTTCTGAAGTGTGTTTAGGAAAGGTCCCGGCCTGTGGGATGAGAGGAGGCTCCGTGTCCCCTGTCTTTCAGCTCCGGGAGTACAAGGTGGTGGGGCGCTGTCTGCCTACCCCGAAATGCCACACGCCACCCCTGTACCGAATGCGCATCTTCGCCCCCAACCACGTGGTGGCCAAGTCCCGCTTCTGGTATTTCGTGTCGCAGCTGAAGAAGATGAAGAAGTCGTCGGGAGAGATCGTGTACTGCGGGCAGGTGCGGCCTGGGGCCCCACGGTGTGCAGCCCCTGGACCCCACCAGAGCCAGGGCGGCACACTCCCTGCTCTCCTCTCCCGCAGGTGTTTGAGAAATCACCGCTGCGTGTGAAGAACTTCGGCATCTGGCTGCGCTATGACTCCCGCAGCGGCACACACAACATGTACCGCGAGTACCGGGACCTGACCACCGCTGGAGCCGTCACACAGTGCTGTGAGTCCTCAGCCCAGCCCCCTGGCACCCAACCCAAGAACTGCCGCTGCCCTGTAGCGGCTGTTTAAACGGTGGTGCGCACAGCAAAGGGGCTTCGTCGCCTTTGGGGGGCTGTGCGGTGCCCCCCAGAGTGAATCAGGAGGTTCTACAGTCCTGGGGGCAGGTGCCGCATGGGTGCCTGGGGCTGACTTCTTTCTTCTGCAGACCGGGACATGGGTGCCCGGCACCGTGCCCGCGCGCA
This sequence comes from Peromyscus eremicus, assembly GCF_949786415.1. Lineage (NCBI taxonomy): Eukaryota > Metazoa > Chordata > Mammalia > Rodentia > Cricetidae > Peromyscus > Peromyscus eremicus. Next base: position 60,734,894 of record NC_081433.1, read on the forward strand.
CTCCATCCAGATCATGAAGGTGGAGGAGATTGCTGCGGGCAAGTGCCGCCGGCCGGCCGTCAAGCAGTTCCACGTGAGTGACCCGAGTGGGGGCTGACGCAGGGCTGTGGGGGGTGTTCCGCCCGGTTGAGCCCTGGACATTCATCCCCTCCCTCTCCGCAGGACTCCAAGATCAAGTTCCCGTTGCCACATCGTGTGTTGCGGCGCCAGCACAAGCCTCGCTTCACCACCAAGAGGCCCAACACCTTCTTCTAGACCCAGAGACCCACTGAATAAAACTCCAGAGAGTCCTGCCTGGTGCTTTGTTTCTGTGTCCCTGGAAGGGGGAGGGGCGCATGTCTAAGCACCGGCTGTCCCTACAGGCCTCTTTCTGTAGCTGTGCACCCAGCCCAGCTTCATGCCTGACGCAGGTTGTGTGGGATGAGGCCCGTGTGTGACATTGAGAGGTGGCTGTTTCTGCGGTCTCCAGGGTGCTGGCTCAGGCCTGAGAATTCCAAGCATGAACTTAATCCACCTGGTTGAAAGCCCCTTATCCTCCTGGCGCTGAACCTCTACCGCTGGGAAAGAGGCCAGCCAAGCCCCAGCAGCCTGCACCTCCGGCTGCCCTAGAGGACCGGAGAGTTGCACTTTTGTCAAGTGTCAGTGCGGGTGCTAGGTGGTGCTCTGGGGAGCCCTTGACTAGGCAGGTGGGGTTGGAGCATGGAGGGAGCAGACATCTTGTCCTGGCTGGATTCTGACGGATCCTGCTAGCCACACTGACTTAAGACTGCTGTCCTCACAGGCCTCCTGCCGGGTGACAGAGCTAATAAAAGGAAATGCTCTCTGGGGTGCTTTGTGAGACCCTGTCAACAAACCAAATTTGGCTTGAGGTCTGTAGGTGTTTAACGCCTCCTTAACTTAGGAGGCCAAAGATGGCGTCTGCTCCCCTGGAGATGAAGTTACGAATCGGTGGGCCCCTTCCCTAAGAGCAGCCAGTTTTCATGGTCATGAGCCATCTCACCAACCAAAAGTTCCGTGGTCCTCCTCTCACCTGAGCTGCCGTCTCCAGCTGGGGAGTGGTGTCATGGTTCACAGTTCTCTGGACAAGGGAATTCTGGCCACACCCAGTGCTCGAGTTGCATGCTTTGGGCATGGAGCTGCTGCAGCTCTTGCAGGGGACCTGGGTTGGTCTCCAGCACCTGTTAGGCCCACATCTGTGACTCCGGCCCCAGGGGATCCAGTGCCTCTAACCTACAGGCACCCGCATTCACGTGCACCCACCGGGTCACCCGTATACACACGGTTTTAGGGTTTGTTACTGGTAGCGTGGGCCTGCCTGGCCTCAGATTCTCCTGAATGGGCTTTAAAAAGACCTTCCTGGTGGTGTGGTGGTGGCTCATCCCTGTAGTCCCAGCACTCGGCAGCCAGAGCAGGCGGTTCCCCAGGTCCAGGCCAGTCTGGAAAAAACAAGCAAACCGCACAGAGCTGTGCGAGCCCTGGGCTGGACTTCAGCCACAGCTCTGAGTGATGCTAGAACATTGGGCACAAATCTCTGCTGCTCGCTGTGACTAGTGTTGGGTCCCCACGTGTCAGTTGACACTTGAAGCCTGCCTGCCTCTGCAGAACAGTCCTGGTTCGGGAAGCTTCCCTCCAGTCCAGTTCGCTCCTGGGAGATGCCCGGTGCCGGTCCCATCTCTTAGTTCTGCTCTACCCATTCTCAAGCATTTTGAGGACTTGAAGGCCCTCAGCTCAACGTCCTCAGGACACCCGCCCTCCCGCCCTCCACACCAAGGCTTAGGAGATGGCTCTAGCCGGTCGTCCCAGCAGCCCCTCAGGCGCCTTCCTGTCCCAGACCCCTTGCTGCTGTGGGCCCTGATCCGCCTCAGACGGGACAGCACCCGTCCCACCATTGGGGAGCAGGGCCCTCCGAGCCGGTCTATAGCCTGTGGCAGAGGCTCCCTCCACTTGCTAGGTCACCCGAAACGTGGGGGGCTCGACAGGGGACCAACCCTGGACACCCCAGGTTCCCCACCAGCTCATCCAGGAAGGGTCCCACGGTGACAGCTCCTGAGCCGCAGGCTGCCTCGTCCCAAGCGGGTGAAGTCCTCAGTCTCTTAAAGCTATGAAAACGCCAGAGTACCAGCAATTGAGGGAGAAGATGGGCGCCCAAAGAACAAGCCAATGAGTTTGTGGAGGCAGGGAGGTCCACACTTGTCATCCCAGCACTAGGGAAGCTGAGGCAGGAGGATTGCCATGGTTTCGAGGCCAACCAGTGGGAAGGAAAAGGCAGGAAGACGAGGAGGCCAGGCCAGGTGTGGAGCATACTCCTGTCACCCCGGCCGGAACTCACACACACACACACACACACACACACACACACACACACACACACACACACGGAGGTAGGTGCAGACTGCCCTTGTGCAGACGGGGAGAAACTGAGTCCTAAACAGAAGGGAGAAATTCTCCAAATGTGTCCGAGCGCCTCCCACCGGGCTTGGCTGGAGGGCGAGGTTGGACAGTTCCCTGCCCCACACTGCGGAAAAAGGCCCATGCCCGCTGGGGGAGGGACTCAGTCGAGCGCTTTTCGGAAGCCCCCGAGAGGGAACCCCAGCGCCGGGTACCAAGCCGGGCAGGCTGCGCGAGCGCGGGTCTGAGCCTCCGTTGCCCCGTCTGCCCACAGCCCTGGACGTGGGAGAGAGTGTCAGGACACCAGTGTCGCGGAGCACCCCCCACCCTCGCCGCCCGCACCCCTGCAGGCCCGCCAGCCCCAGGGCGGAAAGGGTGCGGGTCGCTCCCGCCTCCCAGGCGGGGGGCGGAGCCGCGCTGACCCCGGAGCCCGATAAATCCGCGGCGCGCAGCCGGGGACCGACGGCAGGGCCGGGGCGCGCACGCACTGACCGAGCGAGGGTCCCGGACGTCTCCGCACCCTCCCCGCACCCAGTCACCTGTCCCCATGGAGGGCGCCGAGGTCGGGGCGCGGGCCACCTTCGGGCCCTGGGACTACGGCGTGTTCGCGGCTATGCTGCTGGTGTCCACGGGCATCGGGCTGTGGGTCGGCCTGGCCCGCGGCGGCCAGCGCAGCGCCGACGACTTCTTCACCGGGGGCCGGCAGCTGGCGGCCGTGCCCGTGGGGCTGTCGCTGGCCGCCAGCTTCATGTCGGCCGTGCAGGTGCTCGGGGTCCCCGCCGAGGCGGCGCGCTACGGCCTCAAGTTCCTGTGGATGTGCGCCGGCCAGCTGCTCAACTCGCTGCTCACCGCCCTGCTCTTCCTGCCCGTTTTCTACCGCCTGGGCCTCACCAGCACCTACCAGGTAGGGGACCGGGCCCGCGGGAAGGTTCCGGGAAGATGCCGCGGGCGCTGGGCACGGCCAGGAAGGAGGAAGCGCCAGTCTGGGTCCCACAGCCCGGACAGCCTCGGGGCGGCGGCCGCCCGCCGACACCGGTTCCCGCGTGCGCCCGGGCCCCCCACCCGCGCCCGCACACGGATCAAACGCCTGCTGCGAGGCCAGGGTCCCGCAGTATTTCCCAACCGCTCAACGCGTAGTGAAAACAGGAGGGCGCCGACCTGCAGTCTCAGCACTGGGGAGGCTGAGGCAGGAGGATTGCCATGAGTTCCAAGCCAGCCTGCACTCATTAGGGAAGCCCCAATCTCAAATCTGCGGGAGGAGGTGGGCACCCTGCAACCGTCCAACAAGAGTAGTGACACTCTGAAGGCTGATATCTCAGTACTCGTGTAGCTCAGGCAGGAGGATTGCCTGGAGTTCCAAGCCAGCTTGGTTTGCACAGAGAGACCCTGACTCAAAAGAACTCCGTGAGCGCAGGGAGAGGAGGGTGAGAAAGAACGGTGAGGGTGCTGGGGGTCGTGGCCGGTGACCCCCCCGCCCTGGTTCCCTCCGCAGTACCTAGAGCTTCGCTTCAGCCGAGCAGTGCGGCTCTGCGGGACGCTGCAGTACCTGGTGGCCACGGTGAGCGAGCTGCCCGCCCCGCCCCGCCCACGGCAGCCACGCCCACACCAGCCACGCCCGACCTGACCCACGCCACGCCCGACCTGACCTACGTCACGCCCACACCGTCCGGCCCCGCCCCTTCCCCGGCCCCGCCCCCCGCCTCACCGCCCTCCCCACCCGCAGATGCTGTACACAGGCATCGTGATCTACGCGCCCGCGCTCATCCTGAACCAAGGTCTGACTGGCGGGCGGGGGAGGGGCCGGGAGTCCAGGAGCCCAGGCTGGACCTCGCAGGAGCAGGCGGAAAGCCGGAGGCCTGACGGGAGGTGTGTTTTGCAGTGACCGGGTTGGACATCTGGGCGTCGCTCCTGTCCACGGGAGTAATCTGCACCTTGTACACGACCGTGGTGAGTGGGCCGTGGCCGCTGCGCGGTCTTGTGGGCGACCCCAGACGGGCAGCACCATCCCAACTCCCCGCCCCCCGGGGAGCCCCTGCCTGCCGGGGGGCCCCCACGGCCTCTCCTACCTGAGGCTCATGGGCAGGCACGTCAGGTGCAGCTGGACCCCGCAGCCCTGAGGGCCCCCATGCGCTGGGCTCCCCGGTCCCCAGGTGTAGCCTCCGTCTTTCCAGAGTGAGCTGGATTTAGCTGGAGCTGGCGACGCTCCGGCCTGCTCTCCTCTGGGTCCGCGGCTGTGCCACCTGAGGGGCCGGCACGCTCTGGCGCCTCTTCCTGGAGAGGCGGAGATAACCCGCGTGAGACAACAGATGCAGCGGCTGCTGTCACCGCGGCCCTGGGGAGGCCGAGGTTGCAGGCTTGCAGGTTCTAGGCCAGCCTTGGCTACGCACGCCTTAGGAAACAGGAAGGGTAATGAGAACAGGTACTGGAACGTCCGCCGGGACGGCCGGGCATCTTTCCCGTTCATTATCTTACCACCCGCGGGGAGGCACACTGTCCCCATTTACAGGTGGGGACCCGGGGTCCCACAAGCCAGGCGAGGTGGAGTCGCAGCCCCTCCTGACTCGGTGCCGGGGCAGCTCGGGGCAGGCGTGACCGCGTCCCCCTCCCCTCTCATGCACAGGGCGGTATGAAGGCCGTGGTCTGGACAGACGTGTTCCAGGTGGTGGTGATGCTCAGCGGCTTCTGGGTGATCCTGGCCCGAGGCGCCATGCTCATGGGGGGCCCCGGGAACGTGCTCCGTCTCGCCCAGAACCATTCCCGGATCAACCTGATGGAGTGAGAGACGGGGCCTCACTGTGTAGCCCAGGCTAGCCTCACATCGGTGCCTCAGCCTCCCCAGCACTGTGATGATGGAGGATAGTCTTTGAGTACCTCCTGTGTCTCAGAAGCGAGCAAAGCTCAACACAGAAAACCCGTACTCACACTTCAAAACCCACTGCCAACGTCCCCTTAGGATCCTGACCAGCGTGGGTGATCGGGGAGGAGACGTCCTCACGCGGCGCTAACCCGCCTCCTTCCCTACCCAGCTTTGACCCTGATCCCCGGAGCCGCTACACCTTCTGGACGTTCGTAGTGGGCGGCACGCTGGTGTGGCTCTCCATGTACGGCGTGAACCAGGCCCAGGTGCAGCGCTACGTGGCTTGCCGCTCCGAGGGCAAGGCCAAGCTGTGAGTATTCCGGAGCGGGGCCCCGCAGAGCGGGCACGGGCTGCCCTCGCCACACTCTCAGACCACCCCACCCCCAGGGCCCTGCTCGTCAACCAGCTGGGCCTCTTCCTGATCGTGGTCAGCGCGGCCTGCTGTGGCATCGTCATGTTCGTCTTCTACAAAGACTGCGACCCGCTCCTCGGGGGACGCATCTCGGCGCCAGACCAGGTGAGCGGGCTGCACCCTCGTCAGATCCCTGTCCCTTCCCATCGGGACAGGGCTCAGAGGAGGGCCTGGGAGCAGGAGGGAGCGTGGGCGCAGCGGGGACAGGCGACAGGGACGCCAGCCAACCCAGAGCCGCAAAGATGCCCCTGAGGACCGCATGACAGCACAGTGATAGGACCGCTGAGACAGGGACACCAGAAACAGAGAGGAACCACCCACCCACGCCCGCGCGTGACCGCCAGGGGCCCTGTCCCCACCCCCGCGCGTGACGGCCAGGGGCCCTGTCCCCACGCCCCGTGCGTGACGGCCAGGGGCCCTGTCCCCACGCCCCGTGTGTGACGGCCAGGGGCCCTGTCCCCACCCCCGCGCGTGACGGCCAGGGGCCCTGTCCCCACGCCCGCGCGTGACCGCCAGGGGCCCTGTCCCCACGCCCCGTGTGTGACGGCCAGGGGCCCTGTCCCCACCCCCGCGCGTGACCGCCAGGGGCCCTGTCCCCACGCCCGCGCGTGACCGCCAGGGGCCCTGTCCCCACCCCCGCGCGTGACCGCCAGGGGCCCTGTCCCCACGCCCCGTGTGTGACGGCCAGGGGCCCTGTCCCCACGCCCGTGTGTGACCGCCAGGGGCCCTGTCCCCACGCCCCGCGCGTGACGGCCAGGGGCCCTGTCCCCACAGTACATGCCACTGCTCGTGTTGGACATTTTTGAGGACCTGCCCGGAGTCCCCGGGCTCTTCCTGGCCTGTGCCTACAGTGGCACCCTCAGGTGAGTGCCCTGCTCGTCCCCAGCTGTGACTCAGCCTTGGGGGGCTCTGATCCACACTGACTGGCCATCTCCCCGAGGATGCAAAGTTCTGCCCATTAGGCAGAGGGCCTGCAGCAGGACAGTGTGAGGGCCGGTACCCAGGCAGCTGCTCTGTGCCCTGAGGCCACGCCCTTGTCCTCCTCCTCCGCCCGCAGCACGGCATCCACCAGTATCAACGCCATGGCGGCCGTCACTGTGGAAGACCTCATCAAGCCGCGGATGCCTAGCCTGGCCCCTCGGAAGCTCGTCCTCATCTCTAAAGGGCTCTGTGAGTTTGGGGGGCCGGGTGTGGGGCCGGGGAGGTGCTCCGCACTGACTCCCACCCCTCCCCACAGCCCTCATCTACGGCTCGGCTTGCCTCACGGTGGCCGCTCTGTCCTCGCTGCTGGGAGGCGGAGTCCTCCAGGTGAGACCCAACCCCACCTGCCCTGCACCCCCAACGTGAGTCCTAGCCGAGGCTCAGGGAGATGCCCAGGCCGCTGGGGACACCAGAGGGTGGGGCTTGGCGTGGTGAGCGCCTGCCGTCCCAGAGGCTGATGCAGGAAGGTGAGGAGTTCAAGGCTAGCCTTAGCTACATAGAGAGGTCCAGGGCATACCTGGGCACTGTCCCTGTCGTTGTCTACCAGCCTTCGGGCACAAAGAGGATTGGGGAAACTGAGTCCCGGGCGGTGGTAGCTAAGCCCAGCCTTCCTCCACCTGCCTCACAGGGCTCCTTCACAGTGATGGGCGTCATCAGTGGGCCTCTGCTAGGCGCCTTCACGCTGGGGATGGTGCTCCCAGCCTGCAACACGCCGGTGAGTGGGGCGGGTGTGGGCGTGGTCTTCGGGGGCGTGGTCCGGAAGCGCCGCCCCTCACGATGACCCCGCCCCCAGGGCGTCCTGTCCGGGCTGGCTGCAGGCTTGGCTGTATCCCTGTGGGTGGCCGTGGGGGCCACACTGTATCCACCCGGGGAGCAAATCATGGGGGTGCTGCCCACCTCGGCCGCCGGCTGCACCAACGCCTCAGTCCTCATGGGCCCACTCGGGGCTGCCAACGCCTCCGGCAGGGTCCCCAGGTGAGCAGCCCCGGGTGGGGTGCAGGGTGTGATGTCAGGGTGTCAACGGGCAGGGACTGGGAGCCGGGAAAGAGCATTGCCAGGGGGTAAACACAGTCTGTGCAAAGGCCCTGGGGCCACGTTTAGATTCCGGAGGCTACGGGGATGTGAGCTGAGTTTAACAGAAGGACGGAGGGGCCAAGGCAAAGGAATTACCTAGCTTTCGGCTTTATTTAATTTTATTTTAATAGTTGGAGACAGAGTCTCATGTAGCCCAGGCTGGCCCCAGAACTCTGTGAACAAGCCCGTGATCCTCCTGTCTCCACCTGCTGCGTGCTGGGATGGTGGGTGTGGCCCATCATGTTTGGGTACTTTTTATTTCTTTCTTTTTCAATATTATGTTTTTTATTGGGATGTAATTAACACCCTTCACAACTAGCCATAAAAACGTAGGTTTAGCTGGGTGTGGTGGCAGAAGCCTGTCTCAAGATGGAGGCAGCAGGTGAGATCATAGATCACCCTTGCTGCAGAGGTAGTTTGAAGACAATTTGGGCTACATTAATAAATTAAAATTTTTAATTCTCCCAGCTTCTGGGAGGATCCATGTTTTGAGTCTGTGGATTTATCTCTTCTGGGCTTTTCGAATGAACAAAATCTTAGAATATATGGGCTTTTGTGTCTTGACTTGTTCAGAAAGTTCACCCATGATTATCTGTGAGTGAAGGATATACCATTGTTTTTTCCCTTTTTGTGGTTGAGTAATATTCCACTGAGTGGATATACCACATGTGTGTAACTGCTCATCAGTTAAGGACGTGCGGCTGGTGTGCCGGTTGGGCTGGTGTGAACAGAATTTCAACAAACCTTTGTGCACAAAGCCAAGTGTGCATAAGCTTCTCCTCCCAGCACTCAGGAAGCTGTGACTTCAAGACCTTCTTAGACAACTTAGCTAGGCCTTGGCTCACAAGGAGGCCTGGGCTGGGATGAGTTCAGTGGTTGAGCACTCTCCTAGCATGGGGGAGGACCTGGGTTCCTTCAGAAAAATAAGAAGAGAAAATGCTCCATGGCCACCTGAAACCTCCCAGGCGTGGTCAGGCCCCGGGATGTTTCTCTGTGCCTGCCTCTGCTTCAGAGGTTGACCAGAGGGTTTTTCCCCTAAGCAATCAGTTCCATTTAATTCCGAGATTAGTGGGGAGCCATGGTGAGTGGGGAGAGCCGGCACGCTGAGTCTGAGTGACGCCTGAGCTGGCAGGGTGGGCGGAGCGTGTGCTGTGGACGGATGTCTCCTTACCTCCTCCCCGCCCCAGCCCTGGAGTGGACGCAGGCCGCCCTGCCCTGGCGGACACCTTCTATGCGGTCTCTTATCTCTACTACGGGGCTCTGGGCACGCTGACCACCGTGCTGTGTGGCGCCCTCATCAGCTATCTGACGGGTGAGTGCGGGGCCTCCATCGAGGTCAGCCGTTCATCCTCCTGCCTCCACCCCGACTCCCCAAAAGGAGAGCTGGAAGGGGTCCCCTTCCGCTGTGAGCTGGCACCTTCGCGTCATCCCCGAGGCACCCTGCGCCCCAGAGGCCGGTTCTGTTTTGCAGACGTGGGAACTGAGGCAGGTCCCTCCTGGAGAGTCCCAGCTAAGGCCCCGGGGTGTGGGGCGCTGTCCGCGGTCCTGAAACCAAATCTGCGTGGGGAGGCTCCTGGGCCCCACAGATTTCTGTTTGCCTGGGTTTGAGATGGGGAGTGGGGTCCTCATTCTGTAGCTCAGGCTGACCCTCACACTCGTGGCAATCCTCCTGCCTCAGCTTCCTCAATGCTTGCATGGCATGTGTGCACGCAACCCATGCCATGCTTACTTCTCTTGATTCACATATTTCCTTTTGAGACAGGGTCTCATGTAGCCCAGGCTAGCCTCAAATTCATTATGTAGCCGAGACAGACCTTGACCTTCGGATGCTCATGAGAACATGCACTGCCATGCCTGGTTCATGTGTTCTGGGGACGGAAGCCAGGGCTCCGTGTGTGCCGAGTAAGCCCTCTGCCACTGAGCTGCGGATCCGTTGATAACCGACCACAGCCCCAGCCTGGGTCCCGCTCTGATGGAGCGAGTTGACGCCCTCGGGTTTGCTGAACTTCTAGACACTAGGGTTGAAACAGTTTGTGGACTGAACGCTGGACACTGCCAGCTTGCTGAGAGGTGGTACCCACCTGTGATACCAACACTCTGGAGGCAGAGGCAGGAGGATTGCCATGAGTTCCAGGACAGACCCTGTCTCAAAAAGAGAAAAACAACCTAGAGTAAAGCCAACCCGCCTCCTCAGGAGTGGGCAGCCGTTGGGTGGCCTCGGGGCTGGACGGGCCCGACCCTGAGTCCCTGTGCTCCTGCCCCTCAGGCCCCACCAAGCGCAGCTCCCTGGGCCCCGGACTGCTGTGGTGGGACCTCGCCAGGCAGACGGCGTCCGTGGCCCCGAAGGAGGACGCCGCCACCCTGGAGGACAGCCTGGTGAAGGTCAGTTCCAGCTCGGGTGGCTGGGCACCAGGGCCGTGGGGACCCGGCGGGTGCAGCCTCGGGGCCGGGCAGATTCCTCTCCGCGGTTACAGCGCTCCCTTTCCCAGGGGCCGACACAGATGAGCACTGTCTATTTTTACCATATCTGTTTTTTTAAACAATTATTTCCTGCCTGTGGCGGGGGAAACTGGTTTCCACTCGAGAGACACTTCTGAAGAATATTCTTAAGATAACATTACTTAATTCAGAATTACATAAGAAACGGGGGGCGGGGCTGGAGCCGAGCCCGGGGACTGCAGAGCCCATGCCCCGAAAGTGGGAGACTGTCACCTCCTGAGAGACCAGAGTGACACAAAGAGGCTTTCCAGCAGGTGACCCCAGAGACAGGAACGCAAGGCCAACCTCAGCAGGCCTAAGGCCTCCAGGGCCCGTGAGAGCCTGTCTCAAGTGACAGTGGCCGCAGAGGACCCGGTCCCTGCCCAGCACCTGTGTCTGTAGCTCCAGGGGTCCCCTTCTGGCCTCCGCAGGCCCTGGGCCCGCACACACGTGCTAGCAAACACCCATATCCATAACATAAAATAATAATAATAATAATAATAATAATAATAATAATAATGTTATGAACCTGGGTGCGGGCCTGGTGGTGATCTCAGCACTGAGGCAGGAGGATCACTGCAAGTTCGAGGCTCCGCTGATACAGAGACCCTGACTAACAGCCTGAGACCGCAGGGCTGAGGCTCGGTGGAGCGCATGCGCACCACCGGGTGGCGGCGGCGGGTCCTCGGGGACCGATCTGGGGCGGGCATGTGATGTCCTCCGCTTTCTCCCAGGGTCCGGAAGACATCCCCGCTGCGACCAAAAGGACGCCTGGCCTGCTGCCAGGCGACGAGGCCCACCCGCTGTCCCCGGGCCGCGATCTCGAGACCAACCTCTGAGGCCCAGGACGCCAGGCGCGGCCGCGGACCTCTCTGATCGGCTGGACGGGAGCGCGCACCCAGGCCTGGCTGGCACTGGCTCGCCCCCTCCCTGTCCCCGGGTCCCGGTTCTGCATCCGCCGGGAGGCCGCCCGGAGCCTTGGGACCTTGTGGAGCTGCGGTCAGCGCTTGCGTAGGCCCCGCTGCTCCTGACAGCCGCCGGGGCCCATTCCACAGGCAGAGAAACTGAGGGCTGTCAACCCGACACCGGGCAGGCTCAAAGTTCAGGGGCATCCTCGGCTACGTATTTGAGGCCAGCCTGGGCTACAGGAGGCCCTGCCCCCAAACAAACACATGTAGGTTACCTGGCCTGCACTTTGATCAACAGGGAAGGGCTTGCTCAGCACGCAGCAGGCCCAGGGTCCCAGCCCCACCACCGCGAAGGAGTTTTTTAAAATAGTGAAGGGACGCAGACACAGGGAAACCGAGGCAGAGAGAGAGTGAGGTGTCTCCACAGAGCCCCCAGGGTGCGGGAGCGGCCGGGGACTGCCACGGGTTCGATTCTCAGAGCCCCACGAGACACACGGACATGGTGACACCTTGAGTGCGGACTTGTGTTTTGCAGAACTGTCAGAGAACGTGCTTCTTTTGTGATCAGCCACCCAGCCTCTGCTAATTCCTCACAGCTCCCACGCTTCCCACCCTTCACGTCTGGGTACGCGCTAGGCAAGCGCTCTACCACTGAACTGCACTTAGATCTCCATATGTTTTTGTTTTTGTTTTGGACACAGGGTCTTAAGGAAGTCTGGCAGCTGTCTACTGATCTCTCCACACTTTTGTGTATATCAATATTTCACTCTTTTTCAATGCCAAGTAGTATTCCATTGTGTGGACATACCACAATGTGTCACTCATTCCCAGCAGGTGGATAGCTAGCTTGTTTCCAGCTTTTGTCTACAATGAATAAAATTGCTGTGGGTTCATGTGCAATGGCGTATGACAATCAATCGGCTATCAGTATCTGGGCTCCACATCTGTGCAGTCCATGAACCCATAGACGGAAAATATTTGAAAAAAAATTTATCATTGAACCTATTTTGGGGTCCTGGTTCCCTAGGCAAATAGTGTAAGAAGTATCTACAGAGAGACAAATCCACTCTAAGTTAGGGAGTCCACAGGAACAAGCCAGCTATGGTGGCACACACCTGTGATCCCAGCCTTCAGAAAGCTGAGGCAGGAGAGATGCTATGAGTTCCAGGCTCGTGTGGGCTATGGAGTGTTTTCCTGTCTCAACAACAGACAAACAGGCGGACAGAGGGACAGCTGGTGTCATGACCTGGTGAAGATTTGTCGCCATGCCAAAGGCTCTGTCCCCAGCACAAGAAAGTCTAGAAGACTGTGTACGAGGGGGGGGGCTCTGTGCAAACAGGATGTGTGGGGGCCCTGAGCAGGACCACGTCCTGGAAGCCACACCCCTCAGGCCACCGCACCTCAGTTTCTCCTGAGGAACTCGTTTAGTCGGTGGCCATGGCCTGGCTGACTCCTGTGGCGGTGTTTGTTTATTTTGGGGGGCAGGACTGAGGTAAAGGCACATGTGGGCTGGCCTCTCAACTGCTCTATAGCTCAGAATGACCTTGAGTGCCTGATCTTCCTGCCTCCACCTCCTCAGTGTTCACTTTGTCGAGCAGGAAGCTCAGAAGCCTCCCACATCCTCTCCTCCAGGAACCCACCATTCCCTTATTTTATCTGTCTATTTATTTATTTGTTGGTTTTCTGAGACAAAGTCTCTCGGTATCACCCAGGCTGGTCTCGAACTCACAGAGACCTGCCTGCCTCTGCCTTCAGAGTGCTGGGGTTAAGAGTGTGAGGCCCCGTGCCCAGCCATCGCTCCCTTATGTGTTTAAAAAGGTTGATGCCTTTATTTGTGTGTGGAAACACACACCAACGCTGGGCATACGCAAGCCAGACAGCTTGCAGGAGTTGGCTCTCTCCTTCCACCACGTGAGACTGGAGGATCGAACCCAGGTTCTCAAGCTTGGCAGCAAGCTCCTTTATCTACTGCGCCCTCTCAATGGCCCTCTTTTCTGATTCACCCTGGCCTCGATTATTTTTCTTATCTCAATGGCAAACATCCCCAGAGCAGCATTAACTGACAGCCAGGGTGGGGGCAGCCCTGCCACACCTGGAATCTATATCATGTCTGTCCTTCGGTCACCTGACACAAGGCTGGCAGCCGGATCCACTCCCCAGCTCCCATCAGCCTGATTTCCTCAGTTCCTCATTTAGCACAAAGGCTCTATGTCTCTGAAGGGCTGTGGGATGTTATCTGCTCCTCAGCATGGGGAGCTGCTCTTGGGGAATTTTTCCTCCTCTTGGGTTTGAATGACCCGGGCCTCGGAGCTCCAGGGTCCCCCTGGTCCCTGGGATAAAATCCCACATGCCTCCGTCCGGTGTCCTTCACAGCTGGCTTCAATCTCTTAATATTGTTTTTAGCATTTTTGCACGCACAGGCCCCTGGCTGTTTTGTGCGGCTCTCTCCTGTGGTGGGGCTCTTTTGAGCAGGAATTCTAGAAGCTTGGTTGAAGCTCCACCTGCTGACTCACCAGACTCTGGTGACCCCTTCAAGAACCGCCTGCGGCCCTCCGGGACAGAGCACAGAGCCCTGGCCTTCCTCTCCTGTCCCCGCTCCCGTTGACTGCCCAAAGAGCCGGGGGGGGGGGCTCCCCTCAAGGGCTCCCCTCCAGGGCTCCCCTGCTGATCTGGCATCCTTGGCTGAGGCCAAGGGCCTGCTGACATTCCTGTTAGCTCTGGGGCAGCAGGGGCGCTGTCAGGAAGCCAGGAGGGACTGGGCCGCAGCAGACAGGAAGCAGTTAAGTTCCTTGGCAGCATGGGCTCCAGGCTTGGCTGGCTCCAGGACACCTGTGATGCAGAAACGCAACCACCCGGCTGAGTGGTCCACTCCTGTCTTCCCAGCACGTGGGAGGCAGAGGTAGGAGGACCAGAAGCTGAAGGTGTCATCCATGGCTTCATGGAGAGTATCAAGCCAGCCTGGGCTACCTGAGACTGTCTCAAGTCCTAGGCAAATTCGAGATTCAAGACCTGCCCACAGTCAGGCCTCACAGTGGCGGAAGTATTGGGGCTTCCTCAGAACTGGGGCTCCACACACACACAACATCATCCACTAGAATCTCCGGCTCTCCATACTGTTTTTGCCAAGACCTGCCGAGGCCATGGTTACTTAGCGGGAGTTGAAATCGGTTGACCTGGGAACACAGAGCCTGGCCAGACCCTGCTCTGTGCTTTACTAAAAACCCAGCGTCCGAAGTGGGGAGCATGGCTCAGCAGCAGAGTGCCTGCTGGTCATGTGTGAGTAGAAGGCATGACCTGAGCTGATCTGGTTACAGTGGGTGGCCAAGGTGCTGGCCTTGAGTTCAAAGGCCCCTCCCCGAGCCTGAAGCCCAGTGACAGACACAAAATGCTGTCTGCTCCTTGATGGGGTGGATGGTTTTCTCGAATTCACCCATCATGGGTGGGTGAGCCTGGACCATCAGGACTTTTAACAAGCTTCAAGAACAACCTCACCCCCACCATTTCTTCTGTAACAAAAATAAAAAGACAAATTCTAAGGGCCGGAGAGATGGCTCAGTGGCTAAGAACACTGGCTGCTCTTGCAGAGGACCCAGGTTCGGTTCCCAGCTGCCTCATAGCTCCAGGGGATCCGATGCCATTTCTGACCTCTGAAGGCACCAGGTACACATGTGCACATAATTAAAAATAACAAAATAAATATGTTTTAAAAGAAAAAAACTTTCAAAATGAATAAGATTAACATTTATTGAGCTGGACAAGGTGGTGCACACTTTTAATCCCAGGACTCAGGAGGAAGAGCCAGGCGGATCTCTGTGAGTTCGAGGCCAGCCTGGTCTACAGAGTGAGTTCCAGGACAGCCAGGGATACACAGAAAAACCCTGTCTTGAAACAAACAAAAAAGGAAAGAAAGAAAGAAAGAAAGAAAGAAAGAAAGAAAGAAAGAAAGAAAGAAAGGGAGGTGGGGAAGAAAAGAAAAAGGAAGGAAGAGTGTGGGGTTGTTTTGGGGCTCCTCAGTTTCCGCCACTGGAGCTGTGCTTGTCCAGAGAGACCCACAGGGTGTGTGATGCTGGCGGAGAGTCTGCAGGTTGCCCCCATATCAGCAAGCACACGGCCCACGTTATCCAGGGCAGTAGATTGCAGCTGGAGAGGAGAAGAGGGTCAACCCCAGAAAGCAAACAGGCCCTTGGCCTCTGCTTTGTGTCCCCAGGGGCCTTGTCACATGCTGGGCTTCGTGCCCATCCAGCCCACCTCGCATCAGGCTCCAGGGCGGCTGCTGGATCTGGTCCTTTCTCAAACATTTGTTTTGAGACAAGATGCCTGCAGGTGAGTCACGGCCAGGGCAGCTGAGGGGAGAGGGCCCTGGCAGGGCCGCAGCTGCACAGGCCCCAGGGCCAGATGAGAATCTGGGGTCACTGAGGAGGGACCAGCACAAGGCTGTGTTAGGCCAGGGGCCCAGAAATCCTCAAGGATTCCCATCCTGGGCTCCGGGAGGAACCTGACATACCCTGGGTGACAGCCACAGGCGCAGAAGTCCCCAGAGCAAAAGACTCCTGAAAAGTCCAGAACAGGCCAGGGCCGGGGTGACTGCCACAGTCGGCGGTGGAACGTTCTGGGACTTGGCAGAGGTGACAGGTCCCTAGAAAAGAAGATGCCAAGTCCCTGTAGACTGGACACCGTGGTAAGTTTCATTTTACATTTTTCATCAACTTTGATCGAATAAACCAGGCTTAGGCCCGGAGAGATGGGTTCAGCAGCCAAGAGCACTGTCCTTGCAGAGGCCAGAGTTTGGAGCCCAGCACCTCATGGAGGCTCACGACTGTCTGTGACTCCAGTTGAGGGGATCTGACACCCTCCTCTCACCTCGGTGGGCCGAATGCACGTGGCACACAACAGACACGCAGATGAAAAGGTCACACACACAACATTTAAAAAACAAAACATGCCGGGCGGTGGTGGCGCACACCTTTAATCTCAGCACTCGGGAGGCAGAGCCAGGCAGATCTCCGTGAGTTCGAGGCCAGCCTGGGCTACCAAGTGAGTTCCACGAAAAGGCGCAAAGCTACACAGAGAAACCCTGTCTCGAAAAACCAAAATAATAATAATAATAATAATAATAATAATAATAATAAATAAATAAAAAACAAAACACACCAGGCATGCCACTGTCATCCCCCACAGGCACATAGAGAGAGACCGAAGCCCCTCTGGGACTTGCTGACCAGTCCAGCTACACTGGTGACCCCCAGGTGCAGTGAGAGCCTCAAAAGAGGGAGGGCAGAGGAGGAAGGAAGCTGCCCAGCGCCAACCTCTGGGCTCCACACACCGAACAAACAAATAACTTAGAAACGCAATAGAAAACAATAACACTCAGGCGGTGGTGGCACACACCTTTAATCCCAGCACTCGGGAGGCAGAGGCAGGCAGATCTCTGTGAGTTCAAGACCAGCCTGGTCTACAGAGTGAGATCCAGGACAGGCACAAGACTACACAGAGAAACCCTGTCTTAAAAGATCAAAAACAAAAACAAGAAAACTATAGCAACAAAAATAAAATCAAAGCCAGGCTTGGTGCACAGTCATCTCAGCACTGGAGAAGTTGAGGCAGAAGGATTGCCACAAGTTCCAGGCCAGCCTGGGCTGCAGGGAGAGACCCCGCCTCAAACAAATGAAGCAGCAAACCAGATTAATCCTGTTAGGTTTTATCTGAATTCCAACAAAAAAAGAAAGAAATGGAAGTCGCTTCCTTCACACCTCAGCATGTGGGGCGAGACCCACCCCGGCCCGTGAGGAGGTCCGGAGGGCCCCCTGCGACCCACCCCGGCCCGTGAGGAGGTCCGGAGGGTCCCTCTGGCGCGGTGAGCTGGCGGTGACAGAGTCACCCAGAGTCTGTCTCTGCCTCTACCAGAGACTCACTTGGATGTCTGGGTTCATGCTAGCGGACCTGACTCCATTCTCTCCTCTTTTTTCATAGGGGATGAAGCTAGGGACAGCCCCAGCCTCCGGGGATCCCAGGCGGCCCCCGCCACCCCGCCTCCCTGCAGTGTGAGATAGCCCAGTTTGCTCTGGCTGCGGATGGCTGGGCTTGCTGACCGGGTAGCCGACCTCAGAGCACCTCACGTGCAGAAGATTAAGGCCCGATTCTGAGCAGACGAATCTGCAAGCGTGTGAAAAATGTACCTTTTGGGAGGAGCATGCAGAAGGTCCTTCAAGGTGTTTCCCAAGGTGCCCTCTGGGGCGGGGGGACCCCTCCTCCCCCGCCTCTTCTCCCTACTCCTAGTTTTTGAGGTGCTGTGGTCCCCCAATCCAGGCTGTCATCATGCTTGGCCAGCACGGCACTGGGGTAGAGTGAACTGGGTCTGTTCCCAGGCTGTGGCTGTGAGGGCAGCATCTCAGCAGCCCTGCTGTGACCTAGGGGAACCGTGTGCAACCGTTCCCACGGCTCACTGGGGTTTAACGCCATGCTATGCCAAGGGGCCTCAGTGTTTAGCGGGAGCTGGAGTCTGCAGGCCGCCTGGTCAGCCTGTGCTTAACTGAAAATGCACGACTTGAGCTGGGTGTGAAGCCCCCACTCCTGTCACTGCCTACGTGGGCCGCGTGGACACCAGGGTTTGGGGACAGCCTAACCTCCACAGCAAAACCAACTTCACAGAAAGCGGTGGTCGCCTGGCGGTGGTGGCGCACGCCTTCAATCCCAGCACTCGGGAGGCGGAGGCAGGCGGATCTCTGTGAGTTCGAGGCCAGCCTGGGCTACACAGAGAAACCCTGTCTCAAACACTAAAAAAAAAAAAAAAAAAAAAAAAAGACAAGACAGCGGTGGTGGAGGGGCTCAGTGCGCACAGTGCTTGCGCTCGGTTGGCGGAGTGCTTACCTAGCATGCATGAAGCACTGGGTTTCATCCCCAACATAGCCGGGGTGCGCGGGGCCCACCTTCACCCCAGGCCAGCCTGCCCTCCACGGAGACCCCTGTCCCCACCTGGACAGGTCACCCCGCCGCTCGAGGCCTGTCTCCAAACACACGGGATCACCGTCGTGTCGGAGCAGCCCTGCGTGGACTTTGCCACTCAATGGAATTAAGACGTTCAATAGCAAACACTGGCTTTATCGGGACAAACGTTTGCGTTTCTCCGGAGGCACCAGGTCCTGCTGTCACTCAAGCCCAGCCCGCCCTTTCCGTCCCTAGGGCGGAGCAAAGAATGCTGTTCTCGCTCTTGCCCTGAGCTGGGGTAGCCATGGGCCTGAAGTGCCAGGAAAGGCCGGGCCGCATCCCCGCGTGGGCCACGGTCGCCCCCTGGCGGCCGGGCCGCATCCCCGCGTGGGCCACGGTCGCCCCCTGGCGGCCGGGCAAACAAGTCCGGGCCGCCACCCACAGCTCCTATGTGACGCCGGCGCTGCCATCTTTTCTCCGGGCAGCGACCAGCTTGGTAAGGTCATTTTGTGTATTGTAGCTTTATCTTCCGTCTGTGTTCACCGGTATCTGAAACGAGGCTATAAAATGATATTTTGAGACATTTTTTGCTTAGAAAAAAGAAGAAAATCTGGCAACATTGGGTGAGAACTTTGGGTTAGCGGAAAACTGGCCGGCAGTGCCTCTACCAAGATGGCAGCACCGGAGCACGTCATGAGCGGCGCGCCACCGGCAGGCCAGTGCGCAGGCCCCGTGACGTCACCGACGCGCGACCGGGCCGGTGCCGGGGGAAGAGGTAGGAGCGGCTGCGGCGCGGGCGGAGCCGGGCTGCGGGGCTCGCTGGGCGGGCGCGGCTCGGCCTGGGGGTCCTCCCCGCGGGCAGGCGGGACCGGAGGTGGGGCGCCCGGCGGTGGGCGCTCCCGGCGCAGGCGCGGCAGATCGCGGGCAGCGGAGCCGGTTCCCGGGCCCGGCCCGAGCCGGAGGGCTTCCTGGAGGAGGAGGAGGGGGGGGGAGGCGGCGCTCCCGCGACTTCTGTCCCGCCGCGCGGCCGCAGCCACGGAGAGCCACGTGGGCACTTTTTGAGCGGGGTTATTTGGACCCCCGGGCTCATTTTGTAGCCGAGGCTGCCTCGAGCTCGGTGTCGTCCTCCTGCCTCAGCTTTGCCAAGCGGTGGGGCACCAGGCGTGCGCCGGCGACGCCCGGCCTGGCAGCGTCTCTTCCGCGGTGGTCATTTCCCAGGGAACCGAGGTGGTGCGGGCCCTTTGCGCACGGCCTCCTCGGTGCTCCTCCCCGGTGCTCCCCGGTGCTCCCCACCTGCCGGGACGATGATGACCACACAGTGGTCACTCGGGCAGGAGGGCCGAGTTCCAGGCCAGCCTGGGCAGGACAGCGGGCTCTGGGGGAAACTACCCCCCGCAGATGTCTTAGAAAGAACTCCCCGGTCGTCGCTCTCTGCGCCCAGGCTGCCCTGGCTCTGCACGGGCCGCCACGCCCACCCCGGCCCTGCAGTCCCAGTTTCCGGGTTAGAGAAGGAACGTAAGCCGGGCGCGGTGCGGCTGCCACGGGGAGAAGGTTCAGAGACTCCGTGGAGTTGGGTACCTCAGTTTCCCCAGTGTCCGGGAGACTGGCCTCGCTTCTGAACGTGTTCCTGGGAGCCCCAGAGAGGGGCCAGTGGGATTCAGGATCTGTTTGGGGTCCCGCTGGGGAGTCCCTGCCCCACGGCGGGTGTGTGTCGATTCTGCGGCGTCCCTGATGAGGAAACCGAGGCACGCGGGAGCGCCTTGGCCAACGAGGGGACCCAAGCCGCTCTGGTCCCCACTGTGCTCCGTCCCTGTCTGGTGGACTGTCTGAAGCAGGACAGGTCTTAGGAGCCGGGTCAGGGCCTGCCGCCCCAGCACGAGCTAGCCTCCTGTCGTCCGTCCGTCCGTCTGTCTGTCACACACACACACCCCTGTTGCGGGCCACCCCTGGCGAGTAGGGCAGGGCCCATACTACTGATAGGAATGGAATGGTTTTGGCCACGTAGCCAGCTCTCAGGACCCCTGCCCACATGGGGACCACACCGGCTGTGCCCACAGTGCCTAGCCCAGCCCTCACTCACCCGCAGCAGCTGAACAGGGCTTTGTAAGCCAGATAGGAGTGTGTCCTGAGCCCTGCCACCCTTCTCTTTCCTACTCCTCACTCACCACTGGAGCCTCCGAGGACCCCTGTAAACATACAGCCTCATTCCTGCCACAGGACCTTTGCACGCTCTGAGCTGTCTGCCGGGAATCCTCTGCCGATAGGATACACAGCTATGGATGCACAGGGTTTCCAGTAGGGCCAGAAAGAGGGGACTTCACACACACAGAGGGCTTGAGGGTGGTGATATCCTGGTGGTCCTGGGCCACAGGGTACTCTCATTTTGCTGCTGCACTGAGCTGGAGATGTGGGGGAGGCAGAGAATGTTCCAGAATAGAGCACTAGGCAGTCTGGAGATCTCAGGCCCGGCGTGCCGCTGCAGGCCCTGGGCAGGTGGGCTCTGCGGTGGGTGTATTTCGGCTGTGGCTGCTTTTTGATACGGACTCATTGTGTAGCCAAGATGGCCTGAAATGGGTGATCGTCATGCCACAGCCTCTCGAGTGTTTGGATCACAGGGGTACCCCACCACACCTGATACCCCAGCAGCATAGCCTCCCCCTCACCTGAAGGCCAGACTCCTCAGCTTGTCCCCTTACACTGGGGTGACTGAACCATCCCCACAATTAAGGTTCTGGGGGCTTAGAGTTGAGTCAGTCGCCACACAGTGCCTCCCCGAGGCACCCTGTGTGTCTTTCCATCTGGTGGGATCCAGTGTGAGGTTCTGTAGGGTGTCCCCCATCTGCACAGATTTCTGAGTGAGGGAACTCAAATTTGCAATTTAAAATAGGGTTCCCAGATGGCAGTGGGAGGGGAGTGCAGGGCGCCACTACAGTGTGACTTGTAAAAGCCAAGGATGGACACCGGCGGTGATCAGATACACTCAGTACAGCATATGCTACCGTAGACTGTCACTCCGCACTCCATGCTGATCGACAGCAGCCAGAGCGGCCACGTGGTGTGTAATCTGTTGATGGGAAATGTCTCCATGGACAAAGTCAGAGAGGGGAAAAGGGCTGGGGCAGGGGACAGGAGCGGCTGCTGAGACAGATGGGGTCTTCTGGACGAGGCATTGGTAGTCTTTGTACAACAATGTAATTGTAGTTAAAAAAATATTTCACGCCGGGCAGTAGTGGCGCACGCCTTTAATCCCAGCACTTGGGAGGCAGAGCCAGGTGGATCTCTGTGAATTCGAGGCCAGCCTGGGCTACCAAGTGAGTTCCAGGACAGGCGCAAAGCTAAACAGAGAAACTCAAGGGTAAGAGAAGATTGTGTTGTCCAGTCAACCTAGGCTACATATTGAGACCTTGCCTTTAAAAAATCGCTTTTGTATATGGTGTGTAAGTCACGGGGTGGGTGCCGACCAGCCCCTCTTGCCATGTCCTCCCTGCAGCCTGCTGAGGGATGCCCAAGAAGTTCCAGGGCGAGAACAGCAAGTCGGCCGCTGCCCGAGCTCGGAAGGCTGAAGCCAAGGCGGCAGCTGATGCCAAGAAACAGAAGGAGCTGGAAGATGCTTACTGGAAGGATGAGGACAAACACGTGATGCGGAAGGAGCAACGCAAGGTGGGTGGGGTGGGTCCTGGGACCGGCTCTAGGTAGCCGTGGAGGGATGCGGACCTAGCGGCCAGCCGAAGTGGCCTGCCTTTTTTCCCCGGCCTTGTGACCCGGGTCGGTGGTCGGTCCGAGCAGGGTCTACCTTTGAGCCCCGGGTCCCGCCATCGGCGGCCTGAGGAGTGTTGGGGGCCGTGCTGACAGGTCAGCCCACCAGGTGGCAGCAGAGTCGCAGCCTCTGCTGGGCTGGTGAGATGCCCAGCACCAGCTTCCTTGGCCTTTAGGGTTTGTGGACGGGTCTCCGTGACCCAGGCTGGGCTGGGATGCCTACGCTCGGCCACTCCTGCCTCAGCTCCTCCCGCAGCTCGGGGTACTCCAGGCTCACACCATGATCAGAAGTTCTTTGTGTCTCCTACTCGATACTGATGACTACTTGGTCCTGGGCTCTTGGAACTTTCCGGAAACTGTGCCTTCTTTGGGGGCAGGATCTACTGGCACACGACCCGGCCCAGGCCCTCTGCCCTCGCCACAGAAGAGGTCCCAAGGCCAGGAGTGGGGTCTTCAGAACCTGTGGGGAATCCCTGAGGGCAGAGGAGCCTCAGGATGATGCTGCCTCTGGCTTAGGGAGAAACTGAGGCAGACTCCAGCAGCAACTGCGAACCCAGACAGGCTTCCTTGCCCCGCGTTGGGGCGGAGGCCCACGGAGTGCCCTCGTGAATCATTTTCGCTGCCCAGGCCCATCTGCACAAGGGTGCCCGGGCGGGGGTGGAGAAGGAGGATCAGCACCCATTTGGGTTCCACCCCTGGGCCCCCCGTGGTGACGCTGTTGCTGTCACAGGAGGAGAAGGAGAAGAGACGCCTGGAGCAGCTGGAGCGCAAGAAGGAGACGCAGCGGCTGCTGGAGGAGGAGGACTCTAGGCTCAAGGGCGGCAAGGCCCCTCGCACGGTGCCTGCCAAGGTCACGCGCGCGCAGATCGAGGACTCCCTGCGCCGAGAGCAGCGCGCGGAGCCAGGTAGGCACGGGGCCAGGGCGGTGCGTCGCTAAGGACCTGGCCCACGCCGCATGCTCACATCCCGCCCCTGTGCCCACAGTGGAGAAGGCCAAGAGCCACCTGGAGCTGCCGCTGGAGGAGAACCTGAACCGGCGCGTGCTGGACGAGGGCAGCGTGGAAGCTCGCACCGTGGAGGACGCCATAGCCGTGCTCAGGTGGGCGGGGCCCGCGGGAGGCGGGGCCGGGGCGGGGCCTGGACCCGGGGCGGGGCGGGGCCTGGACCCGGGCTGGGCGCTGACTCCAGGCCCCACAGTGTGGCAGAGGACGCCGACCGGCACCCCGAGCGCCGCATGCGCGCGGCCTTCACCGCATTCGAGGAGGTGCATCTGCCGCGACTGAAGCAGGAGAACCCCAACATGCGGCTGTCGCAGCTGAAGCAGCTGCTGAAGAAGGAGTGGTTGCGCTCCCCCGACAACCCCATGAACCAGCGTGCGCTGCCCTTCAATGCGCCTAAGTGACGGAACCAGGCTCGAGTCCAGCTTGTCCAGGTCCAGCTCGTCCGAGTCCAGGCGTCCCCCTCCAGCCAGGCCTGCCTGGGGACCCAGGGAGTTCCGAGCCTGGGGCACTCCCAGCTGCGCCACCAGTCACCCTCAACAATCCAGAGGGTCCCCGCTCTGAGCAACACCTAGCCCCTGTGCGCCCTGTGGAGCCCGGCTGAGCACCCCGCCCAATAAAGGCTGTGGTGAGGCTGCCCGAGGCCCGTGTCCACTTGTGTGGTGGAGACCTCTGGTGAAGGGAGGGACTGTGTGGTGACCACGTCCGAACCACTGTCCAGACCTGCCGGCCCCGCCTGGACAGCGGGCAAGGTGACTGGGAAGTGGCTGAGGCTTGAGACCACACAGCAGCAGGGGGAGCTGCAGACTACTCCCCAGCCTGAGGTGTGAGGCAGGATTCTCCCAGCTGACAGTCAGGGAGCATGAGGGTGCTGGGCTGGCTGGAGCCGACAGGTGGAGGCCATTGGCCATGAGAGGGAAGAGCATAGGATTCGAACCCAGAACTGCCTTCTCTAGCTACGTCAACCCTGGAGAGCAGAGAGGGAGTCTGGGGGAGACCCACCAGCCTCTGTAGGCAGTGAAAACTGCATGCCAGTATGTGGAAGGCTGCCCTGCACCCTGGCCACATCCCTGTCGGCTGGATAGGAAGTGTGGTGGGGGCGGGGCAGGGCAATCAGCAGCTCTTACTGAAGAAGTGGAGCCTCCGTCCTGCTGGACGCCTGCCCAGTGGTCCCAGGGCATCAAGATGGCCCATCATGAGGAGAAAACGGCACATGGGTGGGGTGGGTGGAGGGACTTATCAGGTCCCACCGTGGTGACACCTCATACACGAAGTTGTCACCTGCCACTTGCTCCCTTCCCACCCCCTATTTTTTTTCTTGGATTCTCCCTACACAGCGACTGTGTCACCCTCAAGACCGGTGATCTATCCGTACCTTGTACCAAGAAAGATGCGGGTCCCTGCAGGTGTCCCCAGCTTCCAAAGGGCCAGGACTGGTTTTGATCAAATGTAAATCTCATGAAGTGGGGCTTTGAAGAGTGTGAAGGAGTTCTGCACCCCTTCAAGAGAGGAGGTCCCACTGACAAAAGCCTAGCTTGCCGTTAAAGGGAGAGTGTTGGTGAATGGACATGGCTGGAAAATGGTCTGGGGTAGTAGGCCATGGGAAACCAGTGTGGCAGGATGGGTCGGGGACATGGCCGAGCGACAGCACTTGGCTGCATGTGTGAGACCCTGGGCTCAGCCCCGGACTGGAAAGTAAAGAAATCCTAAATTAGGCACGGGGGTACACGCCTGCCACCCCAGCACTCGGGGCGCACGCCTACCACCCCAGCACTCGGGGCACACGCCTGCCACCCCAGCACTCGGGGTACACGCCTGCCACCCCAGCGCTCGGGGCCGCACGCCTGCCACCCCAGCACTCGGGGGTACACGCCTGCCACCCCAGCGCTCGGGGCCGCACGCCTGCCACCCCAGCGCTCGGGGAGCGCACGCCCCCACACGCCTGCCACCCCAGCGCTCGGGGCAGTCAGTTCATGGTCGTCTTGGCCCTATGGTGATGAAGTGGCCAGTTTGGGCTGCAGGATTCTAAATGGGTTGTGGGGATAGTGGTTCACCAGGGGCACCCCGGGAACAGGACTGGGGGTCCCTGGCATCTTGGAGAAGCCCTGGGCGAGGCTCGGTGAGGGTTAAGGGAGGGAACAGGAAGGCGCCATGCAGGGGGCGTGGCGGCGACGTAGCAGCCTGGCGTTCACACAGCTGGCCTGCACCCCTGAGCGCCATGCTCTCGGCTCCAGGTGCCTCAGCTACAGAACGGGCCTTGGTAGCTCCCCATAAAATGGTGTTCGCCTCCACCATGGCTGCGACTAAGATCTTAGGCAAGGTTATTCTGGCTGTGCTCTTGGGAGGCTGGAGTAGAAGGATTTCCTGGAGTTCAAGGTCAACCTGGGCTATGGAGACATAAAAAAAAAATATTCAGGAAGTTAGAGTTGGCTCGGTAGGTAAGATTCCACCCGGGTTCGATTCCGGCACCCACATGGCAGCTCACAACTGTAGCGACAGTGCCCGGGGCTCCGGTGACCTTTTCTGAGCTCTGCAAGGGCACCAGATCCACGCGTGGCGCGCACACATGCGTATGCACAGTCACGTGCGTCCAGACAAAACACTGCACACGTCGACGTTGGAAATCAGAGGCAAGGTCTGGTTAACCAAGATTGACCGTAAACTGATCCTCCTCGCTGGGAAGGGCACGCACCCTGCGGAAGGCGTCCCACGGACCCGCGGACTCCCCTGGTGACAGAGGAGGACGCCAGCAGGGGGGGCAGGGGCGTGGGGCCCACTGCAGAGCCAGTTCCCGCAGAGCAGACAACGACCAAAGCCAGTCTGAGGCAGGAGCACTGCTGTAAGTTCAAAGCCAGGCTGAGCCACATACAGAGACACTGTGTCAAAATAAAAAATGACGCAGACAGGAGCGGAAAGACCAGGCGGCAGCCTTTGTTCTGCAGAAAAACTGCATCTCCCGGAATCCCGGCCTGCGCGCATGCGCACTAGCGGCGGGGAAATCCCCGGCTCGGGATGCTGTGAAAGGGGAGTTCCGAGTAGTTACCAAGGAGACCAGCTCGCCCTAGCAACCACGCACCGCGCATGCGCGGAGGGGTCCGTTCTCTCACCTGGGCTTTCCCCCTGTGTGTGTGTGTGGGGGGGGGGGGGATGCCCCGCGCGCATGCGCCAGCCGCTGCACGTCCCCGGGGACTGGGGAATCCTCCACCCCAGCGCCCACGCGGTCCGGGGAAACCGGCTCCAACCAGACTGGAGCTTCCCGCGAGGGCGGCGGGGGCGGGCTGCCAGCGGGGTCTTCCCCACGATCCCGCCCGCGGTCGCCATGGCAACCGCGCGGGGGCTGCGAGTCAGGGCGACGGGGAAGCCGGGCGGGTGTGCGCATGCGCCGCCGAAGCCGGGGTCCCCCTCCGCGCGGATGCGGCGGAGACCACGGGGACAAAGGGACCCGCGGGGCTGTGAGCAGAGCCGGCGTCCCGGGCTCGCCCGCCCCGGGAGCTGCGGAGCGGCCCTGCACGGCTGCACGGCTGCATGGCCCTGCACAGCTGCACGGCTGCACTGCCCTGCACGGCTGCACTGCTGCACGGCCCTGCACGGTCCTGCACGGTCCTGCACGGCCCTGCACGGCCCTGCACGGCTGCACGGCCCTGCACGGTCCTGCACGGCCCTGCACGGCTGCACAGCTGCACGGCTCTGCACCGCTCTGCACGGTCCTGCACGGCTGCACGGCTGCACGGCCCTGTTCAAGGCCAGCGCGGACCCCGTGAGGCCGCGTCTAAAGATGAAAATAGAATGCAGGACGCAGAGCCTGCGACCGTCGTTCGGCTCCTCACCCCTCATCCCTCTGTGCCTTCTCATCCTCCACCATCTCCCCGGACCCCCCATCCCCCTCCACTTCCCCACGTGCCCATCCCCCGGCCGTGAACTCCAGCCGAGTACTAGAACGTGCCGTGCGCACGGAGCTCCGCGCCCCTCCCGGGGTTCCTGGCCTGGGGCTGCGCCTCCGATGTCCGCCAGGACCCGACCTGGCTGCGCCCTTCCCGACGCATCACGCAGATGCATCTGCGCTGGCCGTGCGCCGAGGGGCAGTCTCCTGTCGTGGGCCGCCGCGAGGCTACCTTTAGGGACGAGACTGCCTCGCGCCCTTGTCCTCAGCACAAAGCTTCCTTCCATCCCTCCTTTGTGAACCGGGGCGGCCCCACTGTTACTGAAGTTTCGGGGACGCCCTGCGGAGGGCACGAAGGACCTTCCGGGCCCAGGCGTCTCTGCGCAGCGCCCCTTCCTTGAGGCCAGGTCACCCCAGATGCAGCTCCCGCCCCCCAAGTGGCCTTTGGCTCCTCTTTCTCCTGGGGAGGAGGAAGGATGCACCGGGAACCGAGAGCCTCGGGGACCTGAAGCCCTGGCGAGGTGGCCCGTACGGACGCCGGGAGGGGGCGGTCACCTCGAGGCTGTGAAGAGGGGTGGGAGCAGTTGTCACAGGGCGGAGCTGGCAAAAGGGTCCAAGTGCTGTGGTCTCCAGGCTGGACCGGTTCCGAGGGACGCCGGGGTTAGCCAGGGGTCACCCAGGGGTCTGGGAAAGACAATGGGGCCTGGGAGAACTCAGGCTGGTCTTCTCGCTTGCAGGGGAGGGGGGTGCGGCCCGGGATGTGTCACGAGGCAGATGGTCCGTGAACCGCGGCTCGGGGACTCCGCTCAGGTCGACGTAAGGTTCAGGGTCTCCACAAGGGTGGGAGTCCTTTGTCCCCACCGCTTCCCGACTTTCTGCCTCGGGACGGCGTAGGGAGGGGTCGGGGGCAGCACGCACCCGCGGCCCTCCCAGCCGGGGACCCCGAAGTCCCCTCCTGTCCTCCCCGGCCTTCCCGCCGCCCCGCGGTGGGAGGGGCGCTCACGGCCGCGCGTGTCGCCGGCGCATCCCAGCCCCGCCCGTCCGCGGAATCCCCGGCCACCGCGGAGCGCGGCGCAGCTCACGACATGCTGCGGGGCTGGGGGACCGGCGGCCAGAGGGGACGGCTATTTTTAGAACAAATGGAAGAAAAGGGGAGGAAAAAATACAAACACCAAAATAACAACCACAACGAAAACTGATGGAGGCTCTCAGAGGCCTCGGCGCTCCCAGGAGGAAATACCCCTGCCTCAGCGCGTGGCAGAAGGTGGGTGGGTGCTCCAGGGTGTGGCCTAGAGGGAGGGGCTACGAGGGGGCGGGGGGGACGCCACCGAGAAGACAAAGCGAGGCATAGCTAGCCGCCCACATCTCAATTTAGAGAGCCACCCCAGAGGAGGGCTGGGGAAACTGAGGCTTGGGTCTGGTCGAGATCACCAGAGGGTCTCCGGCCTCTCCCCAGCCCAGGCTCTGCTTGCCCGCGCCTTCAGCACTCCAGACCCCCGGAGGCGCATTGTTCTGTCTGGGTGGTTTGACCTTCACGGTCCCGCCACCCCGGCCTCCGCCGTTAGGGGCGCAGGGGGGACCCCGGCTGCGTGGGCGGCGCCTCCCAGTCAGACACGGGAACGGAGAAGTTTCTCTGCCTGCCTCTCCGGTCACTTAGACCCCCTCCCCTCCTAACCAGGACCTTCCTGCCCGGGCCGCGTCACCAGCTGCGGGAGTCTCCAGGCGTCCCTCCCCTTGACCCTCCCCTGCCCGGGACTCGTCCCCGGCGGCCTCCTGGGCTCGGCTTCCTCCTGAAGCGCAGTCCCCTGGGGGAGGCCACGCTGCCGCGCCTGGCTGGGGTGAGGGCCGGGATTCCCTGTCGTAGCCTCAGTTTCCCCCGTCTGCAAACTGAGCGCTTTAAGCCAGCGGCCACCGAGGTGGCCCCAGCCCTTGGAGTGTCCTGGGTCGCTGTCTTGGGCCTCGGCGAGGAGCGCGCCGGGAGCCGGAGGGGAACCTGACCGTCCCCAGCGGCCGGGGTCCGGGGTCCCCGCTGCGGCGGCGCGCACACCTCGGTTCTCACGCCCTTGCCTGGCCGCCTGTTCACTTGGTTTTGCTCTTGGGCCGGGACGCAGGGGCTCCAGCAGCTGAGGCCGGAGACTGCTGGTGAGTTACAGACCGAAGTGGGGGGAGCGGGATGACAGGGTGATGAGGTGGGGGTGTCTCTTTACCGGGTTTCCCTAAGTCGACCTGCGGGAACCACGGGGTGTCCCTTCGTTTCCCCAGACCACCGGGAGCTGAGACTGCCCCAGAACAAACCCTGAGTCCCCGAGGAAAGGGGCTGAGCTCCAGGGTGAGGCTGGGGACTGCCGGTCACCCAGCGTGGCAGTCCTCGAGACCCCCGTAGCCCCTTCCTCGGGCATGGGCTCCTGCATTTGGTGGGGATTCCCTCGGCTGTGGCGGGTGGGAGCCTCGGAGATGACCCACAGGATTTTCCTCTGACTTTCTCGGAGTCAGCCCCCTGCGGTGGGTAGCTGGGAGGTCCAGAGAGGGTTAGTACTCACCCAAGGTCACCCAGCGGGGGGGGGGGGCAGAGCACTCACGAGCTCCCACAGATGGGGTCCTAGCTGGGTTTTTCCCGTCCTGCTTTATCCTTGAGCGTGGGGTGTGAGGCCCCCCAACCTGGTTCCCAGCAATTAGGGGGATTAAGTTAGGGTCCCCAGGGCTCACGAGAGACCTGGCGACGACGGAGCTTGGAGGCTGCCGGAAACCTTAGCAGAGAAAAGCCCAGGGGCAGGTGTCTAGAGGGGCGGGCAGAGTGACCTTGGCTGCCCTGCCTCTCCAGCCCCAAGGAACTGAAACCAGAGCCCCTACCCCGCGGCCACTGCCCCTTGCCCACAAGAGAGACGTGTCACGTTCAAGTTCACAGCACCGAAGGAGGGGGGACCGGGAGGGGGACCAGGAGGTGGAGGGAAAGGGCCCAAGGCTCGGGGGTGAGGCCTCTGGCATGGGCCTGGGGGAGCTCTGAGGACCCCCAAGGCGTCATGACAAATGAAGCGTTTCATCGTATTTTGGGAGAAAGCCTCACCAACGAAGCCCTGGCTGGCTTTGAACTCAAAGGCTGGCCTTTCTCTGCACCCTGAGTGCTGGGATTAAAAGCGTGGGCCACCTCGTCCAGCTTGGGTTTTTTGTTTTGATTTTGTGTTTGTTTGTTTCTTTGGCTTATTAAATACAGTATCTTACTTGGCCGCTCGGGCTGTTCTGGAACCTGAGATCTTCCCACCTCAATGGGCTCAAGCTGGGGGTCTCCACGCTTAGGAATCAATAGATCTTTAGCTGGATGGTGCACACCTCTAATCTCTGCACTAGGGAGGCAGAGGCAGGTGGATCTCTGTGAGTTCGAGGCCAGCCTGGTCTACAGAGTGAGATCCAGGACAGCCAGGGCTACACAGAGAAACCGCATTCCCCATGTGCCCTGGTGGCCTTCTGTGTCAGAGGTGTCCACAAGTGCACAGCCAGGGTTACACAGAGAAACCCTGTCTCGAAAAACAAAACAAAAGAGGAGTGCTGTGCTCCTGTCCCATCTGGTACCCATGTCTGATCCTTACAGGTGCAGAGAAGGAAAGCCACAGACGGAGCTGTTCCACTGCTGAGGGGCAACTTGGAGGGACTGAAGAACACGGGCCTCAGGTGAGTGGCTTCCAGAGCCCCTTGACCCCCAGGGTGAATTTCCTGGCCCTGGTCACCGTTGGGGGTAGGAAAGCTGGTAACTGCCAGGTCTATGGCTGGGGCCTTTCATTCCCGTGCTTGGGAGGCAGAGTCAGGAGGATTTTAGGTGGGAGACCAGCCTGGGCTACGGATTGATACTTTGTCTCAAAGAACAGTAACAGAAAAGAAAGGCAGACGGGAGGCAGCTAAATGGTGTGAGAGAGAGCGTAGGACCCGGGTGTGGATCTGCCGCACACACCGGAAGGGCAGGGTGTGACCAGGAGGATGGCGGGGCTCGCTGGCTACCAGCCCAGCTCCAGGCTCGGTGAGAGACCCTGCCTCAAGGGATCGACAGACACCTGACACTCTGGCCTACTCAGAGACACCCCACACACAGACAGAGAGAGACACAAACACACACAGAGACACACCCCCACACACACAAAATAATAAACAACGCCAGCAGGCCGGGCCCTGGAAGTCCCAGCACTGGCAGTTGGATACAGAAGGCACCGAAGTCTGAGGCTAGCCTTGTCTCTAGTGAGTTTGAGACCAGGGTGACATGAACCTTGTCCCTATAAACACACACACACACACACACACACACCAAAACTTAAATTCAATTAAAACATTTGAAAGAATTAATTTTGATTCTTTTAAAGCATGTGTCTGTGTGAGCATCCGCGTGTCTGTGTGGTGCAGGTGGCATTATGGGAGGTAGCCTCTCCATGTGGGTGCTGGGAACCCCACATGGAGCAGCTGGTGCTCTTGCTGAGCCGTCTTGTAGTCCTTAATTAAAAAAACAAAAACAAAAACAAAAAACCACTTTAGGCTCGGTGGCGCACGCCTTTAATCCCAGGCTCAGGAGGCAGAGGCAGGCAGGTCTCTGAGTTCGAGGTCAGCCTGGTCTACAGAGTGAGTTCCAGGACAGCCAGGGCTACGCAGAGAAACCCTGTATTGAAAATCAACAACAACAAAACTTTAAGAGTTTATTTCTTTTCATGAGCATTTTGTGCATGTATATCTGTGCATCACATGCAATGCCGCCCTCGGAGGCCAAGAGGGTGTTGGGTCCCCTGGAATTGGAGTTGCAGCTGCTAGTGAGGTGGCCTGTGGGCATCAGCCCTCTCAATTAGATATTTTAAAAGGTCTGGGGCTGCTGCTCACTTGGCAGGGCTCTTGCCTGGTCGACACCAAACCCTGGCTTCCATTTCCAGACTGGGAAAACTAGTCACGTGGGAGACGGAACCAGGAAGATCTGAGGTTGAAGGTTATCCTTGGCTACATAGTGAAGTTGAGGCCAGCCTGGACCATATAAGACCCTGTCTTGAAACATGAAAGCAAGGGCCGGGCAGTGGTGGCTCACACCTTTGATCCCAGCACTCGGGAGGCAGAGGCAGGTGGATCTCTGAGAGTTCGAGGCCAGCCTGAGCTACAGAGTGAGTTCCAGGACAGCCAGGGCTACATGGTGAGATCCTGTCTCAAAAAAAACAAAAACAAACAAACAAAAAAACCAATCAAGCCGGGTGGTGGTGGCGCACATCTTTAATCCCCGCACTCAGGAGGCAGAGCCAGGTGGATCTCTGTGAGTTCGAGGCCAGCCTGGTCTACAGAGTGAGTTCCAGGAAAGGCGCAAAGCTACACAGAGAAACCCTGTCTCGGAAAACCAAAAAAAAAAAAACCAAAAAAAAAAACAAAAAAACAAAAAACCAATCAAACAAAAAAGAAAACAAAGGAAAAACAAAATAAAAAATTTAAAGACCTACAAAAACAATGGCGAAGCTCCTGCGGTTAGGGAAAGGCCTGGAGCAGTGAAGGCTCCGGAGGACACCGGCAAGCGCGGGGACGCCCTCTCTGCGGTGGGTAGCGCTCTGTCCTCTCCGCAGCCGTGGAAACCGGTTCAGAGAGGTGGGTGGCCTGCTCAGTGGCACACGGCCTGCCGCCCCTCAGCCTCCACTCCTGACTGACGTCTAAGGTCGGCCCTGAGCTGGCGTAGCGCACTGTCAGCCAGTCAGCAGACATGGCCGCTATGTGAGGTCCACGGCGGCACTGTGTGCACGGTACAGACGGAGACCTCACCTTAAAAACAGCAGTGTCGGTTCTGAGGAAGGTCGCACCGGAGTTTGGGGGCAGAAATGCGGGTTTGCACAGGGTTTGAAACTCGCTGGGCGTGTGAGTGACCCGGTGTCCACAGAGCTGTGGGAAGCCGTGGGTGGCCCGGCTCTGAGTGTGGGGACAGAGGGAGGCCCTGCTGCATGCAGGGCGAGGGGGCCTGTGCCTGATGGCGATGCTTTGCTCGCTGCTGGGGGGTGGGGGCACCTTCCTGGAGCGCCCGGGAGTGAGGCCCCAGGGCTCCCTGTCACTGGCCTCCTGTCCCTGCCCAGGGCTGGTTGGGGGTCTGCGTTGTCCCCGAGGGTACAAGCTCTGTGTGCAGGAGGGCCAAGGACGCTGATGGGTAATTCCAGACCTCTGAGCCCCAGAGAGCCAGAATCAGCTCCCCAGGTGTGTGCCTCCCACTCCTGTGATGTGCTTCTCCCCTGTGATGTGCTTCTTCCTCCTGTGATGTGCTTCTCCCCTGTGATGTACTTCTTCCTCCTGTGATGTGCTTCTCCCCCCTGTGATGTGCTTCTCCCCTGTGATGTGCTTCTCCCCTGTGATGTGCTTCTCCCCTGTGATGTGCTTCTCCCTCCTGTGATGTGCTTCTCCCTCCTGTGATGTGCTTCTCCCTCCTATGATGTGCTTCTCCCCTGTGATGTGCTTCTCCCCCCTGTGATGTGCTTCTCCCCCCTGTGATGTGCTTCTCCCCTGTAATGTGCTTCTCCCCCGTGATGTACTTCTCCCTCCTGTGATGTGCTTCTCCCCTGTGATGTGCTTCTCCCCTGTGATGTGCTTCTCTCCTGTGATGTGCTTCTCCCTCCTGTGATGTGCTTCTCCCCTGTGATGTGCTTCTCCCCTGTGATGTGCTTCTCCCCTGTGATGTGCTTCTCCCCTGTGATGTGCTTCTCCCCTCCTGCTCCAAGGCAGTCGTGACCCGTTCCCTCTCGCTCTTCTGTGTTTTGAGCCCGGGCTGTGGCCAGGCTGGCCTGTACTTCCGACCCTGCGGTCTGGGGGACAGGTGTGGCCCCGAGACCAGCTGACTTCAGAGCCCGAGTGTGGTGGCAGGAGGAGTGACCAGGTTCCGCAGTGTCCCTCGGTCCCCCCAGGGCTGCCCAGCCCCGGGAGGGCCTGCTGCGCGGCGGTCTCCGGAGGACAGTTCCTGTCACAGGCGCCCACGGCGTACCCGAGGCTCCGCAGCCCAGGTCTAGGACGAAGGTGCAGCGTTCACTCCCTGCCCTGTCGCCACCGCTGGCTGCTAGGCGACCTCGTGCAGGCGCTCCTGGAAGGCAAGGTGGCCCCAGGGGAAGGGCGATGCAGCTGAGGCACGCGGCTGCGAGGCAGTGACGTCCTCGGTTGGGCTCGATGGTGAACGTGGTCAGCGTGGGGGCCACAGTCGGTCCTGGGCACCAGGGGGTGCGTGGTGAGTTAGGGACCGAAGGAGGGCAAACCAGGGCGTGACCCCGGTCCCCGGGAACTGCAGGTAGCTTGGTCAACGTTCATCAAAGAGGCTGAAGATGCGGCTCGGTTGGTTGAGTGCTTGTAGCTCGGTTGGTGGAGTGCTTGTGGCTCAGTTGGTAGAGTGCTTATAGCTTGGTTTGTAGAGTGCTTATAGCTTGGTTTGTAGAGTGCTTATAGCTTGGTTTGTAGAGTGCTTATAGCTCGGTTGGTAGAGTGCTTATAGCTCGGTTGGTAGAGTGCTTATAGCTTGGTTTGTAGAGTGCTTATAGCTCAGTTGGTAGAGTGCTTGTGACTCAGTGGGTAGAGTGCTTCCCTGGTGTTTGTGAACCCCTAGTTCCATCATGGCTCAAATAGGGCTTGATGGCACCTGCCTGTCCTCCCAGCACCCAAGAGGTAAAGACAGGAGGATCAGGAGTTCAAGGTCATCCTCAGCTACAGTGACTTAGCCTCCCACACAAGGAAAAAAAAAATAGATTCCTGGGTGGTCCAAGTAGGTTGCAGTCAGTGAGAAGGGCCTGTGGCCACAAGGGTGAGGTGCCCGGGGGCAGGAGGTTCAGGGGCTGGAGACAGAGCACGGTGCTGCCCGGCCCAGCCGGGTCGCCAAGGCCTGTCACCCCAGGCTAGCCCTGTCTGGGTCCACCTGTGCAGATGTGGCAGTGACCCCTGGGCTGACGGTCACTGTGGCTCCCATAGGAAGTGGCTGATCCTGGATCTGAGCTGTGGGTGGCTCTGCTGTGGCTCAGCGCCGCCCCCAGCTCCTGGGCACAGACCTGCCGCCCCCCTCCACCCTCCACCCTCCACCCCCCACCCCCGCAGCCCTCCCTGGGGAGCTGAGAGGCCTGGAGGGAAGCGTTGCCCCGGGCGTGCATGGTTTGGGGGCAGGGGGAGAATGGGGCCACCCCTTAGGAGACACCTGACACCTCAGCACCCTAGCGAGAAGGCCGAGGCAGGAGGATTTCAGTGAGTGAGTTCGAGATCAGCCTTGGCTGGGTGGGGTGGCCCAAGCCTGTCCCACGGGCGCAGGAGGGAAGGAGCAGGAGTTCTAGGTCGTCCTTGGCTACAAGCTAACCTGGGCTATCCGGTGAGTTCTGGGCAGCCTGGGCCACACGATGAGTCTGAGGCCAGCCTAGGCTACATGAGACCCTAATTCAAAACAAACTTGGACGTGGGAGCCCGGCAGGGCTGGCCGGGTGGGGGCGGACGGCAGGTGTGGGGTCCCCCAGCCCCATGGCTCCGGATCCCCGGAGCTCTTCCTGCCCGCGAGGCTGTGGGGTTCAGGACCGCTTGTCGGTCCCCGGCGGCCCGCGCACCGGCCGGTCACCGGGTCCCCTTCCTGCCGAGCGCCCGGGAGGGAGCTTTAAGCGTGGGCGGGGCCTGCGGGGTCATGGGGGCGGGGCCTGGCGCGCTCAGCCAATCCAGGGCGCCGCTCCTCAGGGGCGGGCGCTGTCCCCCACCCCGGCCGGCCGCGGCGGGGACGCGCTGGCACGCGGGTCCAGGTCCCCGCCGTCGCCGCAGGCACCGGCGCGAGGGAGCGGGAGGTCGGTAATCGAGTCCCCGGGCCACGCGACTGGGGACGCAGCTGCGGGTGGCGTGGCCGCGGGATCGGAGTCAGGGACGCGGGAGAGCGGGTGCGCGTGTCCCCTGGTGAGGGGAGGTTGCGAGTGGGGGACGCTGAGTCCACGAAGTCCGTGCACATAGTGGATGTGGCACGGCCGGTGACCTGAGCACATGCTCGCGGGCCAGTAAGCTCCCTGGCAGCCGATGGGCAAAGGGCAAGCAGAGCGGGTCACCCCGAGGAGCCAGTGAGCCTGCTGAGGAGGGACCTGGGGTCCTTCCTCGCCTCATGCGTCCCCCGGCTGCTGGGGAGGCCACCCCGCACAGTCCAGCGTTCTGGGAATTTTCCTCGTGGGCCGTTCTCACTGTGGTTCCTGTGAAGGGGTGCGGGGAGGTGGCCCCTGCTTGAGACTCACAGCAAGGGACACCTATTGGTCCGATTTTATTGTATTTTATTTTGAGACGGTCTCATGTAGCACAGGCTGTCCTTGAAGTCCAGAGCTTCCTGCCTCGGCCTCCCCAGTTGCTTAGGTGGAGTATGTGGCACCGTACCCGGCACAGCGGCTCACATCTGTCATTCCAGCGCCTGGTGTGTGCCTAAAGGCCGTCCTGGGCTGTCCAGCCTGTTTTTAAAGTAAATAAATGAATAAACGAAATCACAGAGGGACGGGGGAGAGCGAGGAGGAGGAAATGGGCAGAGCTGGTGTTTCGGGCCAGGTGAAAGAAGGGCACGGGTTAGTCACCGGCCTGGTGTCCCCAGCTCACAGCCCACCAGGACCAGCCTGGGTTCTGCCTGTGGCCCCACCCCGCGGGTGGGTGCTCACCAGCTCCAACACTGCCCGGCCTCCCTCAGCTTGGTTCTCTTTATGAAGTGGGAGCAGGATTTGCCCCGTGCTGGGACAACAGACAGTCCTTCTGACTGGAGGCTCAAAACGCAGAGTGAGTGCAGGTCTGGTCATGCAGGTGAATTCCCCCTGCCCACTGTGGAGCCGCCATCCTGTGTCCAGGAGAAGGCTGTCTCCAGGGAACCAATGGCACCTCCTGGGCTGCGCTTGGCACGCGTGTTGGGCAGCTGAGTCACAGCCCCAAACTGCTTCTTCATCCGTGGGGCGTGGAGAGTGGTACGCAATGGGTCTGTCGGACCCACAGGCCACCACCTCACCTGCAGCCGCTTCAGCAGCTTAGGGGAAGGGGTGGATCCAGGGCATGCTGGTGTCTGAGAGGCTGGGGTACCGGGGACCGCAGAAGGCTTTTGAGCAGAAGGCGAACACTGACCAGCTCTTTGCAGATGCTAGTGTGCTCTGGATTCTCCCGGGCCTTGGAATGTTCTGGAATGAGCGTGGTGACGTTCAGTTTTCTGTCTCCACAGGTCTGTTTGGGAGCCCCGCTACTGAGCCATGCCGGGCCCCCACAGGCCGGCCACAAGTCCAGCCCGGGGAGGCAGGTGGCCATGAGTAGCCGCAGCCACAATGGCAGTGTGGGGCGGCCTCTGGGCAGCGGGCCTGGATTCCTGGGCTGGGAGCCTGTGGACCCTGAGGCAGGCCACCCCCCGCAGCCTGCCCAAGGCCCAGGCCTGCAGATGGTGGCCAAGGGCCAGCCTGCTCGGTTGTCACCTGGTGGCCCCAGGGGCCATCTCCAGGAGCAGGAGGAAGAAGAGGAAGAGGAAGACGAGGAGGCCCGGCCGGGATCTGGGAAGCCCCCGACGGTCAGCCACCGCCTGGGCCACCGCAGGGCCCTGTTTGAGAAGCGCAGACGCCTCAGTGACTACGCCCTTATCTTTGGCATGTTTGGGATTGTCGTCATGGTGACAGAAACAGAGCTGTCCTGGGGTGTGTACACCAAGGTAGGCCCTGTCCCCACATCTGCTCAGCCTGGGGTTGGGGGCCTTAGCTGGGCCCCACGAGCAAGGACGAGGGATGCAGGAGGGAGATGCTGGTGTGGCTGCACGCACAAGTTGCCAGGAGCTGCAGGGGTGTGTGACACTGGGCCGTTCTCTGGCCCCTGCCAAGTCCCTTACGTGGCGCCCGAGGAGCTCTGGGGACAGACCCCATCTGGGCAGCAGTTGTCCCCACTTAACGGGTGCCTGGGTGGCAGTGCCTGGGTGGGTGCCGGGCAGTCCGCAGCGTCCGCTCTCTGTGCAGGAGTCCCTGTACTCGTTCGCCCTGAAATGCCTGATCAGCCTGTCCACCCTCATCTTGCTCGGCCTTGTCATCCTCTACCACGCCCGAGAGATCCAGGTTGGTACAGGGAGGCAGCGCCCGGCACAGGGTGGGCCTCTGGGATAGCGCCCCACCCTCGACCCCCAGTTCCCACACCTGTCCGTTTTCCAGGGCGTTGTTTGCTGTTTTTTGAGTCAGGGTCTCGCATAGCCCAGGCTGGAAACTACTGATTTTCCTGTCACCGTCTCGGGCGCTGGGTGACAGCCAGCAGACGGGGTCAGGGCAAGATGGAATTGGAAAGGGCATTCTCTGTGGTCCCGGTGGTCAGACCGGGCACCTAGGTGAGCAGTCTCCACCCAGCCTCCCTCCTTTTCCCTTTCATTGTGTGTGTGTGCACGTGGCCGCCATTTCTTTGGGTCCCGGGACTTGAACCCGGGTCCTCAGGCTTGCCAGTGAGCACCTTTGGTTGGCTTTCAGTTAGGACTGGAACTCAGAAACCAACATGCCCCATCATCCTAGCACTTTGGAGGCTGAGGCAGGAGGATTGCTGATGGTCCAAGGCCAGCCCAAGATAAGACCCTGACTCCAGATGGCCAAACAAACGAGCCGGACGGGGCGTCTGCATCTGTCATCCCAGCATTTGGCCCACTGATGTGTGAGGACCAGGACTTCAGGGTCATCCTTGGCTACATAGGTGTTCAGAGCCAGCCTGGGCTACATGAGACCCTCTCTCAAAAATACACAAACAAAAAATTTTTGTCTAAAATCCTGAGCTGGGTGAGGCTGAGACCTAGGCCAGCACTCCCACTGAGGGGTGGCCCCATGCTCGAGGGACCCACCAGCCATCCCCTCCCTGCAGCTGTTCCTGGTGGACAATGGTGCTGATGACTGGCGCATCGCCATGACCTGGGAGCGAGTGTCCTTGATCTCGCTGGAGCTGGCCGTGTGCGCCATCCACCCGGTGCCCGGCCACTACCGCTTCACGTGGACAGCGCGGCTGGCGTTCTCGCTGGTACCGTCGGCCGCTGAAGCCGACCTGGATGTGCTCCTGTCCATCCCCATGTTCCTGCGCCTCTACCTGCTGGCTCGGGTCATGCTTCTGCACAGTCGCATCTTCACCGACGCGTCCAGCCGCAGCATCGGGGCCCTCAACCGCGTCACCTTCAACACGCGCTTCGTCACCAAGACACTCATGACCATCTGCCCTGGCACCGTGCTGTTGGTCTTCAGCATCTCCTCCTGGATTGTGGCTGCCTGGACAGTGCGCGTGTGTGAGAGGTGACTGACCGCGGGCCACCTCCTTGAACCCAGACCCCAAGTCCCCACCTCACTCCAGACAGCCTTCCCATCCTCCAACCCTGATGCCAAGTCTCTACGTCCGTCCTGTGACCTGCAGGGTAGACATCACTGGCTGAGGACTGTGTCTGCCCCTGCCTGTGGCCTCTGTTTTCCCACAAAGACCCATCACTCTGTCCCCAGCCTTCTCCAGGCATCCCACACTGGCCTCTGAAATCAGCCCAGCAGAAGGGGCCACAGGCTCAGAGCTGTCCCCACCCTTGGTCCCTGTGCTGACACCCCACTCTTACTTCTGGGGATCTGGGGTAGGACTCGGGGCTGTGGCCACCGGGTACAGGCTCAAGTTTAATGTTAACTTTCCCTCCCTATCTCTGGCCTTCTGGACCCCAGGGGGAGCATGTGGGTCCCACCCTCATCTGAGCCACCTCTGGCCCCTCCACCCTGCACCCCCCCCCCCGTGACCCCAGCCACCCATCCACCAGTGTTACTCCACCAGCCAAGAGTTTAAGATTAGCTGCGAGGGAGGGAAAATACAGAGGAGGAGACTGAGGTCCTCAGGGGTCACAGGATGTGCTGGGGTCCCCTACCCGCCTGACCAGAGACAGGTGCAGCCTCATTGGCACAGGAGTGCCTCGGTGGCTATGAGGCCCATCCGCCCGATGCCCAGTCGGGAAAGGCCTTGGTGCGAGACCCATGCTCAGCTGCCCACGCTCACTCTGTCTTCCTGTCCTCAAGGCGTCAGACTGGTTCTCAGGGAGTCTGATGTGCCCACTGCTGTCCCTGTCACCCAGACCCACTCATCAGAGTGGGACCTCAGGGTTCTCCTCAGGCCACCCCCCTGAGCCGGGAGCCCAGGAGAGGGAGCACGCAGCCTCTTAAATACCTCTGCCGCTTGCCACCTCGCCCTGCTGTGACCCCACAGCCCTGTCCCTGCATGTCCTCTCCCCACACCTGGGTCACATGGAGCATCCCCGTAGCTGCAGTCTGGAATGGAGACAAAGCCTGTCATCATCCCAGCACTAGGGAGATGGAAGCAGGAAGATCAGGAGTTCAAGGTTATCCTTGACTACATAGCAAGCTTGGGGCCAGCTTGGGCTACATGATGCCCAGTTCCAAAAAGAAAAAAAAAAAAAAAACATAACTACAGAATGATCTCTGGCCAGGAGGGGTGGTGCACACCTTTAATCCCAGCACACAGGAGGCAGAGGCAGGAGGATCTCTGAGTTGGAGGCCAGCCTGGTCTACAGAGTGAGTTCTAGGATAGACTCCAAAGCTACACAGAGAAACCCTGTCTCCATAAACAAAAACAAACAAACAAACAAAAAAAACAGAATGATCTCTGGAAAACTCAGGATTGTGGTAAGTCCCTCACCACCACCCCCAGAGCCACTTCCTGCCGTCCCAGCCCCGGGCCGGGTACCCGGTCTCCACAGCTCTAGTAGGTGAGATGTCAGGATGCCTTTCCAGCAGAGCTCTACTGTGGGTGTCCCTCCCACACCCAAGGCCTCAGGCTGGGGACAGCACGTCCCTCAGCACGGTTCTCCTCTCTCCTCACATTACAGCCACCTGCTGGCTTTCTGTCTCCCCAGTCCTGTTCCTCAGGCCTCGCTGGCTGTGGTGTGGGAAGTGCTTCCCAGTGTCTAACCTGAATGCTTGTCTTCCCTATGTGGCTGTGCCTTGGGCCATCCTTGGCACTGTCATGGGGTTAGGGAGGGCAGACATGGCGGGTTGCAGGTGAGTGTCAGGGAAGGGAGAGGCTGGAAGGACCACGGGGGAGGAGGCGAGCACGGTGCCCCCACCCCAGTCCGTGAGCACCCAGGGAAACAGTCCCCATGCTAGGCATGTGATGGAAGCCCGCGGTCAGGGCAGCGTAGATGACCCAGCCCTGTCTATCCCCAACCCCAGGTACCATGACAAGCAGGAAGTG
This sequence comes from Peromyscus eremicus, assembly GCF_949786415.1. Taxonomy (NCBI): domain Eukaryota; kingdom Metazoa; phylum Chordata; class Mammalia; order Rodentia; family Cricetidae; genus Peromyscus; species Peromyscus eremicus. The sequence continues at coordinate 60,775,725 of NC_081433.1, forward strand.
ACCAGCAACTTCCTGGGGGCCATGTGGCTCATCTCCATCACCTTCTTGTCCATCGGCTATGGAGACATGGTGCCGCACACCTACTGTGGGAAGGGCGTGTGTCTGCTCACCGGCATCATGGTGAGTGCGGCCCCTGCCTGCGCAACCCTGGAGACAGGGACCTCACCCCTTACCTGCTCTGTGTGTTGCAAGGTTTTGTTTAGTGAGTTCTGGGGCCACCTCACCGTGCCCAGAGGCCCCAGCTGACCCCACATCTGATCTCAGAGAGCGCCTCTAAAAGTTGGTCTCTAGCACCTCTAGAAGCCCAGGAAGGAAAAGCTCTCACCTTGGTAGGTGTGGTCCACTTGGGACATCGGATTTCCCGTTTTCAGCAACGGTTTTCTTGTCTTTGTTTGAGACAAGGTCTCACTGTAACTCTGGCTGGCCTCAGACTCAGAGAGATCTGCCTGTGTCCGCCTCCCGAGTGCTGGGACTAGAGGTGAGCGCTAGTCCCACAGGCTAAACAAGTTTTCTGGGCCACCCAACTGTCTGGACCCCCAGGCCACCATTCCTGTTGAAGCACAGTGATGTATTCTTGCAAAAATAGGATCATGAGCCAGGCATGGCGGCACACGCCTGTCATCCCAGCATTTGGGGAGCTCAGACAGGAGGATGACCCACGCCATGTGGGCACCTTGTGAGATGCTGTCTCAAAACAAAATTAAACTAAAATTAAAAAGTTCTAGTCCACGTAGACTTCAGCTGGGTCTTGCCAGGCCCAGCTTGTGTGCCCCTTTCTCCCGAAAAGGCTTTGTGGCGTCTTTGCTAATTCACTGGCTGAGTTCCACCCAGAAGGAGAAAGGGGGAAAATGAGTATGGGCCCGCCCGCCCGCGGCGAGACCCGGAGCAGAAGCCTTCCATCCCAGAGAGGCCTGCAGGGATACACAACTGCATTCCCTAATGGGCCAGCCCCCTTCCAAAAAGTTCTGTGGTTAACCACAATCCCTTAATGGACACAGCTTTAAAAGCTTGACTCCTGCGAGGCTTGGTGGCGCACGCCTTTAGCCCCAGCACTTGGGAGGCAGAGGCAGGCGGATCTCTGAGTTCTGTCTCAAAAAGCAAACAAAAAAGTATGACTCCTTCCAGAAAGCTCTAGCCAACAGCGTGAGCCACACCCCAGACCCTTATTTTGACAGCCTTACTTTTGCCTTTGGGGCGCAGACGCTCACACTTCGGTCTCTCTCATATCCGGTCTCCATCACTTTCTCCTAGGAGAGAACCCACAGCTGTGTATTCCTTTGTACTGCCTGTGGCTCCCTCCCTCTGTCCTTTATCCTGACTCTGTAGTATTCCTCACAGAATTTTCCAGCTAGTTGCTTTGACCTTGTCAATATGACTTTTCCCAAAAGGAAGTTTCTGGGTCCTTCAAAGGCTAACCTGACCAGAAATGAGACATCAGGGCGGTCTCTGCACTATGCCTGGGCCCAGCAGCTGCCTCCTCCCTCCCTGGGTGGAGGGCACCCCTTGGGTATTGGCAGTGCCCTGTTTCACTGTGGCGGAGGGGCAGGCCCCGAGGGCTTCTCGGAGGAGGGTGTGCCTGGCGTTGGGACTGACATGCCCTCGTCCCACACAGGGAGCAGGCTGCACTGCCCTCGTGGTGGCCGTCGTGGCCAGGAAGTTGGAGCTCACCAAGGCCGAGAAACACGTGCACAACTTCATGATGGACACACAGCTCACCAAGCGGGTGAGCCCCCCCTGCAGGCCTTGGCGTGGGGGCCAGCACGCCTGTCTGTGGGTCACCGCAGCGGCTATGGCAGAGCTGCACCAGGCTCAGCCCCATGTCCACATGTGTTGGTGTCGCACACCTGTTGACTGTTCAAAGGAGAGGCACTCCGGAGTGGGACTTGGGCTTTCTGGCAGTAGGGAGGAACATTTCTGTGACCTGAACGTTGAGCCTCTGTTCAGAAGCATATTTGTTGATTGTACACAGAGGTTGTGTTTGGTGGACAAGTTCCTCATACCAAAACCCCTTGATCTAATCTATGTTCTGGGAAGGAGTCCTCACCCCCCACAACAGTCCCTATGGTGCATGGTCTGCAGCACCCAATAGTAAGGCCTCAAGTGTGCCTGAAAGTCTTGTGACCAAAGTCATGTAAGGGATGGAAAAATCCCTTCATAAAACAGCTCCGTAAATCATAGACAACAATCACTGTTCTCTACTATGACTTCTTCGAGGTCCAGGTACCTTCAACAAACCCGGGTACATTCTCCCGTTACCCTAGTGCAGTGAGATGCAGTGGAAACAACTGTATCTCTCCAGTGTCCCCTAGATACAATGACTCTACCAGACCCCATTACACAAGAACACAGTGCTACCAGCTTTGTGCAAGCTGCTAAGTGCATGGCGTGAACTTTTCAGCATTTGCACATTGCCCTTTGCGTCCGTGCCTCAGTTTCCCCATGTATAAAATGAGCGAGGGGCTGGAGCCCAGTTGGCAGAGTGCTTGCTTTACATGTACAGAGCACTGAGTCCCACCCAGCACCACATGGACCAGGCATGGTAGTCCAGGCCTGCCATCCCGGCACTCAAAAGCCAGAGGCAGGCGATCAAGGCCAGCCTCAGATACATAGTGAGTTTCAGGCTAGCCTGGGCTACATGAGACCCTGTAAAACAGTGGTTCTCAATCTTCCTAATGCTGCGATCCTTTAATACAGCTCCCCATGTTGTGGTGACCCCAACCATACAATTATTTTTGTTGCTACTTCGTAACTATAATTTTGCTATTGAATCATAAAGTAAATATGAATCATAAAGTAAATATCTGTGTTTTCCGATGGTCTTAGGCCACAACCCACAGGTTAAGAACCACTGCTGTGCTGGGCGGTGGTGGTGCACGCCTTTAATCCCAGCACTCGGGAGGCAGAGTCAGGTGGATCTCTGTGAGTTCGAGGCCAGCCTGGGCTACAGAGAGAGATCCAGGACAGCCAGGGCTACACAGAGAAACCCTGTCTCAAAAAACAAAAACAAAAACAAACAAAAAGAAGCTAGCGTATGCGAAGCAGCTAAATTCCCATTTCCAGTATTTGAGAGTCAGACACCCAGGTTATGTGAGATGCGGGCACGCGCCTCTGGCTCACAGTGCAGAACCCCGACGGTGGTTCTGGGATTTCCAGAGGTTTCTAGAAGTTTGTAGAAGTTTGAGGCCACCTGATGACGACCCTAAGGAACTGTTCTCTTCTGCTCCCCAGGTCAAAAACGCCGCTGCAAACGTTCTCAGGGAGACGTGGCTCATCTACAAACACAGCAGGCTGGTGAGGAAGCCAGACCACGGCCGGGTGCGGAAACACCAGCGTAAGTTCCTCCAAGCCATCCATCAGTAAGTCGGCACCTTCGCAGCCCTTTCCCTGCGCCCGGCCCTCAGCCACACTCCGCTGTGCCCTAGAGCTGACCCCAGCAATGTTGGCGAATTAGGAAAGATTCCGGAAGAGGAAAGGGGCGGGGCTAAGCGGTAGTCTGTCCAGGTGGACATCCCTGCGTGAGTCACCTGTGCCCTCAGATGGCAGTCTGGTGTGGGTCGCCTGCCCTCCACGCCCTTCCTCAAATGCTACAGTAGTTATTGAAGCCAAACAAGGTTGGATTAGGGCCTAGAGGGGGGAGGGGCTGGGGGGGGAGGGTGCAAAGCCCAGGCTGAGGCAGGGAGGTGGGGGGCTAGGTAAGAGAGCCCCCACAACCCAACTAGAGTTTGAGCTCCTGGGAAATCAAATAAATAAAACCTAAAAATGAGCAGTCCTGGAAACATACCCCGAGGGCAGTGCGGTTTGGGTGGGTGAGTCTTTCCGGTTCTGGTGGTCCTCTGGAGGCCGCACCCGGGCCTCCATCCTCACGGGCTCCTGCGCTGGATGTGGATGTGTTCTGTGTGTCTGTCTGCCCCTCTGTCCTTTTGCATTTTATTTTTGCCTGCGATGCTACGATGCTCAGCGGGTGCCAGGGTCACGCCCTCTGGGGGAATCCGCCCACAGCAGCCCCCTCCGTGGGGAACAGCACTCCAGGGGTCAAAGGGCACCATGCCTGACCAGCAGCCAAGGGGTCAAGTCCCGTCCGTATCCTGACCCCTGTGGTGCTGCCCTTGCCAGCCTGTGTCCTTGGCAGGGTATTTTCTGACCACGCTGCCCTGGGAGGCAAGGTGCCCGGCACCCGCCCCTCACAGGCCGCGGGATGAATGATGGGCAGCTCACCAGGGCTGCCTGAAATCACTGGGCGGTGGTACAGACGTGTCCCTAGGGGCTGGCCTCTCACCTTATGCGGCAGCCCCGGACCCCCCGCCAGGCGCTGGGGAGTCACCCGGGGACGAGTGCTGGTGGGCACGCAGCATGCTGCTACATGGGATTAAAATTGCGTTGTGCTTTTCTCTCTCTTTTTCTCTGCTCTGCCGGCTCCTGCCAGGGCTCAGAAGTAAGTCTTGGGCTGGTTGGAAGACGGGGGACACATGATGCCCATGGGGAGGGGCACACCACAGGTGTGTCCCTAGTGGGCAGAGAATATGTCCGTCCCAAGGGTGGGGTGTGAACAGGTCCTTGGGCCTGATCTAGACTCGCAGATGCATCCCAGCCTCAGCCCTGTAGCCTGCTGTACGTGACCTACCCTCACCCCTGTCTCCCCAGGCTGCGGAGTGTGAAGATTGAACAAGGGAAAGTGAACGATCAGGCCAACACGCTGGCCGACCTGGCCAAGGTGAGCATTGGGCAGGCCGGGAGAGGAGCGGCGGGGGACCCAGAGGGTCGGGTGTCCCGTCAGAGGGGGCTGGGAACTTACAACGCCGCATCAAGTGTTTCTGTTCAACTTGGCTCCACAGTTTAAGTTCACGATTAATATTCCAGGCACGAGTCCACAAACCAGGGACTCCTGGCTTCTCCAGGGCTGAGGCAGGAGGATCCTTAAGGCCAGGAGGTCAGGAATAGCTTAGGCTACATAGAGACCCAGTGTTGAATATGTATGTACAGCCCAGGAATCTGTTAGTGCTCCACCCTGAGCCACGCCCCCAGCCCCTCACTGGGGATTCTAGGCAGGGCTCCACCTCACAGCCCTGTTCTACCCAGTAATATTTTCTGAAGTTGTTAAATTATTTTTATTGTTTTTTGAGACAGGGTGTCATGTAGCCCAATATGGCCTGGAATTCACTTTGTAGCCAAAGACAGCGTGGAACTCCTGGTCCTCCTGCCTCAGTTTCTGGAGTTCAGGGATGTTAGTGAAAGGTCTTAGTGGTTTATTTCACATTGTTTATTCTAGCACTCAGAAGGTGCGGCAGGATGATTGCTTTGCAATCAAGGACTATGCATTTACGCAAGACTACATACCATGTCTGAAAATATACACACAAATAAATAAGTAAAAATAAAAGTCAAACCAGGCATGGTGGTACACACCTTCAATCCCAGCAGAGGCAGGCGGATCTCTGTGAGTCTGAGGCCAGCCTGGTCTACAGAGTGAGATCCCGGACAGCCAGGACCACACAGAGAAACCCGTGTCAAAAAAAAAACAAAAAAGTAAATAAAAAGTCAAGCTGGCTGGGCGGTGGTGGCGCACACCTGTAATCCCAGCACTCGGGAGGCAGAGGTTTGCAAGAGTGAGGCCAGTCTGGGCTGTATAGCGAGTTCCAGGACAGCCAGGGCTGCATGGGCTGCCCTGTCTCAGTAACTGCAAGAGCAGAGAAGAAGGCTCTGACCCCTCTGAAGGTTGGCTGCGGTCCTGGGTATCTCCAAATGTCACACCCTGGTTTCTTTAACAGTGGGGACAGGCGAGGTCCCGCCTGGGCGAGGATGTGGCAGCCCAAAGGACAGTGGCGGGGTCAGCGTGGCTTGAGCCTCAGCATCTGTCCGCTTGTCCCCAGGGCCCTGCGGCGGTGTTCGCGCGCCCCCTGGCGGCGAGTGTGGCGCCTGCGGCGGGACCGCGCCCCTCGGGCGCCGCCTGCTGGCCAAGGCCACGTCCCACACCGGCCGGCTGCTTTAACAGAAACTGCCCCTGTCCCGCTCTTCCGGCCCCGTGGTGGCCTCTGATGTCCTCAGCCCTCACTCGGTCTGCCTCCGTCTCCGCAGGCGCAGAGCATCGCGTATGAAGTCGTGTCCGAGCTGCAGGCCCAGCAGGAGGAGCTGGAGGCGCGCCTGGCCTCCCTGGAGAGCCGCCTGGACGCCCTGGGCGCCTCTCTGCAGGCCCTGCCGGGCCTCATCGCCCAAGCCATATGCCCTCTGCCACCGCCCTGGCCAGGGCCTGGTCACCCGGCGCCAGCCACCCAGAGCCCCCTCGGCCGCTGTGTGCCCACCGCGGGGTCGGACTGCAGGTGACTGCCTGCTGCTGGTCCCCGGACTGCTAGATCGTGGCCATCATGTGGCCACCGCGGGCTCCTCGCCGTGCTGACCACCAGACCTCCGGGTTTGTAAGCCTAGGCGGAGCTGAGCAGAGAGAACTGGCGTTCATCCCCGAGGCTGGACCGTGGGATCTTGCTGCCCCTGGCTGTCCCAAGCCCCCGGAGGGCAAGGAGTAGCAGCATTTCTAAGTAAATCAGGAGCTACCAACCCGCCGTCTGCTCACATGGCAGAGGGGGCCGCGCGCACCTCCCCAGAGGAGGTGGATGCCCCAGCCTGGGGGGTCCTGGAGTCCCTGTTCTGTACAATGCCTCTTCTTCAGGATCTCATCAGAGGGGTGAGGCCACTTGCCCGCAGACACACCGCAAAGGGCGGACAGACTCCACTCCCTGGTCCTGAGGTCAAAGTGAGGGCATGTGGGAGGGTCAGACTTGGAGGTGGTGGAGGCCAGGGTCCTTCCAGGCCTTGGGCACTTGGGGAACACTGGGATCCTGACAGGGATGGGTGGCCGGTCAGGACCCGGTGTGGAGCCTGATGAGCCACCTGGTCTCGGGGGATAGTGGCCCTGCGCCGGCTGCCTGGAGGCCCGGCTTGTGGGGAGGAGCTGCTGGGTGGAACTGGGCTCCACTCCCCTGCTGCAGCCCCGCCCCGGAGCCAGGCGGTGGGTGCTCCCTCCCGAGACTGCCCAGAGGGCCTGGGGAACATGGGCTCACCCTGTGCCCTGTAGGAGGCGACTGGGGTCAAACAGAACCGGGAGAAATAAACAGGGCCGGCCGGGCGGTGGCAGCCCTTTAATCCCTAGCGACACAGGGGACTTGGGGGGCAAAAATAAACAAGCCTGGCGGTGACCTGGGCCCCTCGGTGGCGACATTTGACAACAGTTCCTCAGACTCCGCACATAAAGGTTGGGGCATGATCCGAGGTGGGTGCGTCGCAGGGAGGCGGGGCAGCGTGAGTCCGCAGGGCCGCGGGGGGGCCCGGGTGGCCCCCGCCCGGGCCTGAGTGCGAGCGAGCGATCTGGGGCAGGAACCGGGGACCCGGGCCGTGCAGCTGGGTGCCCTGTGCGGTGCAGCGTGGGCGCCCTGTGCGGTGCAGCGTGGGCGCCCTGTGCGGTGCAGCGTGGGCGCCCTGTGCGGTGCAGCTGGGCGCCCTGTGCGGTGCAGCGTGGGCGCCCTGTGTGGTGCAGCTGGGCGCCCTGTGCGGTGCAGCGTGGGCGCCCTGTGCGGTGCAGCTGGGCGCCCTGTGCGGTGCAGCGTGGGCGCCGTGGGCAGCGGCTTCACCGCCGCGGAGGCCCACCTGCGGGTGCTGCTCCCAGGTGAGCTCGCAGGGGCGCCCTATGCAGCAGACACTCAGGAAGCTGAGGCAGGAGGATTGCCCGGAGCTCAAGGCCATCCAGACAGAGTTCCATGGCGGGACCCTGTTAGGTGTGGCTGCACACGTCTGTCACCCCAGCACCGGGGAGCCCGAGGCAGGAGGATAGTTCACAGGAGTTGGAGGGTAGCCTGGGCTACAGTCACAGAAAACATCAGGGCTGCCAGCGGCGGATGACCCAGTGCAGGCCTGTGACGACCCGGACGCAGAGGTCACGCGGGGGGACCCCTCGATTAAAGCGGGGATTCCGGCCCCGTGCAGGCGCTGGGAACCCCGGGTGGGCTACGGAGCCTTCTGTCCAGGACCTCCAGGTGCCGGGGCCCAATTCTCTCTCATCTCGGCACCCAGAACCCTGCCTCAGTTTACCTCGCCGTGTCTGCTGCGCTGGGTCCTTCCCTGGAGTTGGGGAGGGTCTGGTGGTGTTTGTGGGTAGGATGGGAATGAGCCAGCCTGGGGTACCCCGATGGAGTTCCCACCGCAGCGCCTGCTGCGTGCGCCGGGCTCCGGGCCCCTCACGCACCCAGCAGAACCAGGCCTCAGTGTACCCGACCGTGAAGTGGGCGGGGCAGAAGCGGGGGCTGCGCTTTCATCCTGGCGGAGGGTAGATCTGTGGGAACCCAGGGGAGCCCTGACGGCACCTGGGGGAGGTGGCGGCGACCGGGTGCTGCGGGAGGGCCTGCACTCGGGCCCCGCCCTGCCCGCCCGGCCGACCCCTTCCCCGGGGACCCGGCGGTTCGGGCCCCAGTGCACGCCCCGTCCACCGGGGGGCGCGCGCGGCCCGCCAACGCCGGCAGCACCCGAGCCACGCTCCGCGGCTCGCTCCTCGGGGAAACCGAGGCCCCGGGACGGGTCAGGCCGCCCCCGGCGCAGTGCAGCCCCGAACTCGCGGTGTCAGAGCGTCTGCTGGATTCGAGCCGGGTGTGCACGCGCTCCACACGCCGCCTCTGCGGCCCGGGCCCACGGAGGTGGGATCGAGCCCGAGACGCTGTCCTTAGACGGGGTCCCCTGGCCGACGGGGGCCCAGCTGGGGAAGGCGCCACTTCCTGCCGCGGCGATCCGCACCGCCCGAGGACGCGGCCCGCGGGGGAGACGCGGCTCCCGGGCCGGGCTCAGCTCCCGCCCCGAAACGACCCGACGAAGTGAAAACCGCCGCCAGCCGCACGCCGGAGGCTGACGCGGGCTGTCCCCAAAACAAAAGCACGCTGTGTGCTCGGCCCTGGCCCCACTCCCGGGCCTCAGTTTCCCTGCGGACCCCGGCTCTGCGAGACCCAGCCGCCGACCCTCGCCGCCCACTGCCCACGGGGCCACGCCCCCTCCGTGCTATTGGTGAACATTGTTCCGGTAGGCGAGGCTTCCTCGAGGCCACGCCCCCGATGCTACAGGCCGGAGGGGCGGGTTTCCCAGGCCACGCCCCTCACACGCTATTGGCGGCTTCCTCAGGCCACGGCCCTCGAGGAGCCTATGGCCTAGTTCAGCCAAGCCGGGCTTTCCAGGCCCCGCCTCCTCGCCGCGCTATTGGTGGAGTCTGTTCCGGGAGGCGCGGCTTTCTCCTCAGGCCATTCCTTCGCCGCGCTATTGGCCCAGTCTGTCCTAGGGGGCGCGGCTTTCTCTCTCGGGACCCGCCCCTGGTGGCGTTTTTGACGGAGCCTCTTCCGGTAGGCGCGGCCTTTCCCGCAGGCCCCGCCCCCGCCCCGCCATATAAGAGCGCCGCAGCCGCGGGTCCGGAGCGGTCCTCGGGTCCTGCGGGCCGGCGACTTCGCCCGCGGAGTTCGAATCTGCGGCGCTCCCGGACTCGCGGTGCTCCGCGTCGCGGGATCGAGCCCCGCGTCGGCCCGCCTTGGGGTTGGCGCCGGTCAGCGCGATGCTGTTCGACAAGGTGAAGGCCTTCGTGGTGCAGCTGGACGGGGCGCGCGCGGGCTCCGAGCCTGCGTTCCGCGGGGGCCAGGCCGTGGCGGGCCGGGTTCTGCTGGAGCTGGCGGGCGCGGCGCGCGTGGGCGCGCTCCGGCTGCGCGCCCGGGGCCGCGCGCGCGCGCACTGGACGGAGTCGCGCAGCGCGGGCGCCAGCACCGCGTACACGCAGAGCTACAGCGAGCGCGTGGAAGTCGTGAGCCACCGCGCCACGCTGCTCGCGCCAGGTACGGGCCGCGGGGCGCGGGGAGCCCCGGGACGCGGGACCCCGGGCCGGGCGCGCGGGCAGCCCCCGGCCGCGGACGCTCAGCCACTGTCTCGCCCCTAGACTCCGGGGATGTCGCCACGCTGCCCGCCGGACGGCACGAGTTTCCCTTCAGCTTCCAGCTGCCGGTGTAAGCTCCGCGGTCGCCCCCGGCCCGACTCCTCGGGACGCCCCGGGACTCGCGTGCCCCCGCCCCCTGCCCTGAGCCCCACTCTCGCCACCCCAGCTCCCTGGTGACCTCCTTCGAGGGCAAGCATGGCAGCGTCCGCTACTCCATCAAAGCCACCCTGCACCGGCCCTGGGTCCCCGCGCGCCGCGCCCGGAAGGTGTTCACCGTCATCGAGCCCGTGGACATCAACGCGCCCGCCCTGCTGGTACGGTGGCGCCTGGAACCTGCCGGGTGCACACCCCGAGGGCATCCCCCTGCCGGCGCGCTCTGCGCCCGCGTCTCGCCCACCCTCGGCCTCGGATGCCCGGTTGCGAACAGGGCGCCACGGGGCTTGCAGGGCTTTGTGGTGTTGGTTTTTGTTCCTTTCCTTCTTAGTTTTAGAGGTCTCTCCGGCCTCCGCTGCGGGAAGAGAGGTGTGCGCCGCCACGCCTGTTCTGTTCTTAATCTTATTCAACCTAGGACGGGTGCCAATCCCCCTGCCTCAGCTTCTTCCTGAGACTGGGGTCCTTTGACATAGAAGCGCCAAGTGTCCAGGCGCCCAGAGCGACCCTCATGTCCCCACAGGAGCCCCAGGCTGGGGTCCGGGAGAAGGTGGCGCGGTCCTGGTACTGCACCCGTGGCCTCGTGTCCCTGTCGGCCAAGATCGACCGCAAGGGCTACACTCCAGGTAACAGGTGGGGCTGGCTGCTGCTGGAGCGGGCAGTGAGCCGTGGGGAAACTGAGGCAAGCCGCCCCGTGCTGCAGGCGAGGCCATCCCTATCTTCGCGGAGATTGACAACGGCTCCACCAGAGCCGTGCAGCCCCGCGCCGCCCTGGTGCAGACGCAGACCTTCATGGCCCGGGGGGCACGCAAGCAGAAACGCGCTGTGGTGGCCAGTGTGGACGGGGAGCCCGTGGGCCCTGGTCACCGCGCGCTGTGGCCCGGCCGTGAGCTGCGCATCCCCCCCGTGGGCCCGTCCATCCTGCACTGCCGCGTGCTCAGTGTGGACTACTCGCTCAAGGTACCCCAGCAAGCCGCCCTACCCCTCCTGTTCGGCCGGGCGGGGCACAGGTGGGCAGTCCGCATGCCGCTGCTCCCTCAGGTCTGCGTGGACATCCCAGGCTCCTCGAAGCTGCTGCTGGAGCTGCCGCTGGTGATCGGCACTGTCCCCCTGCACCCCCTGGGCAGCCGCTCGGCCAGCGTGGGCAGCCGCTCGGCCAGCTTCCTGCAAAGCTGGGGCCTGTGCCCCCGGATGGAGCGGCCAGAGGGTGAGCACAGCCAGTCGCAGCGGGGTGGGGTGGGGCAGAGGCACGCCCGGGCCCCGCCCCTCCAGTCCTGGGGTCCCTGTGCGAGCAGGGTCCGATCCCAGCACCCAGCACACCGAGGCCAACTTCCGCTACTTAGTCATTGAGAAGCCGGGCAGGGCTGAGGAGACCCAGCCTCTAACACCAAGCCACAGCCGGGCGCCATGGCGACAGGCCCTTGAAGCCAGGCAGCCACCGAGGCACACAGCGAGGTCACTGTGTGCCGCTCTGCGTGAGACCCTGTCTCAAAAACAGAATGGGTCCCAGCTGAGGCAGGAGGATTGCTACAAGTTGGGGGTCAGCCTGGGCAACAGCGACACTGTCCCTAGTACAGTCATGTCACCCCGGGGCCCCCCAGAAGCCAGCCCCAGGGCCTCACCGTCCGGTCTCCCTTCCAGCGCCTCCTGAGTACTCAGAGGTGGTGCGGGGGAGCCAGCCGCCAGCCGCCTCCCAGGGCCCCTGCCCCGCCCTGGGCGACCCCGGGGCGACCCTGGAAGGGCCCTACTTCGCCTGTCTCCAGGAGTTCCGCTACCGCCCGCCTCCGCTGTACTCTGAGGTACGCTGCCTGCACCCTCTAGCTTCCGTGGGGTGCCTGGTGGGTCGGAAAGCTGATAAGCGAGCAGGGTGTGACGACCGGGCCTGTTGTCCCTCCAGCCCTGGGGAGGCTGAGGCAGGAGGATCACAAGATCAGGCCAGCCTGGGCTACATGGCAGGGCTTGTCTCAGATAGAAAGCGAACTCCTACGCTTGTGTTGGGGCCTCACACCTCCTGGTGACCGCTGGCAGGTGGGAGGTTGGCTCACTGGGAACTCTGTCTGTCAGGAGGATCCTAACCCCCTCTCAGAGGCCGTGAGGCCGCGCTGCATGACCTGCTGAAGTGAGAAGCGACGCCTCGGTACCAGGTTCACGATTCTCGGCCACTGGCGTCGGCGGGCGGTTTTGTGGGAAACAGTGAGGCCAGTGTCTTCCGACCTCGCACAGCACTGAGGAGCAGCACGTGACTTCTGTGGACCGGCGTCCCCTGAGCCTTCCAGTTCTCTGCATCTGACCAGTAGACTTCCCTGGAGGACTGTAGCCAGGGAGAGTCCAGGGTTAATACTTGGTCCCTTGGAACCAGAACCAGAGGGGAAGCAGAAGGCTTCCAGAGGGCATCCCAGCTGAGGCTTTGACGTTTGAACAGGAGCTCGGCACGCAGACAAGACAGGAAATGGCTGGAGCTCAGAGCGCCCACCGCCTCCATCCTAGGGTGGGGAGCCCAGGTGTGCAGGGCTTAAACATGGCCACACTGTAAGGTGAGCAGGACGGAGGCCCAGGGACAGACGTGTAGGGGAAGTCAGTGAGGTCCGGGGTTCCAGCTTTTGAGGACTGGGGACGGGGTGAGTCCAAGCTGTGTGTGTGATCTGCCAGGAGAGGCTCTGCTCAGGATGGAGACGCGGTGGCCTGGCGGGACCAGAGGGAGACTGGGCAGCTGGGCCGCGTCACAGCCGGCCGGGGACCTGCCGCCCCTCGTGTGAGCGATCCACCACCTTTGTCCATTAAAAATGAAAATATAGAAGTGGGAGAGACTGAGTCTCCTGTCCGGCCGCTGAGGCCAGAGCGGCTCCGACCCTGTCAGGACCTGATCTGGGGTGCCCCCCCCCCCCAGCCCTGCTCTGGACCAGTTCCGGCTGCTACTTGATCTTTAAGACGCGTTTGTTTTACTGCACGGCGCTCACAGAGGCGGGAAGGGGCCTCGGGCCGGAACCCGAGCACAGTTGTGAGCCGGGGTGGGTGCCGGGACCACGGCCTCCGAGATCGTGTTTGCGTTTCTAAGGCTTCCAGAGTGACTTTACCGCCTTGGGTGTGGTGTCTGCACGGGGTCCCCGTGCACCGGCCTGTGAACAGTTAAAACCAGGTTGAGCACTGAGGAAGCTGAGGCAGGAGGCTGCCTGGTGAGCCTGTAGCGGTAATAACGTCGATTCCGTCAATTACTATTTAACCCCGGCACCGGGGAGCAGGTGGGTGTAGGCCGTGGTGAGGAGCCGCCCTCACCAGACCCCGACGGTCTGCAGCCGCCGGTCCCCATCGCGGGTCGGGATCCGCCCCAGCTGCGCTGCGGGACGGGGACAGTTCAGGATGGGGCCTCTCCGCCCGGCCCGGGGTGACAGGCACGCAGGGCAGACACTCGCTCCGCTGGCAGCCGGTCCGGCCGGGCGGCCGTTCAGGAATCTGCCCACAGCCCGGCCGCCCTCGCCGTCTGCCGTGTCTCCCGGCACATTCTGTCCGCAGCAGGAAGCCCTGGGGTGCCGGGGAGGGGGCTGCTGTCCTGCTGGGCTCTGCTTACAGGACACCCTGTCCCCACCTCGCGCCCGCGCAGCCTCCAGGGTCCCCTCCCAGCTCGGGCTCGATTTTCCTGGGGAGGCAGAGGCCCCCAACCCCAGGGCCTTTGCACCTGCTCCACCGCGCGCAGCTGCTCCGACGCCTCCAGACCCCCGTTTGTTTTTGTTTTTGTTTGCTTTTGAGACAGCCTCGTGTAGCCCAGGCTGGCCTTGAACTCCTGATCCCCTGCCTCCACCTGCATGGCGGGCTGCATGGTTTATGTGTTCCTGCGCTCTGTCCACTGCGTCCCAGCCCTGAGAAAGTCCCAGAACAGCTGAGGAGGAAGCGGTGACCGGCCCGGGCCACTGGTGCCAGCCGTGGCCAGTGTGGGAGGGGAGACAGCCCGGGGAGGGACCTCAAGAGAGCCATCCCCCTGCAGGAAACCGCGGCTGCTCACGGCCAGGGCATGCAGGAGGCCCCAGCCCGGGGCGCAAAGCCCCGCAGGGTCTGCCCCGGCCAGCCCCGCCCACTTCCGGGCTCACGTGACCACGGGCTGGCCGAGCCTCGGCATTGGCTCACCGGACCCGACGGTGCCAATTAGACGGGGGCGCGGCAGAGGCAGTCCTGGGCCGAAGCCCGCTGCGCGGTGACCAAGTCGGTGGGGCGGGGTCCGGGGTCACCGGGACGGGAGGGACAGGGTCCCGGCCACACAAAGCGGAGCCTGGAGGAGCTGTGTCTGGAGTTGGGGTTTGGAGGGATGAAGAGGAGTTTGCCGGGGAAGGGCGTTCCAGCCCCAGGGAACGGCAGTCACCGATGCTGGGGACAGCCCTGGGGGCGCACAGGACCGGGGCTAAGCGGGGTGGCCCGAGGAGGCTCTAGGGATGCAGCCGCAGGCCGGAAGGGCTGGCGTTTCCTCAGCTGTGAACCTTTGGCCCAGGGCAAGATCAGGGGTCAGCCGGACTCGCCCTTCCCGACCAAGCGGGCAGCCCCTGTGGGCACTGCACTGGGCACTGTGGTCGGGGCAGGGGTGCTGCCCGGCACAGCACTGCCTGGGGAGTGCAGAGTCCCTCCCAGGAACAGGCTGTTCCCTGCGTGGGCAAACAGACAGCGACGGTGGGGGCGGGGTCAGCGCCCAGGGCGCGGGAGGCCGCCCCAGGTCTGTGCTCCGCGGCCCTGCCGGTTCCTGGTGGACGGGGACCCCGGGACCCCGGGGCCCCTAAACACAGACCCCAGATCCAGTTTGGCCACGTCCCTTTCCAGGGCCTTCTTATTCTTTTCTTTTCCTGATTTTTGAGACAGGGTTTCTCTGTCGCCCTGGCTGTCCTGGAACTCGCTTGGTAACTCAGGCTGGCCTCGAACTCAGAGATCCGCCTGCCTCTGCCTCCCCAGTGCTGGGATTAAAGGTGTGTGCCACCACCACCGCCTGCCAGGATGCCTCATTCTTGCTGGCACACTTCTACTCACCCTTCAAAATCCCACGTATACCTTTTTCTCTACCGCACTGGGCTTGGCTTCCTCCCTGCCTCTCCCAGCCCCACCTCTGCCCAGCCTGGCTCTGACCCCCACAGGTCAGGGTGTTTGTGTCTTGCACGGGTCACTGTTCCTCCGTCCTGATAAGGCTGAGGTGGGTCAGGGGACCACAGGACAGAGGAAGGACGATAGGGCCAGGTTTCTCAAGCACGCCCACCTCCTGGGTCCTTAGACACACTCACCGGCCACACAGGCCTGCGCATAATTAGCTGTTTTGTTTATTTGTTGAGGCTTGCCTGGAGCTCATGGTTATTCTCCTGCCTCAGCCTGCGGAGAGCTGGGCTCTGGGGCCAGTGTGGGAACTTGTTGATCTTGAGAGACATCACCAGGTGTCTGAATTCAGCGCTTCCACCGGCATCGCGGCAGGGGGCCAGCGCTGGCCCTGGCGGAAGCCCTATACCACCTTGAACCTGCAGCGCCCGCCCGGGGACAGTGTTTACCAAGTATCAAGTGACAGCGGCAGCTGAGACTGACTGGGTCACAGGAGGTAGTGGTAGTGCCAGCGGACGCCTGTGCTGCCGGTGAAACCCAGCCGCTGCTGGCCCGGCCCGGCCAGGTTGGCTGCCAGATGCCCGAGTCCAGGTGGAGAGGACGTGTGACGAGCTGATGGTGTTCTGCTTGGATCCAGCCTTGTCTGCCATCTGGCTGTGCCGCCGTGGGCAGTTCCTCAGCCTCTCTGGGCCTTGGCTTTCTCCCTGAAGTGTAGAAGTGTCTACCACAAAAGGCAGGCTTGCAGCTGACTCCGTTTCAGATGAACCCCAGACTTCCTTTTTCTTCTTTTTTCCTCCTGTTTGGGACAGTGTTTCACTGTGTGACTGAGGGTGGCCTGAAACTCCCAATCCTCCTGCCTCAGCCTTGTTGGATCAAGGTGTGAGCTTGCAGAGAAGGTGCCTGGGGGAGATGGCCTGGCTGGGGCATCACAGCCTCTGCAATCCCAGGACATTTGCATGCTCTGAGTGCTTCCCATCAACAGGCAAGAAGGGCCGTGAAATGGTTCAGCAGCCAAGCCTGAGGACCTGAGTTCGATCCCTGGGACCCCAGTGGCAGAAGGAGGGAACTGAATCCCACAAGCTGCCCTCTGACCTGCACATGAGCAGCAAGGCATGTGTAGTCCCTACCCCCTAGACAAAATGAATAAATATAATAAATAATAAAATAATTTTAGAAACATATTCAGAAGCAGTATAAACACTCACACACAACTTAGTCAAGTCCTGCCAGAGGGACACAGCTGGGTACGGACCCTTCCAGAGGCGCCAGGGCCCCAGGCAGGTCCCGGGGTTGTAGAGGCCAGGATGGTTTGGGGGGCTGTTCCAGCCTCAGTGGTGCTCAGGGGCAGAGACCTGGCTTCCATCCACTGAGCCAAAAATGAATAAATAAAGAAGAAAACCCTCCTGGTTTGGAAACTCAAGCTGGAGGTCAGAGTTTCGGCTCTCCTTCCCCATAGCAACCGGTGCCTGCGGGGCGGGGTACAGAGCTCCCCAGCACCCGGACTCGCCTGTAACAGATTGAGGGTGCAAACCCAGGCATGCCTCAGTTTCCTTCCCCCTCCGCGGGGGGCAATGAGCTCTCTGGCCTGGGTTGGCGTGGGTGACAAAGTTGGGGGGAAACACACTTGTTCTCTCTTTTGTTTGTTTAGGGTTTTGTTACTTTGTTTGTTTGTTTTGAGACAGTGTCTCGTGTAGCCCAGGCTGGTCTCAAACTTACAGAGATCCATCTGCCTCTGCTTCCAGGGTGCTGGGATTAAGAAATAATTTATTAATGGGATCAAGCAATGATAGTCATTATCATTATTATTGCAACAGAGTCTCACTATGTAACCCTGGTTGGCTTCTAATTCATGGCAATCCCCCTGCCTCAGCCTCCCAAGTGTTCAGACCCAGGTGCAGTTGCCATGCTTCAGGCTGTGACAAGTAAGCCTGGAGATGGACTGAGCGTGTCTTCCTGCCGTCGGAGTCTATTTTAATCTGATCTGTGGCACCAGAGAGTCCGTGTCTACGGTTTCTGCTGGGAGACTGGGGCTCTGAGCACATCAGGGCAGCAGGGACAGCCATGTCCCAGCAAGGCCACCCAAGGTCAGCTCTGGGACCGCCGATGTTCTAGAACAGTATTGGAGCAGAGCAAACCCCAGGCCAGGCTGTGGGGGTGCACAGCGTCCTCCACCGTGACCATCTGGAGACTCGGGTCCCGGGAGACGCAGGGATGAGGGCGACATGGTGACCAGAGCTACCAGCAAGGAAGGTGATGAGGACAGCCATACCCGGGCCATGCAAGCCTCTGGGCCTGTGTCAGGGCCCCTGAGAAACCCCCAAGTACATGGGGAACCTGGGGCCCGATGCCAGGCGCCGCCTGGGTCCCTGCACCCGAACACTGGGTGCAGCTTCTGTGGAGGATCGATGGACACATTGTGTCTCTCAGTCACCCTCTGCTGTGTTTCCTGAAGCAGGATCTCTGAGCACCGAACCCAAGGGGTTCTCCTGCCTCGGGCCCTGGTGCTGGGGTGATGGGTGAGCACCCACCTTTCACAGCTTAACGCCAGTGCCAGGGGATACGAACTCAGCTCTCCCACAGCAAACCTTCAACCCTGAGCCACTTCGCCAGCTTTGTTTGGTGGGCTGGGGCATGGGTGAGCACTACGGCCAGGTTGTCGTGGATCTGGGGCTGGCCCGTGGATCAGAGCGCGTTCCTGGCTTCTGGACATGCCTGGAATTTTCTGTGACGCTGAAAGGTTCAGAATGACTTGAGGATCCAGCTAGGCTGGGGCCCAGGGAGATCCCAAGTCTGTCCCAGAGACACCAGGAGCACAGTGCGGGCACGGTGGGCCGTCCAGGTGGACACCATGTGGCCATGCTCGGGGGAGGTGGGGGTGAAGGATTTGGTTGTTGCAGGGAGGTGGAAGCTGAGGGCCTTGGGGCCTTCAGGATGCTCGTGAGTGAGAAAGAAGAGGAGGAAGAAGGGACTTGACTATTTGAAATAGTGAGTGTTTGAATTACACTTTAATTTTACTTATTTACTTGTGAGGTGAAGTACCAGACCACACTGCTGAGGTCAGGGACCGCTTAGAGTCAGCTCTTGTCCTCCTCCATGTGGGTCCCAGGGATCGAACTCAGGTCCTCAGGCTTGGCACGAAGCAGCTTTACCCATCAGCCATATTGCCAGTCTGGGACTTGCTTTTTATTCCTACATCACCAGAGAAGTCCATCATCAAACCAGGAAAAATTCCATTCTCTACTCAGGCATGGAGGCATTGGCCTGTCATCCTGACATATGGGAGACTGAGGCAGGGGGATGGCTGTGAGTTCCAGACCACCCAGAGAACTACAGAGTGAGACCTTGTCTCAGACAACAACATCAAAGAACTGGTGTGGTCTGCATTCAAACAGCTGGGTGTGCTCAAGGTCATCCTGGGCTATACAGTGAGTTTGAGGCCAGCCTGGGCTATGTAGGGAGCAGAGGGCGGCACAGGGCCCAGCACTCTGGGGAAGAGTGAGGTGGCAAGACTGGTCCTACTGGACCCTGGGAGCAGTTCCACAGCCATGGTTACATCAGGGAGATTGCCACAGGGAGAGGCGCACTGGCCAGCGTGTTGGAATCCGGGGCCCTCGAGCTCAGGAGCTCTACCCCACAGTGGAGACTTCCTACCCCACGGTGGAGACTTCCTACCCCACGGTGGAGACTTCCTACCCCACGGTGGAGACTTCCTACCCCACGGTGGAGACTTCCTACCCCATGGTGGAGACTTTCTACCACAGTGGAGACTTCCTACCCCACGGTGGAGACTTCCTACCCCACGGTGGAGACTTCCTACCCCACGGTGGAGACTTCCTACCCCACGGTGGAGACTTCCTACCTCACGGTGGAGACTTCCTACCCCACGGTGGAGACTTCCTACCCCACGGTGGAGACTTCCTACCCCATGGTGGAGACTTTCTACCACGGTGGAGACTTCCTACCCCACGGTGGAGACTTCCTACCCCATGGTGGAGACTTTCTACCACGGTGGAGACTTCCTACCCCACGGTGGAGACTTCCTACCCCATGGTGGAGACTTTCTACCACGGTGGAGACTTTCTACCCCACGGTGGAGACTTTCTGTCCTGGTGGGGAGGGGCACCAGCATCCAGAGTGACTTTGGCCAGGTGTGAGGGCGTGTGCTCACAGTCCTAGGACTCAGTAGAGGCAGGAGGATGGTGAGTTTGAGACCAGCCTGGGCTATTAGAGGGAAACGCTTTCTCAAAAACACTGAAGAAAAAATAAAGAATAATGTATACAGATTTAAATAAGGATAGCAAGGGAGAAAAATCCGTGCTGTGCAAGTGTTAGGATCTAAGTTCAAATCCCTAATATACACTTAAAAGCTGGGTGCAAGCCGGGCCGTGGTGGCGCACAAGAGGATCTCTGTGAGTTCGAGGCCAGCCTGGTCTACATAGGAGTTCCAAGACAGCCAGGACTACACAGAGAAACCCTGTCTTGAAACCCCCCACAACAATAAATAGATAAATACATAATAAATGAATAAAAGTTGGGAGCTGACCCAGGAGGGCCACAGAGGTCAGTACTATGAGAGGCACCGTCCCAAGGAACAAGGTGGGGCTGGCGGGAGACTCAGAGGGCAAAGGTGCTTGCTGCCAAGCCTGACCGCCAGAGTTCGAGCCCCAGGCCCTACACAGCAGGAGAGAACCGACTCCCAAAAGTTGCCCTCTGATCTCTGCACAAGCCCTCAAGTAGATTAGTAAAAACACAATGAGAACGAAGGTTGTGGTCCCAGGGAAAGACACGAGACGCTGACCCCCTTCCCACCCCAGCTTCCACATGAGTGCAAGTACACACACACACACACACACACACACACTTACATACACAAATGATTTTTAAAAAATCAGGCCTTTTTGCTCATCACAGGATGCCTTGAAGAAAACTGCTCTGGCCGGGCGGTGGTGGCACACGCCTTCAATCCCAGCACTTGGGAGGCAGAGGCAGGTGGATCTCTGTGAGTTTGAGGCCAGCCTGGTCTACAGAGTGAGTTCCAGGAAAGGCGCAAAACTACACAGAGAAACCCTGTCTCGAAAAATCAAAAAAAAAAAAAAATTAAGAAAACTGCTCTGGCTGAGGGTCTTCCGTTTTTCACAGTGTGTGTGTGCACAAGAGTTCACTGCACAAAGAGGCCAGAAGAGGGCGCTGGGATCCCTGTACCCAGAGTCACAGGTGCTTGTGAGCTGCCGTGTGAGTGCTGGGAGCTGAACTGGGTCCTGGGCAAGAGCAGCTGGTGCCCTAACCACTGAGCCCTGAGGAATGAAATCTGAACCCCCCCCCCCCCTTGGCTGCAGGATCCTGACAAGCCAGGCTTTGTGAACATTTTTGTATTTTCTACTTAAGATGGTTTTGTCGGGATGACCTCACCGTAAGCCAGAGGATGTCTGTCGGTGTTAGCTTTTGTCAACTTGACACAAGCTGGTCGTTTGGGAAGAGGGACCTCAGCTGAGAAAATGCCACCGCCAGACTGGCTGCAGGGCATGTTGACTGATGGTGGGGGAGGCCAGCCCACTGTGGCCCTGGGGTCCATAGGAAAGCGGCTGAGCAAGCCCGTGAGCAGCACCCTCCACGGACTGCACCAGCTCCTCCTCCAGGTCCTGCCCTGTGTGAGCTCCTGCCCGACTCCCCAGTGATGGACAGTGACGTAAACCCTTTCCTCCCCAAGCTGCTTTTGGTCACGGTGTTCATCACAGCAACACAAGGGACATCCAGGACACTGTCTTCAGTCAGGGAAGGGACGCAAGCGGCACACGTGAAGGACTCCTGTGCCGCACACGAGGGGAGCGTCTGAGGGAGGAGACCCCCACGCCAGCTCCCACCACTTGCTCCTGCGTCCTCACGGATCCCCCCGGGGCGGCCGCACAGGCGGAAGGCGGGACCTGAGTTCTGCGCGGCTCCAAGTCCACTGCGAGTCCCCAGAGGAAAACGGCGTCATCCTCCCTGCTCCGTGCCACCCCTCAGGCCTGCACCCTCACCACGGGGCGGCTGTGACTGGGGCGGGGGAGCTGTCACCACAGCCCTGGTGGCCCGAGCCAGCAGGGACCTCGGCCACGCTTGGTCCGTGTCGCCGAGCCGGGGCCCAGGGCCCTGTCCCCCACCCCCTCTCCCGCCGCCCCGGGCGGTGTCACCTGGTGCGCCGTCTGCAAACCGATACCGGCCTGCAGCCTCTTGTGAAACCGGGCGCCACGGTTTCCGCCCGTGAGAAGTCCCCAGGCGGGCTGTGCGGGGGTGGCGGGTGAGTGGGCTAGCCGGAGTGGCCGGCTCTGTGCCTCAGTTTCTCTACCGTCAAGTCTACGCAGCTCATAATCCACCCAAGTCCCCGATCCTTGGGCTCCGCAGACCTGGCGGGGCGCGCTCTCAGGGAGGACCCCACACCGGCCCTGGGTCACCCCCTACACATGTGCAGCCTCGGACCCCAGACCGCCCCCTCCGGGAAGCCCCGGGTCGGATGTGGGGGCGTGTGGCCCAGAAGCCCCCGGCTTCAGCCCGCGCCCCCCCCCCCCCGTGCAAACGCGGACTGTGCGTACCGGGAGGAGGGGGGGGGACGGACCGGAGCGGGCGGGAGGAGGGGGGGGACGGGACCGCGGGGTTCCCAGCAGCTCCCCAGACGGGGAAACTGAGGCTCAGAGAGCAGAGGAGCAGCAGAGTCAGGAAAGGGACACCCAGGGCTTCCTGCGGCTCCACCCACTCCTGGCTGCTCTGGAGTGAGACAGACAGACAGACAGACAGGCAGGCAGGCAGGCACCCCAGTGAGGGCTGGGGGCGTGGTCAGGGTGGAGCCCCGCCTAGAATCCTCCAGTGAGGGGCTGGGGGCGTGGTCAGGGGTGGAGCCCCGCCTAGAATCCCCAGTGAGGGGCTGGGGGCGTGGTCAGGGGTGGAGCCCCGCCTAGAACCCCAGTGAGGGGCTGGGGGCGTGGCTCAGGGGTGGGGCCCTGCCTAGAATCCCCAGTGAGGGGCTGGGGGCGTGGTCAGGGGTGGAGCCCCGCCTAGAACCCCCAGGGAGGGGCTGGGGGCGTGGTCAGGGGTGGAGCCCCTGCCTAGAATCCCCAGTGAGGGGCTGGGGGCGTGGCTCAGGGGTGGAGCCTAGAATCCTCCAGTGAGGGGCTGGGGGCGTGGTCAGGGGTGGAGCCGCGGCGGGGAGGGTGGGGACCCTGCGGGCGAGGCCGCCCAGAGCGTCCTTCCCCGTGAGCAGCCCAGGCTAGCTCCCCGTCCGCTCAGCCCGCAGGACGCTGACTGGTGTGGTCCCCCTCGTCCACCTTACTGTCCCCACCTACCGGAGGCAGGTGTGGAGCCTGTCAAAAGCAGGGGCACGCGCTGCCTCAGTTTCCCCCCCCCCACACACCTCCCCGCGTCTGTCTGCCCTCCGGCCGGGTGGACCGTGGCGGGCTCTGGGGAGCATGCCGTGTGATTTAAGTCACTGCGTTCACACACCACTTGCTCACTTAGAGTGCACACCCCGGCGGCACTTAGCACATCCACGCGGTGTGCACACAGCGCCGACTAATTCCAGAGCGTCCCTCACCCCGTGTCTGTCTCCACGAGCGGCTCCTCCTCTGTCTGGGGATTAGACCGTCGGACCCTTGAGATCCATGGGTCACTTACCAGGGTCTCTGCGCTGCTGCTGTCAATCACCTGCACTGTGCTTTTGAGGTTTTTTTTTCCTTTTCACTGCTGAGTAATACTCCGCTGTGCGCCTAGAGCACATTTTATTTCCCTGCACATGTGCCTTCCTGGTCACTGCGACCCTGCTGCTCAGACCTGCGGTGATGACGGCCGTTCTGCCCCCCTTCCTCCCTCTGTTCACTTCTCTCGGCTCCCCTTCCTCCCTCTGTTTACTTCTCTCGGCTCCCCTTCCCTTCACCTTTCTTGTCCTGTTGTAGATGGAACCCAGGATCTTCCTCCACCCTCTAACCAGGAGCCACGCCCCCAGCCCCTCATTGGTGGGTCTCAGGCTGTCACTGTCCCTGAGCCACGCCCCCAACCTCTCATTGGTGGGCCCTAGGCTGTCACTCTGTCCCTGAGCCACGCCCCCAGCTACTCATGGGGGTCCTAGGCTGTCACTGTCCCTGAGCCACGCCCCCAGCCTCTCATTGGTGAGTCCGAGGCTGTCACTCTGCCCCTAGGCCCTCATTGGTGGGTCCAAGGCTGTCACTCTGCCCCTGGGCCACGCCCCACCCTCCCCGGGGTCCGAGGCTGTCACTCTGCCCTGGGCCACGCCCCACCCTCCCCGGGGTCCGAGGCTGTCACTCTGCCCTGGGCCACGCCCCAGCCTCCCCGGGGTCTGAGGCTGTCACTCTGCCCCTGGGCCACGCCCCAGCCCCTGGGCCACGCCCCAGCCCCTCCCCGGGGTCCGAGGCTGTCACTCTGCCCCTGGGCCACGCCCCAGCCCCTCATTGGTGGGTCCGAGGCTGTCACTCTGCCCTGGGCCACGCCCCCAGCTACTCATGGGGGTCCTAGGCTGTCACTGTCCCTGAGCCACGCCCCCAGCCTCTCATTGGTGAGTCCGAGGCTGTCACTCTGCCCCTAGGCCCTCATTGGTGGGTCCGAGGCTGTCACTCTGCCCCTGGGCCACGCCCCACCCTCCCCGGGTCCGAGGCTGTCACTCTGCCCTGGGCCACGCCCCACCCTCCCCGGGGTCCGAGGCTGTCACTCTGCCCTGGGCCACGCCCCAGCCTCCCCGGGGTCTGAGGCTGTCACTCTGCCCCTGGGCCACGCCCCAGCCCCTGGGCCACGCCCCAGCCCCTCCCCGGGGTCCGAGGCTGTTACTCTGCCCCTGGGCCACGCCCCAGCCCCTCATTGGTGGGTCCGAGGCTGTCACTCTGCCCTGGGCCACGCCCCAGCCCCTCCCCGGGGTCGAGGCCGTCACTCCTCCCCTGGGCCACGCCCCAGCCCCTCATTGGTGGGTCCGAGGCTGTCACTCTGCCCTGGGCCACGCCCCAGCCCCTCATTGGTGGGTCCGAGGCTGTCACTCCTCCCCTGGGCCACGCCCCAGCCCCTCATTGGTGGGTCCGAGGCTGTCACTCTGCCCTGGGCCACGCCCCAGCCCCTCCCCGGGGTCGAGGCCGTCACTCCTCCCCTGGGCCACGCCCCAGCCCCTCATTGGTGGGTCCGAGGCTATCACTCCGCCCCTGGGCCCTCATTGGTGGGTCCGAGGCTGTCACTCTGCCCCTAGGCCCTCATTGATGGGTCCGAGGCTGTCACTCTGCCCTGGGCCACGCCCCAGCCCCTCCCCGGGGTCCGAGGCTGTCACTCTGCCCTGGGCCACGCTCCAGCCCTCCCCGGGGTCCGAGGCCGTCGTCCGGCAGCAGGAGCCTGTTGGACGCCTGGGCTTCTCCCCGACCCGGAACTGGACGGACGTCTTGGTCACCATGCGCGCCGGCGCCGTCCTCCCACCGCAGCCGTGTCCTCCGGAGCCCCGCCCCCTGGACCCCGCCCCCGCCCTCCCACCGCAGCCGTGTCCTCCGGAGCCCCGACCCCCGGCGGTCACACGGCCCGTCCGTCCGGCTCTCGGTCGTGTTTATTCAGCGTCAGCCCTCCGCGCCGCCCCGGGCGCCTGCGTCGGGGGCTCTAGAAACAGACGCCGTCCAGTGCTCCCGGCGCGTCAAGCCGGGCTGCGGAGGGCGCCCTCTGATGTCCCCCGTGGGCGGTTTCTGGGCTCCCGTCTGATGTCCCCCGTGGGCGGTTTCTGGGCTCCCCTCTGATGTCCCCCGTGGGCGGTTTCTGCGGATGGTGGGAGGGGCGCCGTCACGCAGGCCGGTTCGCACCCTGCCGGCGCTGGGCGGCCTCCGGTGAGCCGCTCGCCCCCTGCGGCCTCGGCAGTCCCGGCCCCCCGGCCTCCGGGGCCCGCGCGGTGTCCGGGACGGCGGCGGCGGCGTCCGAGTCCCGGGCCTCCTCCACCACCAGCGTCTCTCGCGGGCACACCACCTCCGGGAAGTCCGCGGGGCCGCGCCACTGCCAGGCCTGGAAAGGGCACAGCCAGGCTGTGGGCGGGGCCAGGCTGTGGGCGGGGCCGGGACAGGATGAAGGGCTGTGGGCGGGGCCGGGACAGGATGAAGGGCTGTGGGCGGGGATGGGACGGGCTGTGGGCGGGGCCGGGACAGGATGACGGGCTGTGGGCGGGGATGAGATGGGCTGTGGGCGGGGCCGGGACAGGATGACGGGCTGTGGGCGGGGATGGGACAGGATGAAGGGCTGTGGGCGGGGCCGGGACAGGATGAAGGGCTGTGGGCGGGGATGGGACGGGCTATGGGCGGGGCCGGGACAGGATGACGGGCTGTGGGCGGGGCCGGGACAGGATGACGGGCTGTGGGCGGGGCCGGGACAGGATGAAGGGCTGTGGGCGGGGATGGGACGGGCTGTGGGCGGGGCCGGGACAGGATGACGGGCTGTGGGCGGGGCCGGGACAGGATGAAGGGCTGTGGGCGGGGATGGGACGGGCTGTGGGCGGGGCCGGGACAGGATGACGGGCTGTGGGCGGGGCCGGGACAGGATGATGGGCTGTGGGCGGGGCCGGGACAGGATGATGGGCTGTGGGCGGGGATGGGACGGGCTGTGGGCTGTGGGCGGGGCCGAGACAGGATGAAGGGCTGTGGGCGGGGATGGGACGGGCTGTGGGCGGGGCCGGGAGAGTGAAGCTGGGCGTGTGGGCGGGGCCAGGACAGTGAAGCCGGGTGTGGGCAGGGCCGGGACAGTGAGGGGGCAGGACAGAGTGAAGCTGGGCGTGGGCGGGGCCAGGTGTGAGTGACGCGGGTAGGTGGGCAGAGCCACGCCCCTGGGCAGATGGTCCCATTCTCAGGAGTCTTCCCTGTCCCCAGCCCGCGTGACCATCTTTGGATGGACCAATTGGAGCTGGCCCGGACCCGGGCGTCAGCCGGTGCGGAGGCCGGAGCCCCCGGGCCGGGCAGAGGAGGCCCTCAGGATAGGATTCTAGAGCCCGCGGCCCGGCTGTCCCGACGGCGGGCGGGCGGGCCGAGCTGGACCGTCCGCACCCTCCAGTCCGGAGCTGGAACCTTTACCTGCTTGCCCTGGCTGCCCGGGAGCTCCACGGCCGTGCTGGCACAGGGCGTGGGCAGGGGTGGGCACAAGCGCCAGGCGGCCCTGGGAGCGAAGGGCGGCAGGTCAGGGCCGGGGTCCTCCCGCCCTTGCAGCCCGTCCCCGCCCGCGGGGCCCCAGGTCACGTCGGGGAGGGCGAGCGTACCTGTTCAAGCCCACGTATCCGAGGCCGCCCACGAGGAGGACACTGGCGAAGCTCCCCAGGGACGCAAAAACGATGGCCAGCCGGGACATCCGCACCTCTGCGGGCCGGACGGCTCGGGGTGAGCGCCCGCCCGCCCCTCCTCCCCACCCCGCGGGGTCAGCGGGGACGCGCCTGGGAAGGGACTGTAAGCTTGGTTTTGAAGGATGAATAGGAGTTTGACACGTGGGGCCCAATATTTCGGCGGGAGGCGGGCGGGAGCACCTCCGCCGCGGGCCGGTGAGCCGGCCGCACTCACCGAGCGGGAAGCGCTGCGGGAGGCTCCAGGCGCCCGGGAGCCGCGCCGTGTCCGCCCGCACCTGCACCCTGTACGCGCCGCCGCCGCGCAGTCCCCGGAGGGTCACGCGCGTCTCCGCGGGCGGCACGAGCCACTCTGCGGGGGGAGGCGACGTGGGTTAGGGTCGTCCCGGGACCGTGGGCGAGCCTGACGCCGGGGCGCTGCGGGCCCGCGCTGGTCCCGAGGGTCGGTTCCCCGCACCCCCAGGGCAGCTCAGCGCTCCACCCGTGCGCGGACACTCAGGACCGGGGCTGTGAGAGGCAGCAAGAGGCAAGCACAGGATGCCCGCTCGGTGCAGGTCCTGGGGAGGCTGAGACAGGAGGATTGCTCCAAATCTGAGGACAGCCTGGACTACAGAGCGAGGCTCAGGAAGTCAAGCGCCAGGCCGGTGGTCCTCCGAGAAGGCCTCTCCTGCCCCGCCGGACCAGAGTTCGACCCCAGGGCCCGCCCGCAAGCTGTGCCCTGGCCCACGCGTACGGACACCACGCGCTCACACACAGTGACCAGTCAGTGCCTGATTACAGCGTGCAAACCACAGGAGCGGGTTGGTGAACCGCCCTCACCGGCCGCGGCGCAGTCGGCCCCGCCCACGGCTCCCGCGGCCCCGCCCACGACCCGCCCACCGCCCCCGCGGTCCTGCCCACGGCCCGCCGCACCTGACGCCCACTCGCCGTCCTCAGCCTCGCAGCGCACGACGTATCGAGTCAGGACCCCCGGACAGCCACCCAGCGGGGACGGCGTCCACTCCACGGACACCGAGTCCCCGCTGTGCTTCCTCACCGACACTTGGCGCGGGGTCCCGGCCACCGAAGCTGCACAAAACCCGTCAGCTGTGGGGCTGCGGGCGGGAAGGCCCCGCCCACCGCGGCCCCGCCCATCAGACCACTCATAGACACGCCCACCACGATAGCCGCCGTCCAGGCCCCACCCACTGCCCTGGCTCCGCCCACCTTTCTAACGCCCGCACTGGGTTCTCCATATAGCCTAGGCCACACCCACTGATGTGCTCCAACCATAGCGCTAGCATTTTGCCCGCCCACAGCCCTCAATTCCGCCCACAGTCACGGCTCCTCCTACAGCCCCAGCTCCTCCCACAGCCCTGTGTCCGCCCACAGCCTCGACTCCGCCCACAACCCCGGCTCTGCCCACAGCCCTGATTCTGCCCACTGCCCCAGTTCCGCCCACAGCCTCGGCTCCGCCCACAGCCGTCTCTGCCCACAGCTCCGGCTCCATCCACAGCCCTGGCTCTGCCCACAACCCTGATTCCGCCCACAGCCCGGCTCCGCCCACAGCCCTCAATTCCGCCCACAGACCCAGCTCCTCCCACAGCCCCGGCTCCGCCCTCAGCCCTGATTCCGCCCACAGCCCCGGCCCCGCCCACATCCACGGCTCCGCCCACAGCCCTGATTCCACCCACAGCCCCGGCTCCGCCCACAGCCCCGGCTCCGCCCACAGCCCTGATTCCGCCCACAGCCCTGATTCTGCCCACAGCCCCGGCCCCACCCACAGTCCTGATTCCGCTCACAGCCCCGGCTCCGCCCACAGGCCAGGCCCCGCCCACAGCCCCGGCTCTGCCCACAGCCCCGGCTCCGCCCACAGCCCCGGGCCCGCCCACAGCCCCGGCCCCGCCCACAGCCCTGATTCTGCCCTTAGCCCTGATTCTGCCCACAGCCCCGGCCCCACCCACAGCCCTGATTCCGCCCACAGCCCCGGCTCCGCCCACAGCCCCGGCTCCGCCCTCAGCCCTGATTCTGCCCGTGGGTCAGGTGACAGACACTCCAAGGTCACCGAGAACACAAACCCACAGACCAGTTACTCACTGTTACCCCCGAAGTAGTAACCGGACAGCACCGTGGACCACAGCAACGGCTTCTCTGGGTTCTTGGAGGCGAAGACAGCGACGCGGTAACACCCCTCCTGGTGCAGGCCGGGCCCTGAGCTCCAGCTGTGCGTCACTGGAAGGACCAGCAGAGCGGGCACTGAGTCAACTGCCCTGGACTGTCAGTGCTTGCCTAGGAAACTCCTACTCATGCTTCAAAGCCCTTAGCCTCTCCTGGATCCCTCATGCCGTTCCTCCAGCCTCGGCACTGCGGGAGCAGTTCAGCTCCAGACTGTCCTCTCCAAGACCCCAAAGTGTGCCCCAGGGCTCCCGCCCAGGCTCAGGATAAGACGGGATCACCGGCTCTTCTCCGACCTCATTAACTCGCCACCAGCAGCTGTGAACTGGCACCTTCCCTGGCGAGCGTGACGGGAGACTCATTACCCCGGGTGTGACCCGCCCAGGCGGGCCCCCGGGGACCGGGCCAGGGCTGCAGGTGCCCGGCCTCCTCGGGGTTCGGCCTCCGCCGGGACCAGGTCTGCAGAGTGACCTACCCGTCCCGGCCGGGCCCCCGTCTTCCGGCCCAATCAGGGCGCAGTGGGCGTGGCTCCTGCCGGGGCCCACGGCCTGCCACTCCACGCAGTAGGCGGTGCCCGGGGCCTGGGCCGCCCAGTGCACGGCTGTCTCGTTGCCTCCCACGCTGATGTTCGGGGTCCTCATCTCGGGGGGGAGCTCTGAGTGTGACAACGGTGACCAGCGCGTCAGTGACAACGCGCACCCACACTCGGCCTCTCTGAGCGCCAACTGCATGCCAGGCCATACTTTGCAGGAGCCACCTGTTTACAAATGGGGCTCTGCTCTTCGTTCCTGTTTTTGTTCCGAGACAGGGTCTCTCTGTGTAGCCCTGGCTGTCCTGGATCTCGCTCTGTAGCCCAGGCTGGCCTCGAACTCACAGAGATCCCCCTGCCTCTGCTCCTGAGTGCTGGGGTCACGGTTATGCGCCACTGTGCCCAGCCGTGGGTCTCCCTTTCGGTAGATAAAAATACTTCAGGGGCTGCCAAGATGGCAAAGCAGGTAAAGGCCACTGCTGCCGGCCTGGCAGCCCGGGTTCGATCCCCGGGCTCTGTCCTCCACGCACACACCCTGGCAACCGTGCCCGCACCAAACGGTGAGCTGTGCACAGGGGACCGTGCGACCCGAACCTGTCAGCGCAGCACCCGGGAGGCCGAGGCAGCGGCCTGACTCCAGGCCAGCCTCAAAGGGCACAGTAACACTTCCCATCCTCCTGCGGTGGCGGGGGTGGCGGCGGGGTGGGGACACGGACAGGCGCCTGCAGCTCCCACCGGGCCGGAGGCCGTCGGACCCGGGGCTGAGGTCGGCGGCCACCGAGCCGGCTCTGCGCCCAGTCAGATTAAAATGCACCAAGGACTGAATTCTCCGTGCGCCCTGCTCGCGACGCCGCCGTCTTAGGCTCACTGTGTGTGTGTGTGAGGAGCTGGGTGTGCAGGATCGAACCCGTGCCCCCGCCCCCCGGCCCTGGCACCTGAGACATTTAGGGCAGGAAGGTGCCACGTCCGGCTGGGGCTGAGGCCGAAGCGAGTCTTGGTGACCACTACCAGGTCGTAGGCAGCCCCGGAGAGCTTCAGCGGCTTGCCCAGGGACACGGTCTTCGAGGTCTTCCTCTGACACGCGCAAGACAGCATGTGCACGCGCACCAAGTGCTGCGCCTGCGCACCAGGCCTGACTCCCCGGCAACCCTCGGGGACAGGGGGCTGCGAGGCCTGCAGAGCAGGAGACGGGCATGAGGACCGGGACACAGCCTGGAGAGCCCGGGACGCCAGGGGGCGCGCCCTCCCTGCTCACACCCGCCTCCACAGCTCCCCGTACTGACAGAGACCGGGCTTACGTAGCCCAGGCTGGCCCAGGATGACCTTGACTGCCTCCCCCTCCTGCGGCCACCTCCCTTGTGCTGTGGTGACAGCTGCTGGCCACCATGCCCAGCCAACCTCGAGTTGACCCCAAAACCTGTGGCCTCTGCCACGCTGCTCTCTTCTGCCCGGGCCAACCACAGCCCAGGCTGGCCCAGGCCAACCACAGCCCAGGCTGGCCCTGTCACCTGCGCCTGCATGGTCAGATTCCGCCTTCCACCTTGGCCCAGGGGCTTCACCAGGAACTTGACCTCAGGCTGGGGAAAGGGTTCTGCAAGGAGAGGGAGACAGTCCCAGAAACAGGAAGGACGGGGTGGCCGCCCTCCTCCCGCCCTCCTGTGCCTGAAGTCTGAAACTTGCTTCCACATCCTTTGTTCCTTTTGAGAGAGGGTCGGGCTATGGAGCCCAGGCTGACCTCAAAAACACAATCCTCCTGCCCCAGCTTTCCTGGCGTTGGGATGACTGACATGTACCGTCTCACATGGCTCTGTGGACCCTTTCCTGGTGCTCGTAGCCCAGGGCCTCTCACCAGGTGGAACACACACAGAGATGCTCCAGCTGCTCCAGGGACCCCCAGGGGCCCCCGAGGAGAGGCGCCGCCGCCGCCGTATCTGGAATTCCTGGGCCATGCTCTCCGAAGGGCAGAGGCAGGACTCTGGGGAGAGGCAGGGTATGGATCACAGCGTGGGCACACTGGGGCTGACCAACTGTGTGCTCCACTGTCCCTGGGCCCCTCTGGCCGCTTCTGCTCCTTTGCTGGAGTCCTGCCCCCACCCCCCGCCCCCACCCCCACCCCCACCACGACCCTGGTTCTTTTACACCTCACTCTGTGGATTACAGAATAGGAATAAACCCACACTGAGCCACAGGGCAGGCTATGAGCCCTGCATACAGTAGGAGATTCATTAATGCTCACCAGAACTGCTGCCATGAATGTCCTCAATCACACCTAAGCCAGAGTTATTCTGGGGTCCACAGTCATACTAAAAGAGAAAGAGACTGGGTGTATGACTGGTTTTAACTTTGTGGCCCAGAAATGAGCTGGGGGGTGTGCTCCAGCAGGGAGGCCACCACCAGATCTGAGGACTGTGGGGGGGTGCTCCAGCAGGGAGGCCACCACCAGATCTGAGGACTGTGGGGGGGTGCTCCAGCAGGGAGGCCACCACCAGATCCCAGGACTGTGGGGGGGGGTGCTCCAGCAGGGAGGCCACCATCAGATCCCAGGACTGTGGGGGGGGTGCTCCATCAGGGAGGCCACCACCAGATCTGAGGACTGTGGGGGGGTGCTCCAGCAGGGAGGCCACCACCAGATCCCAGGACTGTGGGGGGGGTGCTCCATCAGGGAGGCCACCACCAGATCCCAGGACTGTGGGGGGGGTGCTCCATCAGGGAGGCCACCATCAGATCTGAGGACTGTGGGGGGTGCTCCATCAGGGAGGCCACCATCAGATCTGAGGACTGTGGGGGGTGCTCCATCAGGGAGGCCACCATCAGATCTGAGGACTGTGGGGGGTGCTCCATCAGGGAGGCCACCATCAGATCTGAGGACTGTGGGGGGGTGCTCCAGCAGGGAGGCCACCATCAGATCCCAGGACTGTGGGGGGTGCTCCATCAGGGAGGCCACCACCAGATCCCAGGACTGTGGGGGGTGCTCCAGCAGGGAGGCCACCACCAGATCCCAGGACTGTGGGGGGTGCTCCAGCAGGGAGGCCACCACCAGATCCCAGGACTGTGGGGGGTGCTCCAGCAGGGAGGCCACCACCAGATCCCAGGACTGTGGGGGGGGGTGCTCCAGCAGGGAGGCCACCATTAGATCTGAGGACTGTGGGGGTGCTCCAGCAGGGAGGCCACCACCAGATCCCAGGACTGTGGGGGGGTGCTCCAGCAGAGAGGCCACCACCAGATCCCAGGACTGTGGGGGGGTGCTCCAGCAGAGAGGCCACCACCAGATCCCAGGACTGTGGGGGGGGGTGCTCCAGCAGGGAGGCCACCACCAGATCCCAGGACTGTGGGGGGGGTGCTCCATCAGGGAGGCCACCATCAGATCTGAGGACTGTGGGGGGTGCTCCATCAGGGAGGCCACCATCAGATCTGAGGACTGTGGGGGGGGTGCTCCAGCAGGGAGGCCACCATTAGATCTGAGGACTGTGGGGGTGCTCCAGCAGGGAGGCCACCACCAGATCCCAGGACTGTGGGGGGGTGCTCCAGCAGAGAGGCCACCACCAGATCCCAGGACTGTGGGGGGGGTGCTCCATCAGGGAGGCCACCATTAGATCTGAGGACTGTGGGGGGGTGCTCCAGCAGGGAGGCCACCACCAGATCCCAGGACTGTGGGGGGGGGGTGCTCCAGCAGGGAGGCCACCACCAGATCCCAGGACTGTGGGGGGTGCTCCATCAGGGAGGCCACCACCAGATCCCAGGACTGTGGGGGGGGGGTGCTCCATCAGGGAGGCCACCATTAGATCTGAGGACTGTGGGGGGGTGCTCCAGCAGGGAGGCCACCACCAGATCCCAGGACTGGAAGTGAGTGGGAAGGCAGAACCACCGGCTCTGGGGATGCAGACCTCAGCTGGGTGATATTGATGGTGCTAAGGTGACCTTTGACCTGGGAAACACTCACCAATGTCCAATTTGTTGTGGGCGTCCGGCGTCTGATCTGCACCTCAGTCTGGACCTCATCGGAAACATTCCAATCCAGGCGTAACTGGCCGTCTGAACGAGACACTTTGACGTCTCCCGGGGGAGGGCTGACCTTGACTGGGGGGAAATTTGCCCCTGACTTGGATGTAAATCAGAAAGTTTGCCCGGTACCAGCCGTGGCGGCGCCCTGCTGAGGGACCCTGCACACCTAGCTGAGGCCCGCATTCTGTACCCAGAGTTAGGGGACAGGGGTCTTGTCTCAGCTTTTGTTTTTGTTTATCCAGTCAGGGTCTCTTGTAGCTGAGGCTGGCCTTGAACTCATGATCCTCCTGCCTCCCAAGAGCAGGCGGGACAAGCATGCACCCCCACGACTGATTTATGGGGTGATAGGACGAAATCTTAGGGCTCCACGTATGCTAGGCTCTTGTCTACCTGCTGACTTATGTCCCCAATACAACGATTTTAAAAGATAGATTGTATTAAGGGGCTGGAGAGATGACTCGGAGCTTAAGAGCACCTGGGAGAACCCAGCTTCGGTTCCCAGCACCCACATGGCAGCTCACAACTGTCTGTAACTGCAGCTCCAGAGGATCCAGCACCCTCTTCTGACCTCCCTGGGCACCAGACATGCAGGCAAAACATACACACATGTAAAAAATAAATAAATAAGCCTCAAAGAACAAAACACTGGGGGCATGGTAAGAGGTGGAGTCCCGCCTAGAACCCCCCAGTGAGGGGCTGGGGGCGTGGCTCAGGGGTGGAGCCCCGCCTAGAATCCCCAGTGAGGGGCTGGGGGCGTGGTCAGGGGTGGAGCCTAGAATCCCCAGTGAGGGGCTGGGGGCGTGGTCAGGGTGGAGTCCCGCCTAGAATCCCCCAGTGAGGGGCTGGGGTGTGGCTCCAGGTAGAGTATGAGGAAATCCCGGTCCCATCCTCAGCCTTATCCATCCCCCTGAAACAAACATCTTGCTGGAATATGTTCCCACTGACAAGTGAACTTCTTTCTGCCCTGGTTAATTGTCTGCATCTGGGAGTTCACTCCAGTGGAAGGGTGAGCAGTCCCCCTCACTAGCCTGCCCACATCCGTCCCCGAACCTGCCCACAACCCACATCCTCACACACGCACGAACACCCAGTACAGGACTGTGTCAGATACGCTGAGTCATGAAAACACAGTTCCCAGGGGGGCTCACAGGACTGTGGGGAGCAGAGAAGCCGCTATACCAGAAGGAAGCTAAGAGCCCAGCGCCGGGATATTCCCACGCAGCAAGACACAGTGCTGCCTGGAGCACCTCGTGTCACAGGGCTGTGTCCTGGACCTGGGGTGACGGAGGGACAGGTAAGACAGAGAGCTCACTCCAGTGGAACAGGTACAGGGATATCGCCAGAGACTTCAGGGTCCGGTTGCCGAGCCGAGACTCCACCCAGAACGTGACGTTGGACAGCACAGGGACACCAGCCTGCTCCGAGAACTGCACAGTCCTGGACCGGCCTGCAGGGAAGTAGCAGCAGCGCCCACCTTCAAAGCTGCAGGAGAGTCAGTGATGAGTCAGAGGAGTGGGTGGGCGGGTGGGGGTGAGGGGATGGCAAGACAGAACCATAAAAGGAGTTTGAGAATGAAGAAAGACCACAAAATGAGTCGGGCATTGTTTAATCTCAGCACCCGGGAGGCAGAGGCAGGTGGATCTCTGTGAGTTCAAGGCCAGCCTGGTCTACAGAGCGAGATCCAGGACAGCCAGGGCTACACAGAGAAACCCTGTCTCAAAAGACCAAAAGGGGGAAAAAAAGACTAGAAAACAACATGCCCTCTCTCCACCCCTTGCAGTGACATGCTGTCTCTCTAACCATCTTACATGACAAAGATTGGCAGGAATCACGTTAATCATGAGCTCACATACAGATCTGTGGGGATCTGGGAGACGTGAGGTTGCGGGGATGGGTCCTCACCAGCACCTCAGGAAGTGAGTGACATTGTCCTCAGAGTTGTCATACTGCCAGGAACATTCATATTCGGCTCCGGAAACCCTGTAGCAGCTCAAGTTCCTGGGTCCTGACAAGGAGCCTGCGAAAGATTATGGAAGTCTGAGAAGTGGGGTTCTCCTAGCAGACAGCACCCCACGTACCCAGCATCCCCTGCCCTCGTCCTGCCTCCCCGTTTGCCCTGGATTTTTTTTTTTCCGAGACTGGGTTTCTCTGTGTAGTTTTGGCACCTTTCCTGGAACTCACTCTGTAGACCAGGCTGGCCTCGAACTCACAGAGATCCGCCTGGCTCTGCCTCCCTAGTGCTGGGATTAAAGGCATGCACCACCACTGCCCAGTGCTGTGCATTTGGAGCGTCTCTATTTGGTTCCTTTTGTGAAATTTGTTAATAAATAAAAATGTCCCACAGAGTGAGAATGCATAGCAGGTGATTTCCCAAACGCTGGGCCACGTGAATAACAGGGACTTAAACCCTGTGGCCAGGCCGCAAAGGAGAGGGGTTGAGGGGACCTGTGCTCAGGGCAGTGCCTGGAAGGGACAGGCAGGTGTGGCTGTGTGGGGCCTGGGGTCTGGGGACCGCAGGACGTGGAAATACACATGGGGACAAGATGGGCAGAGCCCGGTGTGGCTCTCAGCCTGGAGGGGCTGTGCCAGACCTGAGGCTCCATCTGGGGACAGCGGCAGCTTCTCAAAGCAGCAGCTGCCAGCTCCGCAGGAGGCTGAAAGACAAGAGAAAACAACGACGACGTCCGACGTCCGTGTCACAGCACAGCGGGACTGTGAGCCCGGGGAGGGCACGGGTGGGCAGCAGCCTGCCTACCTCCTTTTCCGCCACAGACCCCCACCTCGCCAACCCCCACGCACCCTTACCCCCACCCCTAACCCACCCCGCACACATCTCCCCACCCGTCCGTGGGGCCGTCTGTCTGTCCTCTCCTCGGCCCTCACACCTCTCACTACCCCAGATTCTAAGCCCCCTCGGGTCCCTGTGGCTCCAGGGCGCACAGCATGGGACAGGGACAGACGGGACAGTGCTGCCCTAGAGCACCCAGTGGCGGGGGAGGTTGGGGCACACGGTGAGTGCACCTGGCTGCTGGCAGTGGGGACTGGGGACAGCCCCCCCCCCATGGTGCTGCCCTGTGAGCAGATTCACTGTGGTGCTTGGCCCCGGGGTCTGCCCTGCGTGAGAGTGTAGGACACTACAGGCGAGGATCTGCCCCACTCTGGGAGCCTCCTGGATTCTGAGGTGACGGGCACACTCCTCATCCGTCCCGTTCTCTCTGGTGACCCCAGCCCTGCAGCTGAAGCCATCCTTCCCGGCCATGCTGTCCCCATAGGAATCTGGGGTCCCTGCCTCTCGCTGTGTCCCCGAAGGCCTGCGGCCCTTTGGTGTGAAGTTCTGACCATCATCACCCCCTTGTGCCCTCCATCAAGCTGAAATGGAGGACCAACAAGCTGCAGATCCCCGGCCTAAGAGGAATGCAGAGGCACAGAGAGGCATAGAATGTGCCCAGAGTCACACAGCAGCCATGACAGGTGTCCTGAGAGCCTGCCTGTACAGACCCCATGTAAGTGTGTGTGCTGTGGGCTGTATGTGTGTATGCTGTGTGCTGTGTGTGTGCTGTGGGCTGTGTGTGTGTGTGCTGTGTGTGTGCTGTGTGCGTGCTGTGGGCTGTGTGTGTGCTCTGTGTGTGTGTGCTGTGTGCTGTGTGCTGTGTGCTGTGTGTGTGGGGGCTGTGTGTGTGCTGTGTGTGTGCTGTGGGCTGTGTGTGTGCTGTGTGCTGTGTGCTGTGTGCTGTGTGCTGTGTGTGTGCTGTGTGTGTGTGTGCTGTGTGTGCTGTGTGTGTGCTGTGTGTGTGCTGTGTGCTGTGTGTGTGCTGTGTGTGTGCTGTGTGCTGTGTGTGTGCTGTGTGCTGTGGGCTGTGTGTGTGCTGTGTGTGTGTGTGTGCTGTGTGTGTGTGCTGTGTGTGTGGGCTGTGTGTGTGCTGTGTGTGTGTGTGCTGTGTGTGTGTGTGTGTCTGTGTGTGTGTGTGTGCTGTGTGTGTGTATGTGTGTGTGTGTATGTGTGTGTGTGTGTATGTGTGTGTGTGTGTATGTGTGCTGTGTGTGTGTGTGCTGTGTGTGTGTGTGTGTGTGTGCTGTGTGTGTGTGTGCTGTGTGTGTGCTGTGTGTGTGTGTGCTGTGTGTGTGCTGTGTGTGTGTGTGCTGTGTGTGTGTGTGTGTGTGTGCTGTGTGCTGTGTGTGTGCTGTGTGTGTGCTGTGTGCTATGTGTGTGCTGTGTGTGTGCTGTGTGTGTGTGCTGTGTGCTGTGTGTGTGCTGTGTGTGTGCTGTGTGCTGTGTGTGTGCTGTGTGTGTGCTGTGTGCTATGTGTGTGCTGTGTGTGTGTGTGTGCTGTGTGTGCTGTGTGTGTGCTGTGTGCTATGTGTGTGCTGTGTGTGTGCTGTGTGTGTGTGCTGTGTGCTGTGTGTGTGCTGTGTGTGTGCTGTGTGTGTGTGTGCTGTGTGTGTGCTGTGTGTGTGTGTGCTGTGTGTGTGTGTGTGTGTGTGTGTGCTGTGTGTGTGTGTGCTGTGTGTGTGTGTGCTGTGTGCTATGTGTGTGCTGTGTGCTGTGTGTGTGCTGTGTGCTGTGTGTGTGCTGTGTGTGTGCTGTGTGTGTGCTGTGTGTGTGTGTGCTGTGTGTGTGCTGTGTGTGTGTGTGCTGTGTGTGTGTGTGCTGTGTGTGCTGTGTGTGTGTGTGCTGTGTGTGTGCTGTGTGTGCTGTGTGTGCTGTGTGTGCTGTGTGTGTGCTGTGTGCTGTGTGTGTGCTGTGTGTGTGCTGTGTGTATGCTGTGTGCTGTGGGCAGTGGGTAGAACATGCGCCCTCACATGTGCCTGCCTGCGAGGCCTTGAGCTGTTCTTATTAAAAAGATGGGACACGGGAATGGGCCAGGCCCCTCGGCAGAGGAGAAAAAGCAAACCAGTCAGACCCCTGCAACCATGGCCAAGGAGACCCCGTCTGACAGATGGCGCTCACCTGGACCTGGAGCTCTCTCTCCTCAGACCCCTGCCTACCCAGGAGATGTGGGGTGCGCACTAGGGAGGGAGGACTCACCACTCAGCCGGCAAAGTGGGAGGAAGATGAGGATGTGCAGGCTGGTCCCCCGCAGCCCCATCAGTTCCACGGGAGCCGTGAGGCTCCAGGAGCTTCTGCACCGCCAAAGGGGCCCAGCCACCCTGTCCCCACCCCGGAACACGCTGACGCTGAGAAGGGGAGGAAAGAAAAGAAAGAAAAACTCACCGTTTCCCCTGCCAGTCAAAGGGAAAGTGAAAGCCAGGAAGACAACCGCCCCACCCCCACCCCAGGTGTTACCCCCACACCTGGTTTATGGGGAGCTAGGCACGGAGCCCAGGCCTTCCTGCAAGCTAAGCAGAGACCTAGAAACTGAGGCCCAGCCTGTGGGTTACATTTTAAAGTCCTTTTCCCAGTGCCTGGGAGGCTGAGACAGGGGCTGGCCGTGGGTCTGTGGGCATCCTGGCCGTGGATCTGTGGGCATCCTGGCCGTGGATCTGTGGGCATCCTGGCCGTGGGTCTATGGGCATCCTGGCCGTGGATCTGTGGGCATCCTGGCCGTGGATCTGGGCAGCCTGGGCGTGGATCTGTGGGCATCCTGGCCGTGGATCTGTGGGCAGCCTGGCCGTGGATCTGGGCAGCCTGGGCTTGGATCTGTGGGCATCCTGGGCGTGGATCTGGGCAGCCTGGCCGTGGATCTGTGGGCATCCTGGCCGTGGATTTGTGGGCATCCTGGCCGTGGATCTGTAGGGAGCCTGGCCGTGGATCTGTGGGCATCCTGGCCGTGGATCTGTGGGCATCCTGGCCGTGGGTCTGTGGGCATCCTGGCCGTGGGTCTGTGGGCATCCTGGCCGTGGGTCTGTGGGCATCCTGGCCGTGGATCTGTGGGCATCCTGGCCGTGGGTCTGTGGGCATCCTGGCCGTGGGTCTGTGGGCATCCTGGCCGTGGGTCTGTGGGCAGCCTGGCCGTGGGTCTGTGGGCAGCCTGCTCTCTGTAGACTGTCTCAAAGGAAAGAAAGAAAGAATTTTAAGCGGTATGACTTTTCTCTGGAGATGTTCTCAGAGCCAGGCACATGGCGCACGCCTTTAGCCCCAGCACTCGGGAGACAGAGGCAGGTGGATCTGAGTTCCAGGACAGCCAGGACCACACAGAGTTAAAAATCTCCAGATTTCCAGGGCTCCGACAAGGGACACAGATAATAATCTTTTTGGGAAACTGAGGCCATGGGATGAGCTCACGGTGCTTTGGGAGGGGCCCCTTGGGGAGGAGCTGTGTCCCCAGCACAGCTGGCCGGGTTGGCCCAGGGTCAAGCCTCCTGAAGGCTGAGGTCAGAGCCTCCGGGACAATGCGGCTGTGTCTCGGCCCTGGCACGGGGCCACCTGGACCCTGTGACCCCAGGCCGACCGACTCCAATGGCGCTGGGGGGGAGGGGGGCACGGGGGCGGGGGAGGGGGCGGGGGAGGGGGGAGGGCAGGTGCAGGGGCACGCTCGGGAGGCTGAGGCAGGAGGATTGCCAGGGAGGGAGGAAGTTCGTGGAAGACTGTAGCGTGGGCTTCGCCCCTGTGTGTTCCCAGCACAGCCCTGTCTCGGAGAGGCCGCGCGGCTTGCGCCACGCCATAGCGGGGAAACTGAGTCCGGAAGGCCCAGCTGGAAGCACAGAGGTGGATTCAGGAGCTCCGCGGGGCCAGACTTGGCTTTTGGCCTTCGTCGGGTCCGCCAGCGTTGCCTTCACACGCGCGCGCGCACGCACACGCGCGCGCACACACACAGCACGCACACACGCAACACACACACGCGCACGCACGCACACAGCTGCCTCAGTTTCCCCAACAAGCCGCATATGAAGGCAGGCCAGGCTGCGTGGTGAGGGCCGGATGTGGCCCTCGTGGGCCTGGTCACGCCTCTCAGGTGACAGGCTGAGGACTTTGAGCCTGGAGGGCGTGAGCAGGGGGTCCGGGCGGGGTCGCGGCCCGCGTGTCTCCCCAGCGGGGCTAACCACCGGCGCCCCACTTCCAGGGGCGGCGAGCGGGAAGAGACAGGCCAGGGCCGGAAACCGCGGCGGAAGGAACCACTGATGTCGCCGCCGGGGACATAATTCCTGTGCCCGGGCCGAGCCTCAGTCCGGGGGTGTGGGGGGGGGACGGAGTCCGCGGGGACCTCCACGAGCGGCCCGCTCCCTCACTGCCCGGCGTGGGGCGGGACCCAGCCCTCGCGGACTTAGTTCGTTGACGTTGTTTGGCGGCCGCGCCTTGCAAACAAGGCCGCCCCCCCCCCCCCCCGGCCCTGGGGAGCCCGCCCGCCGGTGCGCACCCGAGAAGGGAGGACATAGGCCATAAAAGACGTCCCCGGTTCCGGAACGGCCACCGCCGCACCGGGGGAGCTGCACGGAGGGGCCAGTGGCCCCGAGTGGTAAGCCAGTGAGCAGCACAGCCCCGGAATACTACTCAGCCGTCAAAAAGGAGGGCGCACCTGACAGCGCTACGAGGTCGGTGGGGTCTGAAAAGCGTGAAACTGAGTGACAGCCAGCAGACCAAAGACCCCGCCCACGGGGCGGGGCCGACGGCGGGGATCTCGGGGGTCTCTTACGGCGGCGGGGGTGACGAGTGCACCAATGTTTGTCTGGGGCAGACTCAGGCGGCCCAGGCCGGCCTGCAGCTGTAGCCGGAGATGACCTCGGTGCTGGGAGGGAGCGCCAGCACGAGGACCGGGGGCGGCGTGCGGGGTGCGGGGATCCACGCCGCCCTTCAGGGGAGATGCCCGGCGCCTGCCAGCCCAGCGCTTCGGAGGCTGGGGGACCGCCGGCAGCTACCAGGGAAGCCAGCCTGGGCTACCCGGACCCCGTGCAGAGAACTCTAAAAACAAACCGGTTTAGAACCAACTTTTCCTTACAGGCGGCGTCGCGGGGCGTGGCCGCGCGGAGGCCGGGGGCGGGCGTCGGCCTCACGCCGGGGGCGTGGCCTCGCGGTCGGCGGAGCCGCGGCGCCGGCTCCGGGCCCGGGGGCGGGGCATCCCGGGTCAGCTGACCCGCAGGACCAATGACGGTCGGGGGCGGGGCCGGAGGGCTGGGGTGGGGCGGGCCCGGGGGCGGGGCATCCAGGGTCAGCTGACCCGAAGGACCAATGACGCTCGGGGGCGGGGCCGGGACCGGCGGCCTGGGGCGGGGCCGGGCGGCTGGGGCGGGGCCGGGCAGCTGGGGCGGGGCCGGGGCGGGGCCGGGGCGGGGCGGGGCCGGGGGCGGGGCCGGCCGCGGGGACACTCCGCGATGGACGAGCCGAGCCTCCTGCGGCGCCGCGGGCTCCAGGTGAGTCCCGGCGCGGGCGGAAGCCGGACAGTGCCTTCGGGGCGGAGAAACTGAGGCAGGGAGCGGGGAAGGCCGGGAGCGTCCGACGGCGCCTCTGCCCACCTGCTGCCCAGAGCGTTTTGCGCGCGATGGGAAGGGAGGGGTCTCCGTTAGACGGATGGGGAAACTGAGGCTGGGCCTCTGTCGTGGGGAGAAGGAGCTCCAGGGTCCCCACACCACATCCGCCGGAGGCGCCGGGCTCCAGCGTGCGCAGCCTCTGAGGTGGACAGAGCCCGCCGCCGGCCAGGGTCGTTGCTGGCAGCCAGCCCCCTGCCTCCGGCCCCTTCCACAGATGTGGAAACTGAGGCTCTGCGGGGGACGGCCCCGCACCCCCGAGGCTGTCCGGGCCACAGATCTGTTTGACAAGGACCAGCAGGGTGGGAGTTCGGTGGCTTCTCCGAGCCCCCGTTTCCCGGTTCACCGCGTTCGCGCCCCCGGGAAGTCAGAACGAAGGCAAGTGCAGGGCGCTCCCGGCGTGGGACTCCGGGAGACGAGGCCTCTGGCCTCCCTGGGCCTCAGTTTCCCCATCTGTAACATCTGGTGGTTCAGAGGCTGGGACCACACGGCTGCGCGGCCGACAGGAGTGCGGTGGGGACCCGCGCGCCGCCGGTCACCTGCGTCTACTGAGCGCCTGCTGTGTGCGGAGCCCCAGCTGCCCTAGCCCCGGGCGAGGAGGGCGGGGAGGGCCGGGTGCAGGGCCGGGCACAGGGCGGGGAGGGCCGGGCGCAGGGCGGGGAGGGCCGGGCACAGGGCGGGGAGGGCCGGGCGCAGTGCGGGGAGGGCCGGGCACAGGCCGGGCGCAGTGCGGGGAGGGCCGGGCACAGGCCGGGCGCAGGGCGGGGAGGGCCGGGCACAGGGCCGGGCACAGGCCGGGCGCAGGGCGGGGAGGGCCGGGCGCAGGCCGGGCACAGGCCGGGCGCAGGGCGGGGAGGGCCGGGCACAGGGCCGGGCGCAGGGCGGGGAGGGCCGGGCGCGCAGGGCCGGGCACAGGCCGGGCGCAGGGCGGGGAGGGCCGGGCGCAGGCCGGGCACAGGCCGGGCGCAGGGCGGGGAGGGCCGGGCACAGGGCCGGGCACAGGCCGGGAGTTTGGGGAAGTGAAAATTAAGCAAAGCGGCTCCCGGGGGGGGGGGGGGGGGCAGCGGGGCGGGTCCCCCGGGAGCCCAGCGCGGAGACCCGGGGAGGCGGAGTGGGGGCGGGGCTGGCGCGCGGCGGGTGTCGCCCGGGCCTCGGGTAGATGCGAGCCCGCCCTCGGCCTCTTAAAATAGAGACGCCGCCTCCGGGTGAGCAAATGGGGGCGCGGCTGACGTCAACAAGCGGGACCTGTTCCACGCGGGGGGTAAATATTTTCAGATGACAGGTCCCACGTTACACGCGGGAAAACTGAGGCCCGAGCTGTGTGGCGCTCCTCAGGGTCGGGGGTGGAGGGCAGCGCAGGGAGGCCCGGAGGGGGCTGGCAGGTCTGCAGCCGGGCGTGCTGGCGCACACCTTCAAGCCCAGCCCTGGGTAGGCTGAGGCAGAAGGGTCCCGGAGTTCAGGGACAGCCTGGGCTCCCAAACAGCAAACAATCCCGAAAATCCCATTTCTCAGAGCTGGGTGCGAAGGATAGGGGTGAGCGGGCGGCGAGAAGCCTCCAAGGGTAAAGGCGCTGGCGACCAAGCCTGAAGACCTGGGTTCGATCCCCAGAGCAGACATGGAGATTGAACAATGGACAGTCTCCACAATCCGTCCTCCGATGTCCACGCACGCGCCGAGGCAGCCGGCACACACACACACACACACACACACACACACACACACACACACACACGTAGGGTAAACACGAACAGACAAACTTCGGTGCCAAGACAATGTGGAGCCACGGCAGGTGCCGGGACGGGACAGCCTACCGACAGGAGACAGAGGACCTCGGGGACACCGAGTCAGGAGTGGGAACCCCTGTTACAGCCTGGGCTAGGGTCAGCGCTCGGCCAACCTTTGCAAACTGGCGTCTGCGATCGGGAATCCGGGCCTTTGGAGTCTCCGCCAACCAAGAGCGGGCTGCCCGTGACGGCCAGTGCCTGAGACTGGAGGTCCAAGGCTCCATTCCCAAGTGCTGGAGGAAAGCCCTCTAGTAGCCAAGGCTGGCCCTGACGCCTCACCTTTGTCTTGTTCCCACCTCCCGAGCGGGCACCACCAGGCCTGGTTGATGGCGCTGGGGACGGAGCCCAGGCCGGCCCGCCGCAGCCTCCGGGGTAGCTGGACGGCAGGCGATG
This sequence comes from Peromyscus eremicus, assembly GCF_949786415.1. Taxonomy (NCBI): domain Eukaryota; kingdom Metazoa; phylum Chordata; class Mammalia; order Rodentia; family Cricetidae; genus Peromyscus; species Peromyscus eremicus. The sequence goes on from NC_081433.1 coordinate 60,819,458, forward strand.
CTCTCCCGTGCCACAGGATAGCCCACATGGGGGTCTACTCAGCCCTGTGTTCACGGCGATGCGGCATGCCTATCATCCCAGGAGTTGGGAAGCTGAGGCAGGAGGATAGTGTCGAGTGCCGAGGCCTGCCGGGGCTACAGAGCCAAATCCCCACCAGTCAGGTAGCTCCTGAGGGTGGGGTCGGGGCCGCCCTGCTCGCAGGGTCAGTTCCCTCCACTGTGAGATGGGCCGCCCGCCGGGCCGGCTCCTCCACGCTGTGTGGCCGGTCCGCAGGCTGGGCCAGCACTGGGGGACAGCACTCCAGCCCTGGAGGAGCCGACATACGACAGTCAGAGGGCAGACCAAGTCGGTGGCTCAGTGGGTAGGGTGCTTGTGGCTCAGTGGGTGGAGTGCTTGTGGCTCAGTGGGTAGAGTGCTTGTGACACAGTTGGTAGAGTGCTTGTGACTCAGTTGGTAGAGTGCTTGTGACACAGTTGGTAGAGTGCTTGTGACTCAGTTGGTGGAGTGCTTGTAGCTCAGTAGGTAGAGTGCTTGTGACTCAGTTGGTAGAGTGCTTGTAGCTCAGTGGGTAGAGTGCTTGTGACTCAGTTGGTGGAGTGCTAATGGCTCAGTAGGTAGAGTGCTTGTTGCTCAGTTGGTAGAGTGCTTGTTGCTCAGTTGGTAGAGTGCTTGTGACTCAGTTGGTGGAGTGCTTGTGGCTCAGTGGGTGGAGTGCTTGTAGCTCAGTGGGTAGAGTGCTTGTGGCTCAGTGGGTAGAGAGCTTGCGAGCACGCATGAAGCCCTTTGGCCCCAGCACTGCGTACACCGAGTGTGCCCCTAGCATTCAGGAGGTGGAGACAGGAGCCTCAGGAGTTCGAGGCCAGCCCAGAGAGAGGGCCAAGGCGACACCTGCCGCGATCCCAGCACTCTGGAGGCTGAGGCAGGAGGATGGCGCGTTCCAGGCCGTCAGCCTGCGCTGCCGAGAGAGGCCCCAAGTAAACAACAGCCGGGAGCGGGGCGTCCGTGTGGGAGCGGCCGCGGGAGCAGCTGGCGAGCGGCCGGGAAGCAGATGGCGCGGGGACGCAGCGGGCCCACTTCCGGGAGCTTTCCGGCCCGGCACCCCGCCAAGTCCTTCGGTGTCTTGGGGGGCGCTGAAGATGCCGACGCCGGGCTCTGGGGGACCCGCTGTTTTCTAAGCGCGTTCACGGGCACAGAGAGGCTGGGCGGTTGACAGACGCCACACAGCGGCTTCCCCAGATCCGAAGACGACGGCCACGACCGGGGTGCCAGGCTGGACCCCCGCGCCCTGTGTCCGGCGTGGTAGTGGGGGGAGCCGGAGTAAGACACACTCCTCCGGGAGTGGACAGGACAGGAGACCACGCAACCCCTGGCCGCCCCGAGTCCAGCGCCGGGCGGTTTCCGCCCCCTCCAATTGGCTATGGGGACGGTGACGTCACTGGTTGCCATGGCAAACGCCCGCCCAGGGACGTGGGCAGCCCGGAGCCCACCGCTGTAAAAATAGTCGTGTCCCCAGAGCGGCCGCCCCATGAGTTCGTCTGTGGGGCTGGGGTGTCTGGAGAGTTGTTTCCCAGCCCTCCCGCTCTGCGTCTGTGCCTCAGTTTCTCAACCTGTGCAGTTGATTCTGCTTAGGCCGGTGCTGGACTGAACCAGCAGGAGTCCCCTGGTTAGCAGTGCAGCCTTCCTGAAATCAAGCCCACTTCACAGCCGGGGAAACCGAGGCCTGGCATCTCTAAGGCCTTCGCAAGGCCGCACGCAGGTCTGGGAGTTAGGAGATTCTAACAGAGCTTTCTCACAATTTGAAAAAACCTCCCTGACGCAGGTGGTGGCACAAGTCTGTCCTAGCAGCAGCTGAGAAGCTGAGGCAGGAGAATCACAATGAGTTCCAAGCCACCCTGGGCTACATACAGAGAGTCTGTCCCCAACACAAAGCCGGGGTCAACTACAGTCAATCCACCTGTCACGAAGCTGGCAGCCGGTCTCCTTCCCTGGGATCCACAGTGAGAAAGGGAAACCCATTCTTGCAAGTTGTCACACATGTCCGTCACACACGTGCGCGCGCGCACACACACACACCCCCCACAGATTTTCCATATGTGTGTGCTCAAAAAGAACTCTGCAGTCCCAGTGGACCCCGAGGCCAAGGTTCTCTTTTGCCTTGTTGTGTGTAGGACAGAAGCCAGGGTTGGTGTAGACCAATTTGTTTGTTTTTCCAGACAAGGTTGCTCTGTGTCACCCAGGTTGTCCTGGAACTTACTCTGTAGACGAGGCTGGTCTCGAACTCACAGAGATCCGCCTGCCTCTGCCTCCCGAGTGCTGGGATTAAAGGTGTGCGCCACCACTGCTCAGCTCTTTTCATTATTTTTATTACATTCATTCATTTATCATGTATGGGCACGTGCACGCACAAACACTTGTGAACGAGGACAACTTCCAGGGGTCGGTTCTCTCCTTCCACTGTGTGGGTCCTGGGTGGTCAGGTTTGTCACCAAGCACCACCTACCCACTGAGTCATCTTGCTGACCCCATTTGTATTTTAAATAGTCCACTCACCTGCCCCCGCTGGCAGGGTCAAGCACTGGGCTTCGGGCGGCTTGGGGGCGGGTGAGAAATACTCAGGGGAGAGTGGCAGGCCACCTTAGGTGTGAGCAGGTCTTGACATGGCTGGGCCACGAGAGGCTGATGTGGGGTGCAGTGGGTGGGAGACTTCCTGTGCTGACCCCACTTTCTCTGTCTCATTTCAGAAAGAGCTGAGTCTTCCACGCCGGGGGCGCGGGTGAGTAATTTATTCAATGATTAATACAACTACAACATTGCCTTTCTTTTGCCGTGTGTGTGTGTGTGTGCGCTCACAAAACTAAAACCAAACAAACAAAAACCGTCCTCCACCTGATTCTTTGAGGCAGGGTCTCTCAATCAAACCCGGAGCTCAGCAGCGTGCTCTGGCGCTCTGTGATGTCCGCCTTCCCAGGCTGGGATTACAGGTGGGCCACCAGCCCCCGTGGGTTCTAGGGATCTGAACCCTGGTCCCCATCGTGCACAGCAATCACTTTAACCACTGAGCCTGTCCCCAGCACTCCTCTCCTTTTTTCTTTTAAAGAATGTTCCTAGCTTGGGATCCAGCCCAAGCATAGTTGGTGGCACCTGCCTGTGATCCCAGCGGCACCCTGGAGGCTGAGAAAGGAAAATGGGCAGTTCCAAGCCAGCCTGAGCTACATGAGACCCTGCCTTAAAAAATAAATAAAAATGAAAAAGCCACTAGCTGCAGGGTTTAACTCCACTGCAGCAGATTCGAAAGTCAAAGGCTCTTGAGATTGCTCAGTGCGGGAGGCAACTGCTGCTGTTCTCGGCACCCAAAGCGGTCCCACAAGCTGTCCTCCGACCTCCAGGTGTGTGCAGAGAGGAGCTCCCTTTCACTAAATAAATAAATGTACAAAAAGAAAAAGATTCGATCCTCAGCGCTAGGGAGGAAAAGTTATGAACTATTACCTTCTAACCCGAGTACATTGGAATGGGCTTGCGTACCCCGTGACAGGGACTCGCTTCCTTTCGGCGCCCGCCAACAGAATCCATGAGGCTGGCATCATCTGGGGAGATTCGGAGCTCAAAGAACATTTTGTTCTGTGCGTCCCGGGTTTACAGATGGATAAACAAAGCCCGGGGGTGGGGCTCGCCTCCTGTTCACTGAGAGCAAACAGCCCGGGATACCCCACCTTCACAGGCTGCGTGAGCCTCAGCTGGAGACTGAGGCGCTCCATGTTTTATCTTGTGCTGGGCCCTCCCTGTGGAGAAACAGGGGAAGGAGACGATTCAGCCCCTCTGGCTCTCGGGTTCTTTTGTTTGTTTGTTTTTCGAGACAGGGTTTCTCTGTGTAGTTTTGGTGCCTGTCCTGGAACTCACTCTGTAGACCAGGCTGGCCTCGAATTCACAGAGATCCGCCTGCTTCTGCCTCCCGAGTGCTGGGATTAAAGGCGTGCGCCACGACCGCCCGGCTCTGCTCTCCGGTTCTTAATGGGGACACAAACGGTGAAATGTGTGTGTTCAGGGGAAATTAAACAGAGAGACAGAGAGGCTCTGGGGGTCACTTGGAGGAGGTGAGGTTTGATCTTGGAGAGGACGAGCAGCGGGATGGGGCGCCGTAGGGACAATAGCGTTCCAGAGGGACTGGCAGTGGAGGAAGAGCTGGGTGGGGTAGAGAAGAGACTTGGGTCCTCAAAGTGGGGTCTCTGTGGCCCCCAGTCATGCGCACTGTGGCTGGGCTGGGGCGGGCCGGACCTTGCCCCGAGTGCGCCGTAAGGGACCGGGGGCGGGAGGAGCGCAGGGCACCGACCTCGAGGGTAAAGTGAGGGCCAGAGCCCTCGGGAAGCTGCCAACCCCGCACCCGTGCTGTACGTGGCTCGGCCCTGGGCTGTCAGGGACCAGGTCTGTGGGGCAGCGGCGATCGCAGGGCCCGGTCGCCTTTCCTTCCGACGCGTGGCTGGGCGAGCTGAGTGTCCCAGGGCCCGGGCCAGGAGGCCAGTCTGCAGCCTCCCCCGCCAGCGCGGGTCCGCTAGCCTGACTGCGCACGCGCCCCGTCGCTTGGTGCTCAGCCCCGCCGCACCGCGAGAGGCCCCGCCTCTGTCCCCACCCCCAACACAGTTCTTCGGTGTCCCAAGAGCCGGTCCAGAAGCCGAGCCTACTCTGAGGCCCCTGCCTCAAGTCCTGCAAGGCGCTTCCATGCGCCCCGCCCATCGAACACATTGTGAGGCCACGCCCCACCGGCCACAAGCCGTACTCAGCTAGGCGACGCTAGGCTCCGCCCTCTTTAGAGTACGCTTTTCTCCTCGGAAGCCCCGCCCCGCCCCCATAGACCCGCCCCGCACCCCATAGACCCGCCCCGCACCCCATAGCCCCGCCCCGCTCCCATGCCACAGACCCCAGAAGCCCGGCTCCGCACCCATAGCCCTGCCCACAACCCCGCCCCCAAGCCATAGCCCCACCCACACATGTAGCCCCTCCCGGGCCTTTAGTCCCGCCCCTCGGTCCACCTGCTGCCCCGCCCGCTGCCCCGCCCCACACCCGTGGCCCCGCCCCGTGGCCCCGCCCCCGCCAGCCTCCGGCGCGCGCGTCCCTCTGTCCATAGTCCCGGAGCTTCTGCTCGCGCCCGGTGCCACCGGGCGTCGGTTCCCTCGGCGCCGCCATGAAGTCCCGCAGGGAGAAATTGCTGATCCCCGCGCTGACGCTCGAGTGAGTACCGAGGCCCAAGCCCCGCGGTGCGGCCCCCGGGAGCCCGCGGGGGTCACGCCAGGTCGCCGCGCGGTCACCGCCGCCTCTGTCTTGCAGTCTGTCGCCGAGCAGCCAGAGCCCCTGCCTGCTGAGCCCCGGCAGCCCGTGCAGCCCATGCAGCCCGTCGCTGGGCCTGCAGCCCTGGAGGTGAGTGGCGCCGCCCCGCACGCGCGCCCGCCCGCCCTCCGCTCGGGCCTTTCACACCCCCTGGCCGCCCCAGGCCTCGGTGTCACCCCCTTCTCGGCTCCCGACCCCGCGGGAGCTCCCAGCTGCAGGCTGGGCGCGGGGCAGGTGTCCAGGCGACACCAGAACTTGACTTCCCGAGACAGGTGCCGGATTCCCAGGGCCCTGCCAGGTTGTGACCTCGAGGACCCGCCGGAAACTCCTCCCTCTGGTCTGCGCTAGTCCGAAAGCAGCCAGTTTACCGAGGGCCGCTCTGCCCTGGCCGTGTTTCCCAGCTGAGGAAACTGAGCCTCAGAGGCAGGCCTGTTCCGATTCCACAAGTCCGGGGGCCGGCGTGGCCACCACACCCTCCTGAGAGTCAGCACCACCTCGGTGACTGCTGGGCCGCTTTCAGAGGCTTACCGCCCGAAAGTCAAGAGTCTTGACTTACCTGGGAGCTGTTTACACCTTAGGATGAATGAGCTGCTCCGCACATTCTGTGGATTTTGAGTGGAGAAGACACGTAGCACCATGGGGTCCACACTGAATTCTAGACCATGATTACCTTCATTCACTCAGCAAACACTGTCTAGGCACCTACCAGCACTCCAGGTAAAAAGTCCATAGTGGAGAACAAGAATAAGTGAGACCCTCAGAGCGTTCTCAGTTGGCTGGAGGAGGTGGCCAGGGAACAGAGGATGACTAATGAATATGTTCAGTGCTGACCTCTTGGGGAGGTGACTGGAGATGTGAGCAGATTTAGGTGAAGAATAGCCCCAGGACTGAGTGTGCGGTGGTCTTGGGGCAGGGTGGGGTTTTTCTTTAACCCGCCTTTTGAGGGGAATAAAGGCCTTGTGGGGAAAGCTGGAGTGCCTGGAGCTGGCTGGGTTTGCCCAGTGACAGCCAGAACCTGCTGTCGCCACACTTCTTGAGGAGCAGGTGAAGAGGCCCAGGAGCACCCTGGGAGGTAGTGTGAGGACAGATGCATCTCTGAGCCCTTGGCTCCAACCCATGGGAGGGCAGACCAGAGGGAGGGACCCTGGGTTGGGGATGCCTGCAACTGAACAGGTTTTACCTGAAGGAAATGGAGGAGGCACTGTTGGGGAACCAGGTAGTCGCTGTCCCCACCAGAGGGCAGCAGAACCACTGCGCCGGCGGCCACACAGGCCTCAGCTTCTCCCCCTGCACTGGAACAGGATGGATCTGATTTGCTTAGCACCCTCTGGTCCAGGTGCTGTAGGAAGAAGATGCTCCTGTGTCCCACAACCCCTAAGGCCCCAGATCTTGTGCAGCCCACCCGCCTCTCCATCTCCATCTCCGCACTTGCCACTGCCCTGCTCAGAGTTCTCCCTCCTTTTCACGTTTGAGGCCTCACCAAGTCCGCAGAATGGAAGCTTGCACGAGCTTCCTTCCATACACCAGCTCACTTAACTGAAACCACTCAGGGCTGATTTCCTTGGGCTTTTTGTTTTTTGATTTTTTTAGATGCTAGGCAAAGGATCTGCATTTCAGCCACGCCCCCAGCCCCTCACTGGAGATTCTAGGCGGGGCTCCACCCTGAGCCACGCCCCCAGCCCCTCACTGGGGGATTCTAGGCGGGGCTCCACCCCTGAGCCACGCCCCCAGCCCCTCACTGGGGATTCTAGGCGGGGCTCCACCCCTGAGCCACGCCCCCAGCCCCTCACTGGGGGATTCTAGGCGGGGCTCCACCCCTGAGCCACGCCCCCAGCCCCTCACTGGGGACTCTAGGCAGGGGCTCCACCCCTGAGCCACGCCCCCAGCTCCTCACTGGGGGATTCTAGGCGGGGCTCCACCCTGAGCCACGCCCCCAGCCCCTCACTGGGGATTCTAGGCGGGGCTCCACCCCCGAGCCACACCTCTGATCCTTGATTTTTTGAGACAGACTGTTTTGTTTCGTCTATTGCTTTGTTTGTTTGTTTTTTAGACTTTTACCTCAAGACAGGGTTTCTCTGTGTAGCTCTGGCTGTCCTGGAACTCAAAGATCTCCCTGCCTCTGCCTCCCGAGTGCTGAGATCAAAGGTGTGTGCCAACACTGCCTGGTGAGAGAGCAGTTTTTTGGACAGCTTAGGTTGTAGGCCAGCCTGGCCTCAGACTTCCCGTGATCCTCCTGCCTCAGCCTCACTAGTGTTGGTGGAAGGAGTGCGCCCTGCTGAGTGCTGTGTGATTCTGAGTGCCTGTTTCCTTCAGAACTTTGAGACCCTCAAAGGCTTGGCCTGAATCTTTCTGCTCGCACTGTATGCTCCGGCAGGTATGCAGCAGGTGCTTACATGATGCTCTGGTGTGGATGAATGGGAAGGACTCTGCCGTCCTTCAGGGTGGAAGGCCATCTCGAGTTGGCCCTCTAGGACACAGAGACTGCCCCAGGGCCTTGGAGGACAAGCCCTGATGGAAAATAGATTTACCTGTGGAGCCAGAATATGGGGCTGGGGGACAGTGGGCGCGCCCTGTGGCATGTGGGAAGAGGTGACAGGAGGGGTTGGTCAGAGTAAGACACACCTAGGCTTTTGCCGTTTAAGCTGCAGCCCCAGCAGAGAGGCAATGCCAAAGGTCCAGAGCTGGTCACGGGTGGTATTGGACCCTGCCCCAAGAATGTTTCCTCCAGGCTGGGGCCTTGCTGGAAAAGCAGTAGGGAGCCGTGGAGCAAGTGTGAGCAAGATGTGCACTCAGCCGCTCACTCTAGGCAGTCACTCTGGATTAGCACAGCCAAGTTCTCCAGAGCTGGAAACTGAGGCCAGGGGGCTGGGAGATGGGGCTGCCAGGGAAGTGGGGGCATGGAGTGGGCAAGGCTTTGGGACAAAGGTCAGGGGTGTGTGTGGAGGTGAGCCCCCAGGCACAAGGGTGGGTGGATGGCTCTTCCTGCAGGGGAGGCCTATGAAACCCAGAGCCATCCCCATTTGGGTTCCCAGAGTCAGGAGGCTCTGAGCCTTTTGTAGGGGATTAAGACCTGACACCCAGAGGCACAGTAGACACTGTAATCCTCTTTGTCACATCTGGCCCCTACAGGCCCCGTCCTTGGGACTCACAACATGTGCTCTAGCCCACCCACTTCTCTCCAGGGCCTACCATGATGTGGTCCTCAGCTTTTGTCCCTGGAAGCCACCCAGCTTCTCGCTGGAGTCCTCATCCTCCACCCAAATTCTAAAGGTCTTTGCTTTCCAGGACAGACACGGGGATCTCAAGCACCATCCACAGCTCCCTGTTGCTCTTTCAATAAAACTGAATCCTTAATGCAGCCTGTGTGGATAGCAGCACCCCAGTCTGTGATCCTCTTATCCTCATTCTCTTCTTTCTCAGGGCCGAGGTCATCATGTGCCTGTCTGCCTGTCTGTCTGCCTTCTGTTCTAGTTCTTGAGAAATATAATCCAGTCAGGCCTTGAGTTCCTAGTCTTCCCTCTTATGTCCTGTGATGACAGGTGTATGCCACCAATCCCAAGAGTGATAAGGTGCTGGGGATGGAACCCAGGGCCTCCTCATGCTAGGCAAGCACTCTCCCAGCTGGGCTACATCCCCTCTTTCTTTGAAGTTACTCTTTGAATTTCTTCATTGTTTCCTGTTTATTCTCTCTCCCTTCTGAGACCGAGGACCACAGACCCCTCCCCCAGGTCACCCCTAGGTGTCCCAGAGGCAGGCAAACTGTAGATGTTCAATAAATGTTTATCGAGTGAATGAATGAGTGGGTATGGGTTTGTGCTCCAGCCAGCAAGGGTGGGGGGCACCAGAAGTGGCAGTGTCTGGGTGTACCTTGAGAAGAGGGATGGACTGGGGACACCCTGGGCTCCTGTGCCCCGGTTTCCTTGGCTATCTTCTTGTCCCAGGTATGGGGCCTTGGCTTAAATCCCAGTACGGCAGGGATAGAATGTCTAATGGTCAGAATGAGCCCCACTGGCTGCCTGGGACCTGCGGGAGAAGGACGTACTCCTTTGGTAACTAAGTGTGTGCGGCTTATCGCCTTTGCAAACGGCTTTTGTGGCGGCGCACGCCGGGCCTGTGTTGCCGCCACGCCAGGTTACAGATGGGAAGGAAGGGGCAGCGCCCGCGGGGCAGGCTGATCCCTAGGGACAGCGCGGCCAAGTCCGCACCCGCCGCCCAGGCCCTAGCAACGCCCCGCCCTCACTGCACAGGGCCCTAGCAACGCCCCGCCCATGCTGCTGAGACCCATAGCAACGTCCCACCCTCATCCTAGAGCCCCTCTCCCTGTGGCTACAGCCCTAGCAACAGCCAGCCTGTTGCTGAGGCCCATGGCAACGCCCCGCCCTCGCTATGCAGAGTCCTAGCAACGGCCAGGTAACCACGCCCCCTCTGCTCAGACTCCTAGCAAAGTCCTGCCTGTGATGCTGGGGTCCATAGCAACGTCCACGTTCGCTCCGGAGCCCTAGCAACGCCCGGCGCCATCCGTCAAGGCCCTCGCGACGCCGGGCGCCAGGCGGGTTCCAACGGCGCTCTCGCAGCGCTTCCGGCAGAGCCATAGTAACCACGGCTCCCTAGCGGCAGGCCCTGGCAACGCCCCGCCCCGCCGCCCTCCTCCATAGCGACGCCCCGCCCCTCTTGCTCCGCCCCTCGGCTGGGCGGGGCTCCCGCCGAGCTTCCTCCTTGCCGCCCGGCGCGTTCCCGGTAGCCCGCGGCCGCCGGGCCGCTCCACGGGGCTCAGGCTGAGTGCGGCCGGTGCGGCCGAGGCCCCGGCGCGCGGGGGGAGGCAGCATGTCGGACCCCAGCTACTGGACGGCAGTGGCGGCTCCCGGACACCGCAGCCGCTTGGCCAAGGGTGCGCTGCTACAGCGTTCCAAAAGGTAGGGGCGGCTTGGAATGCGGGGTCGAACGGGGGACGCCCGGGATTCGAACCTGGGACTCGGGCTGCGCAAAGCGAGGGATGTGGGAAGAATGAAGCGGTCTGTGCTGGGCGCTCAGCGGAAACGTTGGCGCAGAAGCAAATACTCATGGCCCAGGCTGACGAGTGGGTGGCAGGTCTGCAGCCAAGGCATGCCTGGCTTCTCCTCGGCCCAGGTCCTTCTCTGTAAGGTACAAGGCCGAGTGAGAGATGGTGCCTCAACTAGACCCAGGCTCAAATTGCGGTGTAGTACTACCGTGCTGTGTGACCCCAGGGAGTTCCCCAACCTCTCTGTGCTGGGGTTTCTCGGTGTTTAGGTTTGTCTAGATAGGCACAGTCTGAGTTGCAAGGACCATGAGTGCTGAATCCAAAGCTTCGTTTGTGCCCCAAGATACTACGGTGCCCTGCATGGCTTACGGGCCCATTAGAGCTTGCATACAAGGAGCTGTGTAAGCAGGCGGCGTTTACTGCGTGCTCAGGAGGGATGGTTCCAGGTTCTCTGAGGGGTCCAATATGGTTGTTTTCAAGGCCTTGCCTGTAAGCATGAGGGAGAGGAACCAGCCAATCTCATTGGCCACCGTTGCAGGACGTGGGGGCAGCCGGGGGCAGGGAGAGGGTGTGGCTGCCTGTGTGTGTGTGTCGTGTGCAGAGGGGGGGGCGCAGGAAGTCCTGCAGGGACCTTTGGGTTCCGCTTCTGCACCCACACCTCAGCCTAGGGGGCAATTCCTCCACTCTATCCGCAGCCCCGACTTCCCTGAGTGGGGAGCAGGCACAGTCCCCGAACCCGGGCTGGTGACTACTGTGTCCCACACCTGTGGCTCAGCGGCCCTGGGGGCGTGGCCTCCCGCAGCCAGGCTCTGAGCCTGCGTCCCCCAAGTCCACTTCCACAGGACCTGCTGGGTGTCCCGATGGGGAGACAGAGGCTCCGCTTCAGCTCCCGAGCTGAGCCTGGCTCCCGGCCGCTCTCCTGCCGTGCCCTTCGCGGCTGTGATGCCTCCCCTTTTGGCCTGCAAGCTGTGCCCCTCATCACCCAAACCCCCCTGCCTCCGCCAGGCCCTGCCTGTCGCTCCCTCTCTGACACTTCTGCAGAGCTGCGTTGGCGAGGGCTGTGTGGGCCGCTCTCCTTGTCTGTCAGAGCCGCTGTTGCTGGGTGACTGGAGGGGCCGGGAGGAGGGGGCAGGAACCTAATGGCTTCAGCTCTGCCAAGGGGGAGGCGAGACTCAGGGCCCAGTGGGCAGAAGGGGCCAGAGGCCTGGGCAGGGGCTCAGGGCAAGTGGCCAAAAGGGACATGGGATCCGGGGAGGGGAGGGGCGGGAAGTCAGAACATGGACAGTCCTACCTCACAGTCACCATGCTGACTTTGGGTATTTTCATTGGGTCAGACTAGCTTCTTGTTGTCTGTATGTAGCCCAGGCTGGCCTCCGACGCACAGAGAATTTGTTATTAAAGGAGTGTACCACCGCACCAGGAAGTAGTTAGCTCTTTGGGATCTTGGGAAGGTGGGGACAGCAGCTTCAGGGACAGGAGTACCTGCTTCCCACAGCCATGGGCTCAGGGCCACCTCCTGTCTCCCCGCTGACTTCAGTGTGCCTGGCAGGGGTCATGGTGTAAGGTGAAGGGCCAGGGGCTGGGAAGAAAGAAGGCTGGAAAGTCTGTCAGTGTGTCCTGGTCATGTGCCAGTGTGCCCATGAGGCTGGACGGGCTTCCTCCAACTGTTCTCATGGATCGAGGCTGGGAAGGAAGACTGAAACAGGCCATCTCAGGAGATCAGGCATTGAGACGCCCTCCAGATCCCAAGGCCAGCCTGTGCTACATGAGACTCGGGCTCAAAAACAAGAAGAGATGTTTGAGCCGGGCGGTGGTGGTGCACGCCTTTAATCTGCACTAGGGAGGCAGAGGCAGGAGGATCTCTGTGAGTTCAAGGCCAACCTGGTCTAGAGAGCGAGATCCAGGACAGCGAGGGCTACACAGAGAAACTCTGTTTTGAAAAACAAAAACCAGCCGGGTGGCGGCAGCGCACGCCTTTAATCCCAGCACTGGGGAGGCAGAGGCAGGAGAATCTCTGTGAGTTCGAGGCCAGCCTGGTCTACAGAGCGAGATCCAGGAAAGGCTCCAAAGCTACACAGAGAATCCCTATCTCGAAAAAGAAAAACCGAGAGGGATGTTGGTAACCCCAGCGGGTCTCAGAACCTCCTGCTCGCCGAGGGTGGTAGTGGTTGGTCTCACGCGGCCTGCAGCCAGCCCGAGTGCACTCCGTGCTGGGCCCCTGGCCCCTGAAGCTCACCATCTAACCAGTCCTTCCCTCCACAGCTGCCGCAGTGGAAACCGAAAGAGCTTGGTTGTGGGGACGCCCTCGCCCACCATCTCCAGGCCGCTGTCGCCACTCTCTGTCCCAACCGGTGAGTGGGGCGATCCAGGCGGGTGGCTGGGCCCCAGCTCCACCCTGACTCACCCCTCCTCAGCAGGCAACAGTCCCTTGGACAGTCCTCGGAACTTCTCTGCTGCAGCGGCCCTCAACTTCCCCTTCGCCCGGAGGTGGGTGTCCTCGCCTGGTGCAGGCCTAGTGCCCCTCACGGGGCAGACCTGGCCCTCACTAATTTCCCCCCTTGTCCCCTCCTGCCTGGCTCTGGTGGCCTCCCCCGTGGCTTCTGCCCTGGTAAACACGTGACCCTCCACAGCCACGTCTCTCATGGTGACAGGTAATTCGGAGTCCCGTGAAGGAAACGGGGGCTGCCGCTGTACTCGGAATCACTAACTCACTAACCGCATCACTTGCTCACTAACCAAGACATGGTGTGCCCAGGGCCTTGGGTTGTTGGGGGCCGTGATCCCCGAAACAGCCGACAGGTCAAAGCCTGTGTGGCACACGCACCAGGGAGGGCTTCCTGGAGGCAGTGTCTGAGGAACAGTGCTCTGGGCCTGGCCGCCTGCGGTCCTTGATCCATCTGCCCCTGACCCTCCCCAGGGCTGACGGCAGAAGATGGTCGCTTGCGTCTCTCCCGTCCTCCGGCTATGGGACCAACACCCCCAGCTCCACCGTGTCGGTACTGACAGCTGCCCGGGGGTGGACGGGGGCTCCGGGGAGGGCCCTCGGGGGCCGGGACGCCCTCGGCGGGCTGGGCAGGGAGCGGCCTGGGGTGCGCAGTCCGCGGTGACCCCGGCCTTCTCCCTGCTGCCCAGTCAAGCTCCTCTTCCCGGGAACGTCTACACCAGCTTCCCTTCCAGCCCACCGCGGACGAGCTGCGCTTCCTGTCCAAGCACTTCCGCAGCTCGGAGAGCGTGGTGGACGAGGACGGCGGCCGCTCCCCGCGGCTGCGCCCCCGCTCGCGCAGCCTCAGGTAGGCCTGGGCGGGACCCCGCACCCTGTCGGGCCTTCGGTGCCCCTCACCCGCCTGTCGCCTTTCAGCCCCGGACGCACCTCGGGGACCTTCGACAACGAGATCGTGATGATGAACCACGTGTACCGGGAGCGCTTCCCCAAGGTGTGCGGCACGCCGGCCGCTCTGGGCCAGCCCGCTGTCAGTCACCAGAGCCCCGCCCCTAAGGTCACCAGAGCCCCGCCCCCGGCCAGGCCCGCCCGCTGTCAGTCACTAGAGCCCCGGCCAGGCCCGCCCCCTAAGGTCACCAGAGCCCCGCCCCCAGCCAGGCCCGCCCCTGTCAGTCACCAGAGCCCCGCCCTCTGATGTCCTCCGGTCCTTCCCCTCCGCCCACCCGGCCCGCCCCTGCCACTCACCCTGCCCTCCCGCAGGCCACTGCGCAGATGGAGGGCCGGCTGCAGGACTTCCTGGCAGCATTCGCCCCTGGCGACCGCCTGGCCCTGGCTGACGGAGTCCTGGGCTTCATCCACCACCAGATTGTGGAGCTGGCACGGGACTGCCTAGCCAAGTCGGGCGAGGCCCTAGTCACCTCCCGCTATTTCCTGGAGATGCAGGACAAGCTGGAGCGGCTGCTGCAGGATGTGCGTGGGGGCGGGGCCGGCGGGAGACCACGCCCACGGGGTGGGCGTGTTTGGGTAACGCCTTCTTGGGCGGAGTTGCAGGCGCTCCCCACCGGGATGGGCGGGGCCTCGTCTGCGGGCGGGCCTCACCGGTGCCCCGCCCCCCGCCGCAGGCTCACGCGCGGTCCGACAGCGCCGAGGTGGGCTTCATCGTGCAGCTGGTCCGCAAGCTGCTCATCATCATCTCGAGGCCCGCGCGGCTGCTCGAGTGCCTGGTGAGCCGCCCCCGGGGGTCCTGGGGCTTGGGGACCGGCGAGGTCAGCGGCTCACGGCCTCTCCTGCGCAGGAGTTCGACCCTGAGGAGTTCTACCATCTGCTGGAGGCTGCGGAGGGCCAGGCCCGTGAGGACCAGGGTGTGAAGACTGACCTGCCGCGCTACATCATCCGCCAGCTGGGCCTGGCCAAGGACCCGCTGGAAGGTGAGCAGAGCATCTGGATTCGAACCCATGGCTCCCTGCCACCACGGGGTAGCGCTCACTGAGGCACTGGAGCCGCTGTCCGCCAGTCCCTGGCGCAGGGAGGTACTGGGGTCTGCTCTAGTTGGGGACACCTGGAGCACTAAGGTCCAAGTCGTGCTTTTCTGGAAGACTAATTCTTGCTCTTGGACTGTACAGTGAAATCCCACTTAAAATAAAAAAAGAAATACTACCTCGTTTGACAGAGATCCAGCCTCTGGATGACCTAGATGAAGACCAGTCCCCAGCTCCTGCACACCCTGAGGTGAGCTAAAAGCTGAGGCAGGCATGCTTTATCCTTTCCTGAGTGGCTGGAAGAGGGGGTAAGTACTGAAGCAGATGCTTAAACAGGTGTGATTTTGGGGGTGTAGCTGCAGTGTGACTGCCCCTCCATAGAGGTCTCCCACGCATGGGCTCAGCTGGAAAGAGCACTGAAAATGTGGGTCTTGAAGGGTGTATAGGAGTTTACCAGGAAGCAGGCTTTGTTAAAAACAACAACAACAACCAAAAGAAAAACCCAAAAACCCTAAGAAACTTGCATACTGGTTTGACAAGTTTGGGCAGAGAGGAAGTAGCCTGGCCAGTGAGATGGCAGCTTGACTTGGGAACAGCCTTGCAGTGGGGGACCCTGAGCCCCCTCTTCTGTGTAGAGCCAAGGCCTGGGCGGTCCGTCCCGGAGGAAGCCGTGTGAGAGCGACTTTGAGACCATCAAGCTTATCAGCAATGGAGCCTACGGGTGAGTCCTGGGTCCCCCTGGGGCGGCCTGGGCTCGGTACCGGCCGGTACCGCTCAGCTCTCCATTCCTGTGCCCAGGGCCGTCTACCTGGTGCGCCACCGGGACACGCGGCAGCGCTTCGCCATCAAGAAGATCAACAAACAAAACCTGATCCTGCGCAACCAGATCCAGCAGGTGTTCGTGGAGCGCGACATCCTCACCTTCGCCGAGAACCCCTTCGTGGTCGGCATGTTCTGCTCCTTCGAGACCCGCCGCCACCTCTGCATGGTCATGGAGTATGTGGAAGGTGCGGCCCCAGGCTGCCATGCCCCCCACATTCCCACCCCGGGCACAACTGGAGGTTCAGAGTAAGGAGCGTGGTCCCTGGAGAGCTCAGGATGCGGGCCGGGCCGGGAGGGGCGCGCCAGCAGGTAAGAAGGCCGCTGGGCGAGGGGGAGAGCTTGCAAGCAGTAGGCGCCCCCTGTGTGCAGAGGGCCATGAGAGCTCAGCCTCGCTGGGCGGAGCCCGAGCCTGACCCGGTTCCGTGCAGGAGGCGACTGTGCGACACTGCTGAAGAACATGGGCCCGCTGCCTGTGGACATGGCGCGCATGTACTTCGCAGAGACGGTGCTGGCGCTGGAATATCTGCACAACTACGGTATCGTGCACCGCGACCTCAAGCCTGACAAGTGAGCGGCCAGCCCGGCAGGGTGCTGCTGGGGCGGGGCTGGGTGCTGCTGGGGCGGGGCTGGGTGCTGCTGGGGCGGGGCTGGGTGCTGCTGAGGCGGGGCTGGGTGCTGCTGGGGCGGGGCTGGGTGCTGCTGGGGCGGGGCTGGGTGCTGCTGGGGCGGGGCTGGGTGCTGCTGAGGCGGGGCTGGGTGCTGCTGGGGCGGGGCTCTGAGCAGCTTGGGGCGGGGCTCTGAGCAGCCTGGGGCGGGGCTGGGTGCTGCTGGGGCGGGGCTCTCAGCGGCCTGGGGTGGAGCGGAGCTCTGAGCTGAGTTGGGGCGGGGGAGCGTCTGGGGGGGCCTCAAGGGCTGCCTGAATATCCCAGTATAACTACTTTAGCATCACAGAGACCCTGCAGACAGAAAGGCAGGGCAGATGCACACATTGAGCACCTACTCTGTGCAGGGGTAAGGGTCGCTCATTTGTTTAGTACCATCTGTATGTGAAGCAGGAATTGCTGGTGTCTCAGCTGTTTGCTACGTGGAGATGTGGGCAGAAGCGTTCAGAACCTTGTGCTATTTGCACTCGGCTCAGCTGATATATTTGGCACCTGCTGTTTATCTTGGAGCTTGATGTTCTGTGCAGCTGAAACAGTGCACATACACAGTAGTCACAAATACGTGCTTCTTCACACAGCTTAGACATACAGGAGGAGCCACATGAATGAAAAGCTATGTATACAGAAAGTGAGCTTCAGGGGGTGTTATTTTTAAGCAGTAGATGTATTTACAAGGTGCATGAAAATATAAGGTCATAGCAGGACATGGTGGCACACATCTGTTATCCTAGTACCCAGAAGACTGAGGCAGGGGTTCAGGAGTTTAAGGCTAGCCTGAACTACCTATAGTGAGTTTGAGGCCACCCTGGGCCACATGGGGGAAAAAAAGATTTTTTAAAAAGGACATGCATGCCGACATGGGCTACCTACCTAGTGAGAACTGGTCTCAAAACAAAACAAGAGCAATACGTCCAGTGGGGGCTTCAGTCTTGGCCACCATGCAGGGCTGCGGCCTCCCCTCCAGCCTGAGTGTCCTGGCCTTGCCCACAGCCTGCTCATCACCTCCCTTGGCCACATCAAGCTGACGGACTTCGGCCTGTCCAAGATCGGCCTCATGAGCATGGCCACCAACCTGTACGAGGGTCACATCGAGAAGGATGCTCGAGAGTTTGTGGACAAGCAGGTGCGATCCAACCCAGGGGCAAGACTGAAAAGCCTACCTCGCCAGTTTCCCCCAGGCCGACCTCATTTCCCTGTTCCGTACAGGTGTGTGGGACGCCCGAGTACATTGCACCCGAGGTGATCTTCCGCCAGGGCTATGGGAAGCCGGTGGACTGGTGGGCCATGGGCGTCATCCTGTATGAATTCCTGGTGGGCTGTGTGCCGTTTTTCGGGGACACGCCTGAGGAACTGTTTGGACAGGTGGTCAGTGGTACGTCTTACACAAAGGCTGTGACACTGCTAGGCGGGCTGGCCACAGCGCTAAAGCACTTGGAGGGACTTGTTGGAAGGTGCTAGAAAGGGCATCCTGTTCCTCCTCCCGCTCTTCTCAGATGAGATCATGTGGCCAGAGGGAGACGAGGCACTTCCCGCCGACGCCCAGGATCTCATCACTAGGCTTCTGCGCCAGAGCCCAATGGACAGGCTGGGAACTGGTAAGTCAGTGGGGGTGGCTTCACTCATGGCCCTGTTAACCAGGCTGTGTGGAGGAGGGAGCTTGCAGTAGGGTTTTGAAGAGTACATAGGAGTTAACTAGAAACTGTCTAAGACTCTGAAGACAGTAGCTGGGTCTGGTGCTCACTGTTTTCTTGACCACATTCCTGGGTCTGTTCTGGCCCCATCCAGTGGAGAGGGAGGCAGCCAGTGGGGGTCACACAGGGCTCAGCCTGCATGTCTACAGGGGGCACTCACGAGGTGAAGCAGCACCCCTTCTTCCTGGCCCTGGACTGGGCGGGGCTTCTCAGACACAAGGCGGAGTTTGTCCCACAGCTTGAAGCTGAAGATGACACCAGCTACTTTGACAGTAAGTGAGGCCCTCAGCATGCAGACCGGCCCTCACACCCCCCCCAGTGGGGTCCTCGGGATGCAGACCGACCCCTCACCCCCCCCCAGTGGGGCCCTCGGGATGCAGACCGGCCCCTCACACCCCCCACAGTTGGGCCCTCGGATGCAGACTGGCCCCTCACACCCACCCCAGTGGGGCCCTTGGAATGCAGACTGGCCCTCACCCCCCCCCCCCGGACTCAGTGCTTGTCAGGGTCCTCCCTGTTTCCTGGTACGTAAAACGGGAATGAAGCTCGGCGTTGAGACACCTCATTTTAGATGCACAAAGCCTGAGCTGTGGCCACACAGCTTTTGGGGACACAGTGGGATCTGCTCTGAGGCTGGAGACGCCTCCTGTGCTGGCTGGGCCAGCCTCCTCCAGTCCCTGCATCACGCACAGGCCTGGGCCCCTCAGGGTGTCCCCAGCTGCTCCACTGCTCCCTCACTCCCACAGCTCGCTCTGAACGTTACCGCCACTTGGGCTCTGAGGACGACGAGACCAATGACGAGGAATCTTCTACGGAGATTCCCCAGTTTTCCTCCTGTTCCCACCGCTTCAGCAAGGTGGGCTGGCCAGCGACCTGCGCTCCTGAGTCCGTTGGCCCGTGTGTTTGGTTTGTTTCTGAGACAGGGTTTTGTTCCGCTGTCCACCTCCCGCTGCAGCCTCCCTGGTGCTGGGATGACTGACAGGCGTGTGTCACGGTCCTCTTACTGACACTAAAACCCTCACAGGTTTACAGCAGTTCCGAGTTCCTGGCCGTTCAGCCCACCCCCACCTTTGCTGACAGGAGCTTCAGTGAGGACCGTGAGGATGGGTGGGAGCGAAGCATGGCAGCGGACCGTGGCCGCCGGCTGAGCGCAGACCTCCGGTAGGTGGGCTGAGGAGTTAGAGAGAGTCAGTTACAAAATCTGATGGTGAAGGAGCTTCCCACTGGCCGAGTAGAAAAGAATGAAATGTAAGTGGTCTCTGGCACGGTGGCTCCCATGGCCCCTTCTGTCCAGACTCAAGAGAAACAACGTCTCTGGAGAGTGGGAATTGGAAACTGGGATTTTCGGGTTAAATAGTTCTCCGAATGTGGCTGAGTGGCATGGCTCCTCCCTCCACCAGGCTGCGGTCGTGGACAGGTGCGCCCTCCTGCCAGCCCTCCTGCCAGCCCTCCTCCTCTCTGCCCGACCGGGGCCCCAGCCCGTCTCTCCTAAGCACCATCAGCTTGGACACGATGCCCAAATTTGCCTTCTCTTCTGAAGATGAGGGAGCAGGTTCAGGGCCTGCTGACCCCAAGAAGCCTGTCTTCATTCTGGGGGAGCCTGACCCTGCGCCCCCAACCACCCCAGTGACACCCAAGCCTTGCAGCCTCTCTGGTAGGTGGGCCTCAGGGAAAGCTCTCCAGAGCTGTCTGTCTGTCCGAGATGGGTTTTGGAACAGGAGCGGAGGTTTCTCCAGAATCAGACTTTTATAGTAAGGTGGCCCTGCACCCCCAGAACCCGCAGCCTAACTTCATACAGTTGGGGGTGAGGTGGAGAGGTGCCAACCTCGCCCATTTGTCCCCTCAGCTGACACAGCTGTCCTCAGCCACGCTCGCCTTCGAAGTAACAGTACGGGCGCCCGGCACTCGACTCCTCGGCCCCTGGATGCTGGCAGAGGTCGCCGCCTGGGAGGCCCAAGAGACCCTGGGCCTGAGAAGCCCCGGGCCTCCCCTGGCGGCGGGGGCGGGGGCCGAGTGCCCAAGTCGGCCTCCGTATCCGCCCTGTCCCTCATCATCACGGCAGGTAAGTCTGTCCCACACTGTTCCAGCTGGCTTTGCCGCGGGGTGGGGCGGGGAGATGGTTCGGGAACTGGCCTAGTGTGCACTGAGCTCCTAGGTGGGGCCCTGTGCCACCGTGGGAGAAGGACACAGACCCACGCGCAATGTCCCCGCTGTCCCCCCCCAGACGATGGCAGCGGGGGTCCCCTCATGAGCCCCCTGTCGCCACGCTCGCTGTCCTCCAACCCGTCCTCCCGAGACTCCTCCCCCAGCCGGGACCCGTCTCCCGTGTGTGGCAGCCTGCGGCCCCCCATCGTCATCCACAGCTCAGGCAAGAAGTATGGCTTCAGCCTGCGCGCCATTCGCGTCTACATGGGCGACAGCGACGTGTACACGGTGCACCATGTGGTCTGGGTGAGTCCGGGCCGTGGGACCCCGCCCTGCCCCACAGCTGGGGGAAACTGAGGCCTAGCAGCACTAGGCTCAGGTCGCACACGGGCCTGCGGGTGCGGCCTGGGCCTCTGACCAGCTGGACTGTGCCCGCAGAGCGTGGAGGAGGGGAGCCCTGCGCAGGAGGCGGGACTGCGCGCCGGGGACCTCATCACGCACGTCAACGGGGAGTCGGTCCTGGGCCTGGTGCACATGGATGTGGTGGAGCTGCTGCTGAAGGTGCGTGCGACGCGGACCCGGCCGCAGCGTGTCCCCACTGTGCACCCGGGTCTCAGGGCTCTCGGTGACTGCTGTCCCCTCCCGCAGAGCGGTAACAAGATCTCCTTGCGCACCACGGCCCTGGAGAACACCTCCATCAAGGTGGGGCCCGCGCGGAAGAACGTGGCCAAGGGCCGCATGGCCCGCAGAAGCAAGCGCAGCCGCCGGCGCGAGACCCAGGATCGGTGAGCAAGGCGGGCAGTGGGGCCCCGGCGCCCCGCCGGCTCAGCCTCCTCACGGTCACCCTGCGTGTCCCCAGGCGGAAGTCTCTGTTTAAGAGGATCTCCAAGCCTTCTGTGCTCCACACCAGCCGTAGCTTCTCCTCAGGCCTCCATCACTCTCTGTCCTCCAGCGAGAGCCTCCCTGGATCACCCACGCACAGCCTGTCCCCCAGCCCCACCACGCCCTGCCGCAGCCCTGCGCCCGACGCCCCCACAGGTGGGTGGGCTCACAGCCGGGGTGGCCTGGTAGCTGGTGCCCTTCATCCCAGCACTGAGGCAGACAGGCAGACAAATGAAGAGTCCGGGTCTACATGGCAGATCTCAGCCTAGCCTCGGCTTCCTGAGCCTGCATGGGGATATGAACATGTGTGGTGTACGTGACAGGAGTCAGTAGGGAGCCCGGGTGTGTGCTTGAGCTGAGGGGATGGCATAATGACCTCACGTTGACTGTCCACATGTTTAAGGGTCAGTCACAGCTTTGAGGAAGGGACAGGGTTAGGGTTAAGAGGAGGCAGAGGCGGCTTCTGGGAGGAGGGGTAAATGATATCTGGTTTTGATGGATGAGTAGGAGTTCACTAGGTCTAGGCCAAGGGCACTTCCCTGTGGGGATGAAGGGTAGGTGGTAACAGTGGAGGGCATGGGCTGTCGCCAGTCCAGGCCCCACCACCAGGAGGGACACTAACCAGTCCCTGTTGTCTGCAGACTCCGCGTCCCCACCCAGTGTCTCCCCAAGCTCCAGCAGCCCTGCCTCCCCTGCCACGGGCCACACCCGTCCCAGCTCACTGCACGGCCTGGCGGCCAAGCTTGGACCACCTCGTCACAAGAGCGGCCGCCGCAAGTCCACCAGCAGTATCCCACCATCCCCGCTGGCCTGCCCCCCAGTGCCCACGCCCCCGCCACGCTCGCCATCGCCCCTGCCGGGGCACATCCCCATACCCGCGCGGTCCCCTAGGCTACGCAGGGGCCAGTCGGCCGACAAGCTGGGCCTGGGCACCAGTGAGCGGCTGGACGGGGATGGAGGCCGGCGTGGCCGGGGAGCAGAGGCCGAGCTGGTTGTCATGAGGAGGCTGCACCTCTCTGAGCGCCGGGACTCCTTCAAAAAGCAGGAGGCGGTGCAGGAGGTGAGCTTTGATGAGGAGCCTGGACCGCCTCGGGCAGTGCCCAAGATCGCTGTGCAGGGTGCAGAGGGCACTCCGGGAACCCCGGGGCCAGCCACGAAGGACTGACTGCCACCCCTGGCCACAGTTCCCCACGGAGTCATTTCCACAAGGTCACACCTGGATGGGGTTCAGCCTGGGACACATGCCTAGAGGGTGCTCCCCCACCCAGGAAGCGCTGGGATGGGGGTGCCTGTGACTTGTACATAGAAGGCCTCACAACTAATTTATTACTTTTTATAAGCAATAGCCAGGCTGGCCGCCCTGGTGGAGGAGGCTGTCTGTCTGTCTGTCTTGGCCTTGGGCCCTGCAGTGCAGCCCTCAGACCCTGTTCTCTGGGCCAAGGCAGAGCACTCTGGGTAACTTGTCTTCTAGTTTGTTCTGTCCTTCCCACGTATGTGTGTGGACTGTGTGTGTCCCCTTCCCACTGCCAACCCAAGACCCACCAGGGCACACAGATTCTGTTTGGACAGAGACTGGGAGCTGGGTGTGCTGGCGCATGCTGGTGATCCCAGAACCAGAGAGGCTGGAGTGGTGGGCTGCACGCTGTGTCGATGGCGGTCCTCAGGCTGGTCCTACACTCTGCCTCTGGTCCTGCATGCTTCAGCTTAGAGAAAAGTGTGGGAACCAGGGGCTGGATGAACAGGGGTTCTCCAGATCGGGGTGGAACAGCCCATGGCCCAGTACAGGAAGTAGCCGGCAACCCTGAGGGCACCATTACAGGGAGAGAAGTGTCCCCTGCAGGGCTGGAACTGACACCCCACACCCCAAAACCATGTCCATGTGGGCATTCCCACCATGGCCAGCCAGGACCATGCGATCTCCTTGACTTCGGCTTTGCTGTGTGGTTCTGGGGGAATGTCTTGCCTATTCTGTGCCTGGGCTGCTGTGTTTACAAGACTAACCCCAGTGACTTGAGCACTCCCGGATCCCCCCGCTTTGTGTGATCCAAGCAAATGAGGCTCCAGAGGCCGGTCCCACCACGGCCCAGTGAGATTCCAGGCTCAAGACAGGTCATGAGGGAGCCCAGGTTATCCCCCATGATGCAGTGTGATCCAGCGTTCATCTAGCAGGGTTGCCCGTGATGCAGCACTGCCCACCCCGTCAGGGGTAAGGGGATTCCAGGCTGAAACCCGCTCTGCACCCTCCCTGACTCCAGCCAGCACTGCCTGCTGGAGGGACACCAAGGCTGTGCATGACTAGCCCTCCGCCCATCCTGGAGCTGGCACTGAATAAAAGCCCATGCTGACATCCAATCCTGGTGTGTGCATTTGTGAGTGGCTGGGGAGCTGGCAGGGGATAGGGGACAACTGTGGGCTCAGTGTCTGAGGTGGGTTTTGCAGGCTGTATAGGAGCTTGCTTAAGCACTTCAATCAGGCTGCATTCCAGCTACCTAAAAGGCTGGGTTCCATACTAGGCAGAGCAATGGGGCAAAATCTCTAAATTAAACTGAACAAAATAAAGTGTTTCCAGGCATGACAGCATACACCCGCAATCCTAACCCTGGCTGGCTGAAGCAGGAGGGTCATGAGCTCATGCAGCCTGGGCTCATAACAAGACTGTCTCCAAAGCTGCTCTTCAGAGGACCTGGTTGATTCCCATCACCCACACGGCAGCCCCAGTTCCCGGGCACCAGGTACTCACGTGGTGCAGACATACACGCAAGCAAGACACCCGGGCACAAAACAAAAAACAAAGCCAGGCGGCGGTGGGCGGTGGCACACACCTTTAACTCGGGAGGCAGGTGTATGTGAGTTCGAGGCCAGCCTGGTCTACAGACCAAGTTGGTCTACAGGACAGGGCTACACAGAGAAACTAATAAAAACTACAAAGCTCGGTGTGTGGTAGCACTTGCCTCTAACGCCAGCATAGTCTACACGGTGAGAGACCCTGTCTCAAAAAAAGTCATTTCGCTCTTTAATTAACAAGTCCGTTCATCTTCCTGTATTTTCCCTTAAAGAACACTTGATGTGAGTGTGCACCACCTGAGTGCAAGTCCTAGTCCCAGAGACACCAGAGGAGCGCGCTGGGTGGGGACCTGAGCCCGGCCCTCTGCCTGGGCTGCAACCCCCGTCTCCGTTTTCTACCCAGGTCTGTACGCTGAGCTAGAAAATAATAACGCCCTCCGAAATGAGCCGAACAAGCTCGGCTATTTCCGGTGCTCCCCACGCCAACTGCCAGGGCCTGTCGCTATTTCCGGAAACAATCGTGCTTCCGGGCTTCGGTTCACCTCGTTCTCGAGCGCGTTGGGCCGGAGACGCTTCGGCTGTTTCCGGACGCCGAGGGTTGCCATGGGAGCGCCTTCGCCTCTTGCGGCCGCCTAACCCGACGTGCTTCGGCAAGTTCCGGAAGCTGTCGGCGGCCGCCGAGCGTCAACTCGCAAGACCTGTGTTGGAGACCGTTCGGTTCCTCCAGACACGCTCCTCGGTGCTGCAGGTTCACAACTTCGTAAAAACAAACCGGCTGTGCCGTTCGGGGATGGGAGTCCAGCGGGGCCGGCCCTCCAGCTTCCGAGCGGACGCTCGCTCTCCTACCCGGCCGCGGCTCCCGTTCCCCGAGTCTAGCTCGACCGTTTCCGTATCCTCTCGACTCTCCCCGCCGGCCCAGCAGCCCCTCCAGGGCGCTCCCGACTCGGTTGCTCTCGGCTGTTTCCGGCCTCCCTCGGCTGTCTCGTGGCAATCGGCGGCCGACCATTCCCGCGGGAGTACGTTCGGCTGTTTCCGGACCGCATACCCGCGCGCTTCGGTCTCCGAGCTCCAGCTCGGTGCGGGGCGGGGGAAGACCCGCCCCCCAGGCCCGAATGCGTTCGGCTATTTCCGCCCGGGGGCGGGCCCGGCGGCTTGGAACCGCGGCGACGGCGGCTGACGCAGGGATCCCGCGGCAGCGGCGACGGCGGCGGCGGCGGTGGCGACGGCGCCCGCGACTGGGTGAGTCGATGGCGGCGGCGGGGACATGAGGAGCGTGGGGGGCGCGCGGAACCCGTCTCCGAGTCGAGCGCGGAGCGGTGTAGCCTGCGGAGCGGAGACGGGGTCTCCAAGGCCGGGAGGTCCCCGCCCGCACCGGGGCCGAGAGCGGGGAGCTTCGGGGCACGACCCGGGTCCGGCCACTTCCGGTGTCCGGGGTGATTTCGGGGTGCACGAGGGTCTAGCCGTTCTTGTGCGTGAGCACAGAGGCTGTGCGTGCCTCCTGGGCCCCACCTTTTGCATGGGGGGTTCCGCGGTACACCCCGCCTCCCGCGTGTGCAGACGCGCACGGCGCGGGGGCGGGCAGGAGGCTCCCTTAGGAGAGGCCTCCAATCCTCAGTTTCCCTACCCACAGCATGCAGGCCACAAGGGGCCGGACGGTGAATCACGCCAGGTACCCGGGACCATGAAGCCCCAAACCCCAGTAGGACACCTGCCCCTGGTCCCAAGATTTGGGGATGAAGCCTAGACCCTCCCCTTGGCACGATAAGCGCCTATTGGATGGCGCTTTTCTGAAAGCCACTGTGCATCCTAGGCGGGCGACTTCCACCCTCAGGCCTTTGCCAGGACCAGTCTGCCTGTCCATGTACTGCTCTGTCCCCCAGGAGGATGCACAGAGGACCGAACTGCAGGCTGGAATGGGGACCCAGGCCAGGACAGCTGGAGAACGTCACCACCTTGCAACCTGCCCTGGTGGTGCCCAGCTCCTGCCCCCATCCTACTGTGGCACTAAGGTGCCCGTGGTTCTTCCTGACACCTCCCCTCTCCCTCACATCACCAGAGGGCCCCAGACTAAGGCAAGCTGGGACACCCCTGCACCCTGCAGCGAGCCGAGGCTTCTGCTTCCTTGGATTCCCACCCAGGCCTCAGCTCCTGCTAGGCCATGTCCACTGCTCAGCTGGCCCAACCCCTCCTTGGGGTCCCCCCAGTTCCCCCGTTAGTCCCCAGGGCACCATTCCTGCACTGAGTCTAATAGGTCATGTGGTCGCTGCCTTTGTTCCTACCTTGATCTTGAGCTTGGGTGTGTCTGTGGTCTGGTCGAACCTTAGCTTCCTTCTAGTCAGTGGGGTCCTCCAGAGAGCTCCAGACCTGTCTCCCCATCCCTAGTGGGGACAGGGAAGCATTTAGCTCCTAGCAACCCTGAAGGAAGCCTGTTAGTGTGCCCTCTGCATATGGGCAACTGGTTGGTACTCAGAGGGACAGCGACCAGCCCCACGGTTGCTGGGGGATTCTGGCAGGGCTCACTCTGCCTTGTCCATGTCCTCTAGGCTGGCGTCCCTGGCTGAGCATGGTAGCAGCCTGTGGTCTGGGTTTCCTCGTCTGGTGTCAGGCACACCCTGAAGAGCCAGCAAGCTTGGGCACCCACGGCCCAGCTTGTGACAGCGTGATCTACCTGCCGGAGCCTGGCCATCTGATGGGGGACACAAGCTGAGTGATTCAAGGAAACACCAGGAACATCCGCCTCGCACAGGTGACTAAATGGTGGACTCTGTGACAAGTGGCTTTTAGTGATGGCCAGCTAGGCATGAGCGGCCCCCGAGGTCGCCTGTGACTTCTGGAAGTAGAGCTCTGCAAGTCTATCAGTCGGGCTGTCCCCGCCCATGGGGCCTCGGGAGCCCCCGGGAGCCACGTGACTGTCCAGACCCCACCAGACCCAGCCATGGCGGGCGCAGACGGCTTCCAGTACAGGGCTGTGTATCCGTTCCGCCGGGAGCGGCCTGAGGACCTGGAGCTGCTGCCTGGAGACCTGCTGGTGGTGAGCCGGGTGGCCCTGCAGGCACTGGGCGTGGCAGACGGAGGGGAGCGCTGCCCACACAACGTGGGCTGGATGCCCGGCTTCAATGAGCGCACCCGGCAGCGAGGGGACTTCCCTGGAACGTATGTGGAGTTCCTAGGGCCCGTGGCTCTGGTTCGACCAGGACCTCGCCCACGAGGCCCCCGTCCGTTGCCTGCCAGGCCCGTGGATGGGCCCTCCGAGTCAGGTGAGCAGACACCTTGGAAGAGGGACCTGTCCCTGCGGACCTTCCGGCTGTGTGGTTATTTACGGAGGGTCTCTGCTGGGACCCTGCTGTCAGTGAGTTCAGCCCTGGGGACAGGTCCTGGTCAGGCTCCTTGTTCAGGAAGTGAGAATGTGTCACCCTGGTGACAAGTGTGGTGAGTTGCTGAGGGTGGAGGCCCCCGGGCAGTGTGCACGGCTTGTGCAAAGGTCCTGAGGCAGGCTCCGGAGGCAGCCAGCAGGGAGTGCAGAAGGGAACTTAGAATTCTGAGTGCTTGTGTGTTCTGTGGACACGGGCCTCCTGCCAGCTGCGGACAGTGCTCTCCATGGGAGCCTCTAACCTGCTTTCACTCAGCCTCAGAGGCAGCACATTGGGAAGCAGGGACCCTACAAGCCTGTTGCCAGACAGGGTGGCACGTGCCAGTAACCCCAGCCTTCGGGAGGCTGAGATAGGAGGGTTACAGAGCGGCCTGGGGCTACTTGTGAAGAACTTGTGTCCAATGCAAACCGCATAGCTGGAGCCCCTCACTTGGGGTGGATCGGCAGTGCAGCTGAGGCCTGGGAGGTTGGCTCAGGCCACGCAGCATCTGGTGTCCCCAGAGCCCAGCCCTGGCCCTGAGAGCCCAGGGCCCCAGCCCATCCGGGCTCTCAGCCAGAGCCTGTGGCTGCCCCAGTAACAGCCGCCTCCCTCCCCAGGCTGGCCAGGGTCCAGCCACCTCATATGCCCCGCCTCACCCTCAAACCTTCAGGCCTGAGGTCTGCTCTCTGCAGCCTCAGTTTCCCTACCAGCAAAGGTCCCACCTCCAGGCCCTGAAGAACCACCTGGAAATGCTCAGCATTCCCCTGCATCTCTCAAAGGGGGTGAGGCCTTTACCCGGTTGGCATTGGGGTCCTGGGCCGTCGTACCCCTCCTCCCCCACGGGCAGGGTGCTGTCCACCTCCTCTCGCCCCCTGCCTGCTGGTTTGGGGGGTTTGTTCTTTCATTTTCCATGCAGCTGGGCCAGCTCCACTCAGAGAGGCCCCACAGGCCCTGGCTTGCCTCTGCTGCGTGCCAGGGCGTCCGTGCCGAGGGCCAGAGCCAACCCAGATGGGCGGGGCATGCAGAGCCTTGCTGAGGCGGGACACCTGTGCACAAAAGGCCATGCAGGGAACCAGGCCCTCCTGGGAGGGGGCTGGGCTGGGGCCCAGCTTAGTTGGGGTGGGGGAGGGTAGGAAGCCAGGTTGGGGAGCTTGCTATCCCAGTGCTGGGGAGACCAGGCTGTGGGTTTGGGGCCCGTGTGGGCTACGTGTTAGGACCCTCTTTTAAAACGGGGGGAAAAAGAAAGAGGAGGCGGCCCAGGCCTTTATGCCCAGCACTGTAGGAGGCAGGGTGGGCGTATCTGAGTTCAGGCCAACCTGGTCTGTATATTGAGACCCTGTCTCAAAAATAAAACCTAAAACAAAAGAGATACTACCATCTGGCTGTCTCCCTCGAAGTTTAAACCCAGACAGGGTTAGCCCCGCACTCAGGGTTGCAGAGCAGGCCACAGTGGAGTTTTGGTGGCTGTCACAAAAATCCCTGTGAAACCACACACATGTCCAACCGTACACGTTCTCAGGGAGCAGGCGTTGAGAGTCGTGGCAAAGGCCGGCTTTAGTTCTCTGCCTGTTCCAGCCTGGTACAGGAACTACTGCCTCCTCTCTGGTTTGGGAGAAAGGTGGTGTGTAGCCCAGGCTGGTTTGGACCCGGCCACCCTGCCTTCCACCCCTGAGTGCTGCAGGTCTCCCCCACGCCTCGCTCTCACCTCTTGGGGGGCCACTGTTGCTGGTCTTCTCGATTCCTGGTGGTAACTTGAGAAATCATTTCCCTCTAATCCAGCCTCCTTGTGGCCCCAGGTTCCCAAGCCAGGCCTCCGCCAGCTGCAGCCACCCACGCTGAGTCCAGCAGGGCATAGAGGGGTGGGGGCTCATGTCCTGTCCCGTCCCTCCAGGCCTGGCGCAGCTGGCAGAGCAGTTCTCCCCACCTGACCCTGCTCCGCCCATTCTGGTGAAGCTGGTGGAGGTCATTGAGCAAGCAGGTGAGGTCCCGGTTGACTGTTGGCGGTGGAACTCATGCCCACCCAGGGCCATCCTGGTCTCTGCACGGGAGGAGGCTGAGCCTGGCCGCTGTGGGAAGGGGTGACACCCAGTGGGGAGGTGGCCTGGGCCCCATGTGACTTGGCTAGTCAGTCTCATGGGTCTCTTTCTCCCAGGGCTGGACGCTGAATGCTACAGTAGGCCGGAGCTGCCCGCACCCCGGACAGGTCGGGTTCTGCTTGCTCTCCTCTGATGGGAAGGGTGGGCACGGGCACCAGGCTGGACTATGACGCCTTGTCCTTGCCTGCAGACTGGTCCCTGAGTGACGTGGAGCAGTGGGACCACACTGCCTTGTGCGATGCTGTTAAGGGCTTCCTGCTGGCGTTACCTACAGCTGTGCTGACTCCTGAGGCTGCAGCAGAGGCGCACCGGGCGCTGCGGGGTACACCCTGGGAGGGATGAGTAGGGGAACCAGGCGGTGGGTCGGTGGGTGGTCACTGGCCTGGCTGACCAGCCCTGGCTGGCTCTCTGCCTGCAGAGGCTGCAGGACCCGTGGGACCGGTGCTGGAACCCCCAACGCTGCCACTGCACCAGGCGCTCACACTGCGGTTCCTGCTGCAGCACCTGGGCCGTGTGGCCCGCAGAGCGCCTGCACAGGCCACAGCTGTCCACTCGCTGGCCAGTGCCTTCGGGCCTCTGCTGCTGCGTGCCCCTCCGCCCGGGGGTGACACTGATGGGTGAGTAGGCAGGACCCTTGACAGCAAGGGCCTGGGGGTGTGGTCAAAGGCGTGGGTGTGGCTCCATTGGGTGGGCAGGGCTGGGAAAGGCCCCTTTAGGGACAGAAGGCTGGGGCTGAGCCACAGGGGGGCTGGGGCCTCTGTGTAGGCAGAGTAGTCCCAGCCAAGGGGTGCTGGGAGGTACTTTCTCTGTGGGGTGGGACCCTGCTGGTTGGGGAGGAAGCAGGGACCAGACCTCCGGTATCTGGGGGCTAGAGTGAGGGGCTGCAAGCAGAGAGCGGCAAGTCCAGCCCGCGCCTTCCACTGCGATGTTGCTTCTTCGTTTTTTCTCACGGTGAGCGTGTATGGAGCACCGATTACGCGTGCCTCGCCACACCTGTCTTCCCACTGCCAACTGTTACCCTCCGCGCCTGCTGCCCCAAGTCTGTGCGCACGTGGGATGGAGGACATGGCACACAGCTGTCACTCCAGACCCTGACGCCCCCACTTGCCCCTAGGAGTGAGCCTGGGCCCGACTTCCCCGTGCTGCTGTTGGAGAGGCTGCTGCAGGAGCACGTGGATGAGCAGGATGCCGCCCCCCCAGGTGACGGCCCTCTCACCCGACCGCTGTTCCCGTGGGTGGGCAGTCTGTCCTGTTCAGTTAGTGCTTAGTACTTGCATGTTTTCTGCAGGTTCAGTATGCACTTGGTGCGTAATGCATGCATGTTTTCCTGTCTCCCAGCACTACCACCCAAGCCCGCTAAGGCAAAGCCGGCCCCCACAGCCCTGGCCAATGGAGGGAACCCGCCCTCACTTCAGGATGCAGAGTGGTACTGGGGGGACATCTCCAGGTAGTTTTTCTGCGGTGGAAGGTGGTTTGCGGGTGGGGGTGGGGTTGGACAGGCCGGTCAGTGGCTCCTTGCCCGTGTTCCTCAGGGAAGAGGTGAATGAGAGGCTCCGGGACACACCCGATGGGACCTTCTTGGTCCGAGATGCATCCAGCAAGATCCAAGGAGAGTACACGCTCACCCTCAGGTGGGGCTGATGCCCAGGCAGGGGGCGGTGGGGCTGTGGATTTGGGGCCTTCTATGGTGCTGACCCCGCCCCCCAATACAGGAAAGGCGGGAACAACAAGCTGATCAAAGTCTTCCACCGGGATGGCCACTACGGCTTCTCAGAGCCCCTCACCTTCTGCTCCGTGGTAGAACTCATCTCCCACTACCGCCATGAGTCGCTGGCTCAGTATAATGCCAAGCTGGACACGCGCCTGCTCTACCCTGTGTCCAAGTACCAGCAGGTGCCTTCTGCTCTGGGGGCAGCATGAGCTTTGGGCTGGGCCTGGGTTTGGAGTGAAAACACTGATGATGTGTCGTGGGTCCCAGGACCAGGTGGTGAAGGAGGACAGCGTGGAGGCTGTGGGCGCCCAGCTCAAAGTTTACCACCAGCAGTACCAGGACAAGAGCCGAGAGTATGACCAGCTATACGAGGAGTACACGCGGACCTCCCAGGTACCTGGGCTCTGCACACGGGGGACTGAGGTGCACAGGGGTGGCCCAGACCAGTTCTCCTGACACAGTGCCAGACACTGTTCCCTCAGTGGTGCTCAGAGTTCCCAGCAAGGACCTGAAGGAAGGATGTGTTTGGAGAGTGGAGCTGAAGGATGTCCCCTGAAGGAGACAGACAGTTGGAGCAAAATCACCTTTCACTACTGCTGAGGGCCTTTCCGGGGGTTCTGGGAGTTACTGAGATCACCCCATCCCCAGGAGCTTCAGATGAAGCGCACCGCCATAGAGGCCTTCAATGAGACCATCAAGATCTTCGAAGAGCAGGGACAGACGCAGGAAAAGTGCAGCAAGGAGTATTTGGAGCGCTTCCGGCGAGAGGGCAATGAGAAGGAGATGCAGAGGTGCGTGGGGAAGGCGCCCGGGGTTCCACGAAGGAGCTTGGTGGAAAGTGGGGTGGGCTTTGGAGAGAGCCGGCGTTTACCACGCCCCTCCCGCAGGATCTTGCTGAACTCTGAGCGGCTGAAGTCTCGCATCGCGGAGATCCATGAGAGCCGCACGAAGCTGGAGCAGGACCTGCGGGCGCAGGCCTCGGACAACCGCGAGATCGACAAGCGCATGAACAGCCTCAAGCCCGACCTCATGCAGCTGCGCAAGATCCGGGACCAGTACCTCGTGTGAGTGGCGGCGCCGCGCTTCCGCCCCCGCGCACCAGGGGGCGCCCGCGCGCACCATTGCCGACCTCCGCCTGTGCTGGCGAAGCCGCCGGGTCCCTGATGCCCCCTGCGGCGGCCGGAGGTGCTGCACTCGACCCACTCTAGCCTGCCTCAGTTTCCCCCGCACACAAGCTCACCTACTTCTCCCCTGTCAGGTGGCTCACCCAGAAGGGTGCCCGACAGCGGAAGATCAACGAGTGGCTGGGAATCAAGAACGAGACTGAGGAGTGAGTGGCGCCCTGCGGGCGGGGGCTTGAGAGGGGAGGGCGCGCGCGGGTCGCCGGGGGCGCGGGGTGAGTGACCAGGGCCTCCCCGCCTCACCCCACAGCCAGTATTCACTGATGGAGGACGAGGACGCCCTCCCCCACCACGAGGAGCGCACGTGGTACGTGGGCAAGATCAACCGCACGCAGGCGGAGGAGATGCTGAGCGGCAAACGGGACGGGACCTTCCTCATCCGGGAGAGCAGCCAGCGCGGCTGCTACGCATGCTCCGTGGTGTGAGTTCCCGCTGGGGTCGGGGTGGGGGGACGGGGACGGAGAGCCCGCCCGCGCGCGGCCGCCGCTGAGCCGCTGTCCCGGCCCGCAGGGTGGACGGCGACACCAAGCACTGCGTCATCTACCGCACGGCCACGGGCTTCGGCTTCGCCGAGCCCTACAACCTGTACGCGTCCCTGAAGGAGCTGGTGCTGCACTACCAGCACGCCTCGCTCGTGCAGCACAACGATGCGCTCACCGTCACCCTGGCGCACCCCGTGCGCGCCCCCGGGCCCGGCCCGCCCACTGCCCGCTGAGCGCGCCCGGCCTGGCCTGTCCACACCCCTGCCCCTCCCGGCCCGGCCTGCCGTGTTTACAGAGGCCGCGGGCCGAATGCCCGGGCGCCCCAGATTTTCAAGCCATAGCCCCGGGCCGGGGCAGGAAGGAACTGCGCTGGGCTGTTTCCAGGAACTTGGCCTGGACACTCGGGGCCGGGCGGGACCCGCCCCGCAGACCCCAACTTCCCCTCTAAAGGTCGAAGTGAAACCAGCGGCAGGGGGTTACCCGCAGTGCCGAGTCCCCTCTCCAGAAGGCAGACTAGGACTCCAGCCACCGCCTGGTCCTGCCCAGGACTGTGCAGTCCCCTCCCCTTGGGGACAAGGACCCTGGGAGTCACTGCCCTTGGACCCCACACCTGCCTAGGGCCGATGGGCAGCGGGTTTTGTACGGTACGTTTATTGATACGAATATGAAACATTGTACCTGTCGGCTGAGTGTCTTTGGGGACTGGGGTCCTCGGCCCTGCCTGGGGTCACGCCGCCATACACACCTGTCATTTCGATTCCCAAACAACTCAATGTGCCCTCCTCTCCATTTCAACCCTCAACACCAGAGAGGTCAAGACTTCGTCCAGGGTCACACAGCATAGCACTGCAACTCAGAGCCCCTGGCCTGTCTGGGGACCCCAGACCCAAGAAGAGCCCCTCTCTGAGCGCCCCGTTCCAGGCTGCTGGCCGCACCCAGAGGTTTGACTGCTCAGGCAGGCACCAGCTGTGCCTGGTCACACCCACCCACACGATCCACTCCACAACTTCCGTGTCGGGAGAGAGGTGTCAACAACCTTTCAGGCCACCCAGGAGGGTATCTGATGTCCCTGGTCGGCCTGAGCTGAGGTGAGGCCGTGCTCTGACGCCCTGCGCACCTGCTGAACAAGTCCCTAGGCCTTTCCTGTGCTCATTAGCAAAAATAAAACCCTAATAGCCTACCCAGGGGTGGGAACACATCAAGACTTACGCCCAGGAGTACTTGCTGAGTGCTCCCCATCCCCAACTTGCCTGTGTCCAGTTACCCGATTGTCCAAGAGCACCTTTGGACAGCGTCCATCTCTGACCCAGTCCCCTGTGGGTTCCTTTGCCTCAAAGTCCCGAGATGGTCCCAGGCCGCATCCTGGGGCGACTTAAAGGGAAACCCCACCTTGTGATGCCGGAACCAGGAAAGCTGAGGCAGGAGAGTCACAAGCTTGCGTAAGACGAAACATGTTACCTGTGCTCAGAGTGTGGCTCCCCCCTGGGGTTGGAGTCTGCCCAGACTATGTGAGGTTCCGGAAGGCCCCGTCTTGGTTAGAGCAGATCCCTCAGCACATAGGGATTCATGAGCTGTGGGACTCGCCATGGACTCGCCGTGCTCCCAGCAGCCTGCGGTGCTCTGCACAGAGAACCAGTCGCCCCAGCAGACCCCTGCTGAGTGACCAGCCAGGCTGGAATGCCTCCTGCCTGACTTGGTGCGTGCAGAGGCTCCAGTCCCAACCTAGTGAGCTCCGGGCCCTTCCTGGTGGCTCTGTCGCCAGCCGTGTGCCACTCGTGACCACTTTACGGGGGGGAAATTGCGGCTGATGGACAGGGGCAGAGTCGAGGCGCATTCCCGCCCCTCCTTTCCCGTGAGGCTCTGCAGTGCCGGGGATCTTGCCCACACAGTCCCTGGAACAAAGTATTCCGGCTGTGTCCCCAAGCCCGGGCCTTGGAGATGGGAAGTCGCCCTGCCCGAGCTGGCTGGCTTCTGTGCTGCGGTCTAGCCTGAGTCAGCAGAGCGGGGGGGGGGGGGATGTGCTGGGGCTGGTTTGCCCTGGCCTGGGGTGGTGGGGGCTGGAACTAGTGACTCTGCCTCCTGTCCCTGAGTCGGTCACTCTGGAGACCCTCCTGTCCCTGGTCCAAAGCCTCACGGGACGGGACATGCTGGCCGCGGAGGAGGGGACGCTGGACAGCACCGAGTGGCCTCGTGATTTGGGGCGCAACACCTGGCGGGGGTGGAGCCTCCAGGAAAAGAGGCCCTGGGGACGCAGGGGCCTGGGGGCGTGGTCTCGGGGGCGGAGCCTCCGCCTGCTTAAAGTCTCCCGCCTCCAAGGCCCCGCCAGCAGTCCTGCCGGACGTTCCTCCGCGGTCATGCCCCGGTCTCTGCTCCTGCCACTGCTGTCCTTTCTGCTGTTGCTGCTGCTTCCACTTGAGGCCCCCAGAGCAGCCAGGGCGTCTCCACTGCAAGCGTCCTCCAAGGCTGCGGCCACATGCAAGGTAGGTCCTGCGAGGGACGGACGGACGGACAGGCGCCCGCGTCTGGCGCCCGCGCAGACTTCTCCGCGGACCCATTCGGGGAACTCCAAGGTCCCCAAGGGACTCGCGCCCGGAGAAGTCCCCACCCCGCGTCCGGGACTGGCCGAGTCGTTTCGCTTCCCCATCGCGGTGTGAGACACGCAGCTATCCCCTTCCCGCCTTGCCTGAGCATTTATCAACCACCTACGGTATACATCTGAGCCAAGAGCTGAGGGGGAGGCGGGAGTGGGGTGGTTTCTGCGGCAGACCTGTTGAGCCACCGGCCGTCTCCACCCTCACGCAATTCTTGTCGCTTACTGTGTGCGTTCCAACCGAGAAGGGAGGGCCGGCGTGCTTCTGACACGAGCGAACACATGCCCCACACGCCAAGCGCCTTGCTCAGACTCCGGTTCGCCTCCTGCCCTCCCCGGGAACCGGAAGTCTGCATGCATGAGGCACCTCCTGTGTCTAGTCGAGCGTGAAGTTTCCCGGGGTCACTGGAGAGGAAGAATAAATAGAGTCTGCGTGGGTGAAAGGCATCGGCTCTGCTCTGGTGCGCAAAATTACAAAAGAAAAAAAAATGAGCATGCACTTGGCTTCAGGGTGTGCGTCGCCAAACAGGACTGAGAGCAGTAACTAGAAATATGCATGTCTTCTTTTTCTTTTCCTTTCTTTCTCTTATGTCATTGATTTGATTTGGTTTCTTCCTCCTCCTCCTCCTCCTCCTCCTCCTCCTCCTCCTCCTCCTCCTCCTCCTTCTTTTGAGGGCCGCGGTTTCACAGTGTAGCCCTGGCTGTCCTGCAACTCACTCTGTAGCCCAGGCTGGCCTGGAACTCCTCCCTAGTGCTGTGACTAAGGATGTGCACCACCATGCACGGCTAGAAATATGCCTGTCTTAGCGTTTGCCGATGTAGCCAGGACTGTGCATTTACTGAACGCTTACTGTTTGCAGCCTGCCAGTTTCCGTTTTGCAGATAAACTGTGATTGCGGAATGCGATGTAGACTGCAAAAAGCCTCAGAGGGCCCTGGGCGTGGCCCAGCGGGAGACCTCACGCTGAGCTTTCGCAAAGACAGCCCTGGGTCTGAGACTGAACAAACCATAAGCGGCTCAGCGGGGGCGACGGGCCCGGGGGCTGCACCTCACCAGAGGCCTCTCTCCCCCCCCAGGCCCACGATCTGTGCCTGCTCGGGCCACGCCCGTCGCCCCCTGCACCGCGAGTCAATGTCAGCCTCTATTATGAGTCCTTGTGCGGAGCTTGTCGCTACTTCCTGGTCCGAGATCTGTTCCCGACCTGGTTGATGGTTATGGAAATCATGAACGTCACCCTGGTGCCCTACGGGAACGCGCAGGTGCGCGGGAAGCGGGGAAACTGAGGCAGGAGGGTTGCCGCGGGCCGGAGACGCCTAGTCACCTGAGCTCACCAAGATCCGTTGGTGCCTTGCAGGAAAGAAATGTCAGCGGCACGTGGGAGTTCACGTGTCAGCACGGGGAGCTGGAGTGCAGACTGAACAAGGTGGAGGTGAGCTGCCCCTCCGTGAGGCCGCGGAGGGAACGGGGTGGGTAGGGGAGTGGCCACATTGCCCGACCACCCTCGCCTACCTCTGCAGGCCTGCCTGCTGGATAAGCTGGAAAAGGCAGCGGCCTTGCTAACCATCGTCTGTATGGAGGAGATGGAGGACATGGAGAAGAAACTCGGGCCGGTGAGCTGTGGAGGGGGCGGCGCACCGCAGGGCAGGGGGAAGGGACGAGCCGGGGTGGGGGTGGGGGCGAGCCGCAGGGCCTCTACCCCAGGTACACACACACACACACACACACACACACACACACACACACACACACACACACACACCGGCCCTGGGAGCTCCCATCTCTGAATAGAACCTTAGGACTGTGAACCGAACCTGGGACTCCACTATGCAGTCATAGATAACATGAAGAGAGATAAGCCAAAGCCAGGAGCTCCTACTTCCCAGGGCATTGTGGGAAATAACTCAAAGAGGTGATTCAGGCCAAACGGGCCCAGGCTTCCCGGCCTCCTGGAGCTTCAGTGCGGTTGGTGGGAAGGGTGTCTCCAGCAGAGGGAACAGCTTCGGAAACCCACCCAGGCGACCCCGAGTGCCTGTGCAACCGTCTCTGGGCAGTGAGGAAACTGTCTGGGGACGCTCGGGACTGTTGGCGAGATAACAGGTCTTGTATAATATCAGCTGGACCAGCCTTAATATTATACATCCCAGGGGCTCGGAAGAGATCTACGAACGGCGAGGACTGTTTTCAGGAAACAGAATCTCAGCACACCGAGCTCTATAGTCCACTTGCTTTAATTCCTCTGGCATAACATCCTTTATACACAGCTTCAGTTCTGTTCTCGTGCCTAGCTCCTTTCTTGCCTGATTTCTCTCTATATTTATCTACTGCTCCCTCTAAGTTCTATCTTAACTCTGCCTCATCTAGGTCCTTTTCATCTTGTTCTTACCCAGCTAGTACTTCCCCATCTGGCTCTTCCTCATCTTCCATCTCGTTCCTCTAGTACTCTCTTCTAGCCCTTCAATCTAGTTCTTCCCCATCTCAGTTTGTTCCTCTCAAGTTCTTACCCGTCTAGTTCTTCCATTCTCTTTTCTCTTCTCTGTCTCCCCGTGCCCTGGAAGTCCTGGTATATAAGGCCAGGCTTCCAGGCTCAAACAGAGGGGTGATAAGAATCACATAGGGAGCCAATAACCGTTAATTATCATTTGCAACCCCAAAGGGAAGTGACCAATGTGGAAATGAATTAACTAAAGGCTAAATTTGGGTAATATCTAAGAAGAGGGATCTTATGTGCTCAACTATAGTCTTAAACGTGATTGGTAGAAAATGTTAAGAATCTATAAGTTGCCAGGTCAATGGGAGAAAATAAAACTGCCTTCTTTTTTCCAGTGGCTCCTATCTGTCCAAGCTATCTGCCGTTTTTTCTGCAGGGTGGGGGAAGGTATGCTCAGTTGCTAGGCAACCTGTGTACAGCTAGATGCCTCTGGTGATAGTTAAAGGGAGATCTGGAACTGGAGGTAAGGTTTGGGAAAGGAGGAAGTAAAGCTTAATTGGCACATCCGCCAGGCCTTCTCAAACAGGTAGCCTGGGTGGTTAAGTCTGTTCTTAGAGAGTACAGAGGTATCTCTGATAAGGTACTTTCCTCCATCTGGGGATGGACCTGGCCGGATGCTGCCAATGACGATAATTACAGGGAGGCTTGAACTGGGGTTCAGGCTGAGCATAGCTGTCAGCGCAGAAGGTTTTCTAAATATTCTTAGAAGTGGTTAGGTAAGGAGTTAGCAGTCTATAAAGTTAGTAAGGCTGTAAGAAAGGAGGGTCCGAGCTGAATTGTGTAAAGCTATTACTTAACATCCACCTGACCTAGGCGATGTCTCCTTGTGGAATTTACCTTAAATCAGGAGACTTGCATGTGGACTGTTATTACTGCTAGTCCTTGAAAGTGGCCAAGGGAGATAATCTGATTCCAGAGAAAGCCTTTCCTGAGGCTGTTCTCCAAATACCTGGAATGTGTATGTCCAGAGAGTGATCAGTCCACACTGTCAGCCCTTCTTAGGGAACAGTCAATTGGGAAAACTATGAAGGCACACATGATTTTCATAACAGAAGACAGCTGATATATAACAAGCCAAGTCACACCAAAAACTCCTTGGGATTTGGCTTCCTCTGGAGGAATTCCCTGATTCCTCCAGGTAGTGACTTTGCCATAACCAGCTGAGTTCTTATGATCTAGTCCTGCGGCCACAGCAACAGGGGAACTGAGCAAAGCCCCCCCTCACAGTGCCTGCAGGTGTACGCTCCGGAGGTGTCACCAGACAGCATCGTGGAGTGTGCCACCGGGGAGCGGGGCACGCAGCTCATGCATGCCAACGCCCAGCTCACGGACGCCCTGCAGCCAGCCCATGAGTACGTGCCCTGGGTCCTGGTCAATGAGGTAAGAGTCTCAGTTAAGTGTCCCACAAGCTCAAGGCTCTGAGTTCAAATCCCCAGGCTGCAGGTGGTGTAATCCCAGCACTGTTTCCATGGGGCTCCTGGTGGAGTGCAGCTGTGACATGAGCTGCTCTTCCAGAGGAACCAAGTTCAATTCCCGGCACGTTCATCAAGCAGCTTCTACACTCACATACAGACTTCCTCAATTAAAAATAAATGTTTTGTTTGGAAAGTGACTGGAAGATACCACATGAGGGACTGGAGAGACAGCCCAGTGGTTAAGAGCACGGGCTGCTCTTGGAGAGGACCCTGGTTTTATTCCCAGCACCATAAGGAGGCTCACATCCTAACTTCAGTTCCGGGGGGGATCTAGCGCCCTCTTGTGGCCTCCATCAGTGCTGCACAGACACCTCAAGGCAAAACATCCCTCCCTACACGTGAAAGATGATAAACCTGAAGATAATGGCTTAATTAAAAAAAGACTCCAAAAAAGAAAAAGACACCCCATATTGAGCTCTAGCCTCTGCCCACACACAAGGTTTTTATACCCTGATACCAGTGACAAATCATTACCTTTCCTAGTTCAGCACAGCTGAGACTGTCCTGAAACAGTAATCCTCCTGCCTCAGCACTCGAGTGCTGAGCTTCCAGGCTCATGCATCCTCCCCAGCTGTGCTTAACCATATCTTCTGTGGCTTACAGAAACCTCTGAAGGACCCCAGCCAGCTCCTGAGCACTGTCTGTCAGTTGTACCAGGTGAGCTTAGTATAAATAAGTGGGGTTCGCCGGGCGGTGGTGGCGCACGCCTTTAATCCCAGCACTTGGGAGGCAGAGCCAGGTGGATCTCTGTGAGTTCGAGGCCAGCTTGGGCTACCAAGTGAGTTCCAGGAAAGGCTCCAAAGCTACACAGAGAAACCCTGTCTCGAAAAAAAGGAAAAAAAGAAAAGAAAAAAAAAATCAGTGGGGTTCAGCTAGGGGTTGCAGTCTCCCCGAAGGGTCCCGACTCCTAGCCTTTCATCCCCCTCCAGGGACTGGAGAAGCCAGACATCTGCTCCTCCATGGCCGACCCTCCCAGGGAGGTTTGCTACAAGTGAGGGTCATTGTCACAGGAAAAACGAGCCAGCTGCTCAGCTTTTCCAGATGCAGAACCCTCAAGAGATACCACCCATCAACGAGAAAACTCATACATGTCTCACAAAACAGACTCAAAACTCTTCAAGAATCTTGCCTTGTTTTCAAATGGTGCTAAATTTAAATTCATTGAATAAATAATTTAGATTGCTGTGATTCATTTTTCCTGGAGTTATAGTTTGTTTTTGTTGTTGTTTTGTTTCGAGACAGGGTTTCTCTGTGTAACAGCTCTAGTTGTCCTGGATCTCGCTCTGTAGCCCACGCTGGCCTTGAACTCACAGAGATCCGCCTGGCTTTGCCTCCCGAGTGCTGGGATTAAAGGCGTGTGCCACCACCGCCCGACTCCCTTTCTTTTTTTTTTTTTTTTTTTTTGGTTTTTCGAGACAGGGTTTCTCTGTGTAGCTTTGCGCCTTTCCTGGAACTCACTTGGTAGCCCAGGCTGGCCTCGAACTCACAGAGATCCGCCTGGCTCTGCCTCCCGAGTGCTGGGATTAAAGGCGTGCGCCACCACCGCCCGACTCCCTTTCTAATTCTTACAAAACTCCAGCGCACAGGATGGTGTGTGTGTGTGTGTTCACTGTTCCAGGA
Organism: Peromyscus eremicus; assembly: GCF_949786415.1. Lineage (NCBI taxonomy): Eukaryota > Metazoa > Chordata > Mammalia > Rodentia > Cricetidae > Peromyscus > Peromyscus eremicus. Next base: position 60,860,174 of record NC_081433.1, read on the forward strand.
AAGGCGACAGTGTACAGGCGGGCGGGGTAATCGGAGCTGGAATCCCAGCCTGAGCATCTGAGAACAGTACGATTGCGGAGCAGTTAAAAGCAAAGAATACAGGAGGTCAGGATGTTTGTTTCTAAAGCGACACAAAGTTGCCCTGCAGAGAATACAGGAACTGCCTAGTGAACTGGGCCGTCCGTCTTCCAACCCAGGCACGAGGCACGGCGATCGGGGCAGTAGTTCATGGCCAGCCTGGGCTACATGAAAACCGGCCTCCAGCAGCTCGGACCGGTTGTCAGAGCGGTGTCCACGTACTGTGCCCGGCACACGGGGGAGGGCACGCCAAGGTCAGGCTCGCAGCTGTGCAGACACTCCCGGCCCCGCCCAGTCCCGGAGGCTTTGTGGATAAGGAGCGAGCCGCGCTGCCAGGACCTCCGTCCCCTCCCCCGCTCAGCCGGAGGCGCAAGGCACGCGATTGGTCAGCTCGGCTCGGGGGGCGGGACACTGCGGTCTATTGGTCCGCTGAGAACCGGTAAAGCCGAGGACTTCCGTGTTCGTGGTGACGTAGGGCAGCGCTCTCTGTCGATTGGTTGATACCCCCGAGAGGCGGGGCTCGTGGTTTCCGATTGGTCCGTGCCGCGCAGGGCCGGCGCCGAGGCGTATGATTGGCCCGTGCCGAGGGCGTGGCCGGGGGCCCGCGGCGGAGGCTCCCGAGCGTCGGCGGCCCGGGCTCGGCGGGGCCGCGGCCATGGCTTCCGGCGGCTGGCGCTGGGCTCGGAAGGCGCTGGCTGCCGGGCGTCCGCTGTTCCGGGGCCGCGCGCTGCTCGTCACCAACACGCTGGGCTGCGGCACGCTCATGGCCGCGGGCGACGGCGCGCGGCAGGCCTGGGAGGTGCGCGCGCGGCCGGGACAGAGCTTCAGCGCGCGGCGCTCAGGTGAGCGGGGCCGGTCCGCCGGGGACCCGGGGACCCGACGCCCGCCTCGGGGACCCGGGGACCCGACGCCCAGCCCCGGGGACCCGACGCCCGCCCCGCGGACCCGGGGTCCCTCTGCCCACCCCGGGGTCCCTCCGCCCGACCCGGGGACCCGGGGACCCGACGCCCGCCCCGCGGACCCGCCGGACGGCGCGCCCTGACTCTCTCCGCCCCCAGCCAGCATGTTCGCGGTGGGCTGCAGCATGGGCCCCTTCCTGCACTTCTGGTACCTGTGGCTGGACCGCCTCGTCCCCGCCGCTGGCCTGCGCAGCCTCCCCAGCGTGATGAAGAAGGTCCTAGTGGATCAGGTGGTGGCGTCCCCCATACTGGGCGTCTGGTACTTCCTGGGTAAGGAGCTCGGTGGCCCTCAGAGCTCGCCATGGGTAGACTGGCTGGGGCTCGGAGGAAGGCTGACGGGGGCGTCTCTTTCCTTTGTTTCGTCTGTTTGTTTATTTGCTTTAGTTTTCCGAGACAGGGTTTCTCTGTGTAGCCCTGGCTGTCCTGGATCTCGCTCTGTAGACCAGGCTGGCCTCGAACTCACAGAGATGCACCTGCCTCTGTCTCCCGAGTGCTGGGATAAAGGCCTAAGTCACCTCACCCAGCTTTTTAAAACACCCTGACCAGAAGGAGCCTGGGGCAGAAGAGTTCAGCTTCAGCCGTGGGGAGGTCACAGCCAGAGTGAGGGAGGCCTGCTCAGCTCCATCGCTCCTCCAGTCCAGGATCCCCCGCCTCGGTTTCCCACATCAGTTAACTTAGGTCTAGACAGACATCCACAGGCCGCCCCTGTAGATGGTCCCCGGAGCCTCTCATCTGACTCCAGCCCGAGTCAGGCTGACAGTTAAAGGGAACTGTCACACAGGGCAGGGCTCCCTGTGTAGCCCTGGCTGGCCTCGGACTTGACCATCGTCCTCCGCCTCCCAAGGGCTGAGATCACAAACCATGTGCACTTTTTGTGTACCTCTTGAGGAGTGTCCCTGGGACAGGACAGGGTCATGTGGGCGTGGGACAGACCCTCTGGGGGGTAAGGAGGCCAGGGAACCGCTGCGGAGCTGGAGTGGCAAGGACAGCAGCGTCCGAGGGGTTGTGGGGTAGTTGGGTGTAGATTTGTGGTCAGACGAGGCGTGAAGGGGTTCCTGGGGGGCGGGTGAGGACTGTGGTCCCCGGGGTTCTGGGAAGAGTGGCCCTGACCTCCTGGAGCACACCTAAATCGGGTCACACTCTTCCCCTGACCCGCCCCGGCCTGGGTCGCTGTCACGCAGTCCACCCCTGCACCCGGCCCTGCCAGTGTGGCTGCCCCGCAGCCGCCTCAGCCCTTACGTTCATTCACCTCTTGGTCGTCTTCCCAGGCCTTGGCAGCCTGGAGGGCCAGACCCTGGAACAGAGCTGGCAGGAGCTGCGGGACAAGTTCTGGGACTTCTACAAGGTGAGCGCCCCCCCACCCAGTTCTCCCTCCCAGCCCTGCCCTCCCCGCCGCCCGCTCTCACGGCCCTGCCTTCGCAGGCTGACTGGTGCGTCTGGCCAGCTGCTCAGCTGGTGAACTTCCTGTTCATCCCGTCACATTTCCGAGTCACCTACATCAACGGGCTGACGCTGGGCTGGGACACGTATCTCTCCTACCTGAAGTACTGGGTGAGCTCAGCCCCTGGGCGGGAGGGCTGGGCGGTCGGCTCCGCCCTGTGCCCGGCGTGACCCGCCCTCTGCCGCACACAGGCCCCTGAACCCCTTCCGACTCCAGGCTGTGCGGACTGAACAGGAAGCGCTGTGGAGGAGTATGTGGATGGACGCACTCCCCTAGGGGGTTCCAGGGCAGGCCAGAGCTCTGGGCCTGTCCAAAGCCCAGGCTGACTGAGCCTGGACCAGCCGCCCTTCGGAGTCCACGTGGAGAGTTCCCACGTGGAACGGCCTCCAGCACCCGCTGTCAGTCGGACCAAGCAGTCCCCTGAGGTTCCCTGGACCCCAGGTGACAGAGGCAGAGATGTGCCTTACGGCCTTGGAATGGGGTCTGGTTTGGCCTCAAAAAACTTCATGCGAGGTTGGGCAGCCGTGTGGAAATGTCATTAAATCCTCTTTAATCACAAGGCTGGCTGCCAGGGGCGGGGCGGGGCCGGCAGAGACTCAGCAAGGTCCATTCGCTTTATTGAACGGTGTGTAGTGTTGATAACTTCTAGGGGAGTGGGGGACACGTTTGACACTCATGACGTCAGAACAAGTTGGGGCTATCCCAAGTAGTGAGAGTGAACATATTCCCCGCATCCTATCCATCCCAAAGATACAGTAGCCTGGGGCAGAAGGCCCAGGCCAGCAGGATGCCAGCCTGTCAACCCAGTGGTCCACATGGCAGTCCCCCAGCCTCGGAGCTGGCAGGCCCCATCATCTCCCATCAGCCTACCAGCCTGCTTTGCGGTGACATCTGGTCCCTCTTCATGACCGACAACTGTGGATGGCTTACAAAACCGAAAAGGGGGGTGTCTTAAGGGGTGGGGATCAGGGGCTATAACACCACAGCAGAGCGGGGGTGGGGATATGTACAGGGTGGGATGGGGACGCGCCCAGGGAGCATCCTCAATAAATAAATAAATAGCTACGATAATAAATAGGGTGATGGGATGGGGACTTGCCCCTGGTGTGGGGGTTGCTCAGCAGGCACAATCCTGGTGAGGAGGTGCCTGCTGGTCGGTGAGCTGCGGGCCCTGCTTGGCGCCTGTGACCGCGGGGTCAGCAGTATCCAGCGACTCCGACATCTTCTCACAGATGACATCCACCAGACGTTCAAAGGTCTGCTTGACATTGATGTTGTCCTTGGCGCTAGCCTCAAAAAACTCAAACCCTGCATTGGGAGAATGTAGAAGTGACAGCAGAGGCCGAGGGCGGCCGTGTGAGGGTGAGTCTGCCGGACCCTGCCCTCTAGAGAAGATGGGCCACCCTGCAGACGCCCCTTCCTTCCACCTGCCGCCCAGCTGGGCTCCACAGTCCCATCCAGAGGCTCCAGCCCTCAGACCTGTTTCCCTGGTAGCTGGGACACATTTCCTCTAGGGGGCAGTCGGGTGCCACTGTCACAGCTGCCTAGGCTTGGCTGTCCCTTAGTCTACACCATCCTTCCACACCCGCATGCTGTGCCTGCTCGGGGAAGTGGCAAGGCTCCCAGCATGCACTCCTTTGCCCAGGTTTCGCTTTCTAGTCCAAAAACTTAGACTCTTCTGAGGCCCACCAGTACCAGTCCATCAGAACCACTGCCAAAGCCTCCTGGGGAGTGGCTAGTTTTCACAAGTGTGAACCACCTGGGTTCACGCTCATGCCCCGATCTCCAGGGTGTGTGGGTGTCGGGGGTCAGGGTCCCGGTCCAGCCTGATGAGGGCTGCAGTCCTGTGGGTACTCACCCAGATGGTCAGCGAGCTGCCGACCGCGTTCCGACGACACCACTCGCTCGTCCTCCATGTCACACTTGTTCCCCACCAGCAGCACCTGGGCGTTGTCCCAGGAGTACGTTTTAATCTGAGTCGACCTGCGGGGGCAGCCAGGGGCTGAGGGGAAGCCGGAGGAGCTGGCCCTGCGCTAAGTCCCTTGCTCCTTGGTGACAGATAGGCTTTGCTCCTGAGCTCAGGTTGTCCTGGACCTCTCCATCCCCCTACCTCGGCCTCCCACATGCTGGGATGATGTCTGCTGCTCTACTTCAAAAGCAGAGACGTGACAACTGGTTTGTGGTGCTGCGGGTGGAATCCAGGTTCTCACACATGCCAGCCAAGTGCTCGGCCAGTGGCAAGTGAGCTCAAGTGATGCCCCTGCCTCTGCTTCCCAAGTAGTGGGACCACAGACCCGACCTACCCGTCCCTGGTGAACAGAACATTTAAATACTACAGATCAGTGGGAGCCCTTGTCTCCTTATTGGTCACCCCGTGTTCCTTCCACAACCCCAAGCCTTGGGAACAGACCACGTGGTTTGTCCCACCCGACTCCTGTTCTTCATTTTCAGACGTGCTGGGGATGGAGCTCAAGGCTGTGTCCAAGTCAGGCAGGTACTCTCAACTGAGCTAGGAGTACTCCACCAACTGAGCCACAAGCACTCCACCAACTGAGCTAGGAGCACTCCACCAACTGAGCCACAAGCACTCCACCAACTGAGCCACAAGCACCCTACCCACTGAGCCACTGCTCTAGCCACCTCCAATTCCACTGTTCTGAGATCCTTTTGTTTTCTGAGTGAGCTGCTCACCAGTCCTGCACTGCATTGAAGGATTCCTCGTTGGTGATGTCATACATTAGGATGAAACCCATGGCGCCCCGGTAATAGGCTGTGGTGATGGTGCGGTACCGCTCTTGCCCTGCCGTGTCCTGAGGAAAGGAGATGGTGGTCAGAAGGGACCTCACAGCAGCCCCTCTGAGGGAGTGTGTCAGGGTCATCCAGGCAGCCCCTCTGAGGTCCAGGGACAGTGGGTGAGAAGAGTGGGCTGGGTGGCCTTTGTGCCCAAACATGCCAGGTGCTGCCCAATGCCCTGTGCCACACCCTATGCCAGAAATAGGGACTCACGGCACTGTTAAGAAAACACTCATGCCAAGTAGCGGTGGCACACGCCTTTGATCCCAGCACTCGGGAGGCAGAGGAGGGTGGATCGCTGTGAGTTCGAGGCCAGCCTAGTCTACAGAGCGAGTTCCAGGACAGCCAGGGCGACACAGAGGAACCCTGTCTCCAAACCCTCTCCCCCCACAAAAAGAAAGAAAACAACAAGGCCAGCCTGGTCTACATAGTGAGTTCCAGGGATCCATACAGAGACCCTGTCTCAAAGAAACAAAATAGTCAAAAATATCAAAAAATTAAACCTTGATGTGAAGCCCCGTCCTCCTGGCACTGGGGATATGGCAGCAGGAGGATCTGGAGTTCTCAGGCATCCTCGACTACCCAGCTGCCTGCTCTCACCGGACCACAGAGCAGGACTTGAGAACACCCAGGTGTGTGAGCCCGCCAGCTGCAGGCGGGGCACTTCTCCCCCGGCCCCACGCACCCAGATCTGCAGTTTGATCCTCTTGTCGTTGCGGTAGATAGTCTTGACCTTGAAGTCTATGCCGACTGTGCTGACGAAGGCCGGTGTGAAGGAGTCGTCAGCGTAGCGGAAGAGGAAGGAGGTTTTACCCACACTGCTGTTCCCAATGATCAGGATCTTGAACATATAGTCGAAGTTCTGGTCGGAGGACTCCTTCTGCCCATAGCGTGAGTCTGTGGCCGATGCCATCTGCAGGGCGGGGCGCAGAGGGCCTGAGGGGTGCAGCAGGACACGGCACGGGATGGGCATGCACAAGGGTGCCAGACACTCTCATTCCACCAGGACCCCCAGTGTCACATGGGCCCCACAGCACAGGCCCGGCTGTGACCTTGGCAGGCCCAACACTCCAAGGAGGCTGTGAAGGGAACACCTCTGCAGGTCCCTGGCACCCCAAATCTCCCTGCACCCTGAGAGGAGACTGAGGCGGGCCCCACCTTCCCATCAGTCTTTCATTACCCTAAAGAGACTCACGCGGGAACACCACAGCATGAGTACCTGAGGATCCCCAGTCCTCCCTCATCCTTATTCCTCTCCTGGAAGAACTGGGACCCTGAGGTAGCCGTATCACGTGACAGAGACAGGGCGAACACAGGCTGACATGCACAAATCGCTCGCGCGCATGCACACACAATGAAGCATCCAAGGCAGGCTGACCCAAACTCCTGCCCTGCGTGCGAAAGAGTGGGGCTAGCAGGAGAAAAAAGCAAACACATGATGTTTGCAAGCCCATGCATGTGCACAGCTCACTGCACCCATGCACGATTGCACACGCAGATTCCCCTACATCAGCCAGTGTATGCGTGTGCACCTGGCCATTGACGAGGACGTACCGCACACGCGGATGGCTCCACACGCGTGTCAGCGCATACTTGAACTCGGACCCACGCACACCACGCACGCGCACCATGCACGCACAAGGTTCCACAACCGTGCACGGTGCGCGTCCTGAGGTCACGCGAGCCTATCCATGACCAGCGGGCGCGCACACGCGTGTTCACCCCACGCGCACGCGCACGCATCAGCCTCCCGCAAGGCCTGGCCTTCCCCTCCCCCTCTGTCGCAGAGCCCGGGACCCAGTGCCGGGCAAAGGGTGAAGATTGCGGGGTGCGGGGTGCCGAACGGAGACCCAGAGCCACCACGCCCGAGCCGCGCGCCCCCCTTCTTCCCCAGCTGTCAATCAAACGCGGACCCGCGGTGTGCGGCCCCGGGCAGCGCTCACCTTGCCCGCTCCGAGCTGAGACGACGCTGACGGCGGCGACCCTGGCGACTGCACCGGCGACCGGGCCCCAGGAGCGGCGGCGGGGCTGCAGGCGGCGGCGGAGGCTCAGGCCCCTGCAGTCTTCGCTGACGTCCTGCAAAGCCAGGGGCGGTGCTTTCTATGCAAACGAGCCGTGACGTCAGAAGGCGGGGCCAGCAAGCAGCCGCGGGGCCCCACTGGCCAGCGCGGGCCCGGGAGGGGCGGGGCATGGTGAGCCGCTGGGGGCGGGGCTCTGAGGAGACTTCAAGGTCTTATTGACGGCCGCTCTCGAGCGACGGACTCCACATCCAATCAGCATTCTCTGACGTCTTGGGCGGCCCAATGGTGACCGCCAGGTGTTTGAAGGGCGGAGAGGCCGAGGCCCGGATCCAGCCCCGGCCGCGAACTTGTCCCTAACCCCCCCAACTCTTTAGAAACGTGCGGGACCCCTTCCAGGAGGCACCGAGGAGCTTGGTCTCGTGTAGCAGGCTGGCATCGAAATCGCCAAGTAGCAGAGGCTGACCTTGAACTTCTGCACCTCGCTTACCACAGTTCAGGGCTCAAAAGACCCATTGAAGAAGAAAAGACAGAGATTTTAATCCCAGTTCTCATAAGGCAGAGGCAGGCCAACCTCTGGAGTTCCCGGCCAGCCAGGGATTCACAGTCAGACCTTGTCTCAAAAACAAAACAGAACAGAGCAGGAGTGGAGGACGGGGGTAAGAAACGTCTGTCCATTTCGGTGTGCAGGAGCCCTCTGCACTGGAGGCCCCGCCCCATCTCCAGGGTCTGCAGTTGTAATAAAGAGTAGCGGTCAAGAGGGACGCCACCAAGCAAGGGCTGGTGGCGGATTCCCGTCACACGCCTACTTGGCATGTCCAGAAGGGAGAATTAGGAATTTACAGTCATCCTTGGTTATAATGAGTCCCAGGCCAACCTGGGCTACACAAGATCCTGTGTAGATTAAAAAAATTAAAAAAATTAAAGGGCTGAGGGGCTGGAGAGACGGTTTCAGGTGTGCATGTGTGCACACACATACACGCAAGCCAAACACCCATACACGTAAAAAATCCCTCTCTCTCTCTGGATTTTCAAGACAGGGTTTCTCTGTAGCTCTGGCTGTTCTGGAACTCTCTCTGCAGACCAGGCTGGCCTCCTCTGCCTCCTGCTTGCTGGGATTAAAGGTGTGTGCCACCACCGCCCGGCGTAGGTCTTTCTAATGGGCCTAGGATATTTCTCAGTTTGGTGAGGAGCCTGCATAACTGCATAAAGCCCTGGGTTCGAGCCCTAGCGCAGCATGACAGAGTGGTGTCCGCCTGTTGTCTCACACTGGGAAGAGAGAGGCAGGAGGAACAGATTTCCAAGGTCATCCTCAGCTACATAGTGTCTTGAGGCCAGCCTGGGCTACATAAAACCCTGTCTCAAAGAAAGAATCTGGCTCTGGGCAAAGAAAAAAGGGACTGATGGGTGCCCCGGCTTCTCTGTGCATTTAGGGCTCAGAAGTGTCCTGACCACTGAGTCCCAAAATTGCAATAAAAGACCCAGGAAGCAAAGGCCGTTCAGAGAGGCCACCCCACGCCCTTCACAGTGTGGACACTGGGGCCCAGGCGATCCTGTGTCCCCGGAAGCTGTGCGCAGAAATGCAGACTTCCGGGCTCTGATCTAACACAACGCACTCCTGCACATCTTCCCACCAAGGTGGGATCTGGGGCGGAGAAGCAGCGGACCCAGCCTGGGTGACTTGTCCCTCCGCGTTGGGCCCGGGAGGGTCCCATCGCCTCCATCCCGCAAGGAAGCAGAACTGGCCCCGTTTATAGACCACACCGCCGGTTGCGGAGGCGCCGAGGGACCAGAATAACTTGTCGCCTGGATGCTCGGCCGCCCCCGCGAGGAGCCTGCGATGCTCCGCCCGCTCCGGGGCCACGGGGAAGCTTGTTTATCTGCTCCCCCACCCGCACCAGGGAGCAGGGGAATGCAGAGCCACAGACACAAAATGACCATCAATCTGTTAGGTCGCGAGCGCCCCGCCCACGCGGAGGCTAGGGTGGGGACCGGGAACGGGTTTGAGGACAGAGGGGTGCAGGAAGGAGCTTGAGGCGCCCCTAGCCCGGCTTGGATTTATCCCCAAGGGATAAACTCTGGGGAGGAGCCGTGGGCCGCCTCCGGTGCCCTTTTATTTCAAAATAAAAATAGGGGCTGAGGCTCGGCGAGTAGAGCGCGTGTAGCTCAGTCGGAGGCAAGGCGACACAATTTGCCATCTGTGCACTTGGTAGGCTGAGGACCCTGAGTTCATCACCCTGGACCACTGAGTGAGACTGTCTCATAATATAAATATATTCAAAACAGCCAGGCTTGGTGTCAGAAACCTTAAACCCCAGCAGCGCTTGGGAGGCAGATCTCTGAGATGGAGGTTACGTTGTGAGCTCCAGGACAGCCAGGGCTCCATAGAGACCCCGTCTCAGAAACTAAGTGTGTGTGTGTGTGTGTGTGTGTGTGTGTGTGTGTGTGTGTGTCTGTGTGTCTGTGTGTCTATGTGTGTGAAAAGCCTGGGAGAATAAAAGGACAGGCAGAGGGAAACAGTATGAGTATTTGTCACATCTTTTTTGTTTTTGAGACAGGGTTTCTCTGTGTAGCCCTGGCTGTCCTAGAACTCACTCTGCTGCCTCTGCCTCCAGAGAGCTGGGATTAAAGACGTGCACCCCACTGCCCAGCTTGTCACATATTTTTAAGTTATATTCATTTATTTGTGTGAGAGATGGGGTCAGAGGACAGCCCGTGGGAGTCGGTTCGCTCCTTCCAAGAGTCCTAGGGCGTGAACTCATGTCGTCAAGCTTGGAGGCAAGCGCCTTGGCTTGCTGAGCCATCTTGCTGGCCCAGTAGTTTTATACTTTTGTGTGACTTCCAAATTCTCCCGCAGTGAGCACATATTACATATCTGGAAGGAAAAAGGAACATTCCATGCGTGACCCCAGACGGCTTTTGTGCCTCCTGGGAACAAATATCTGGAACCATAATATTTACAGAGGAAGTCGCCTGCCACCCTGCGCCGCTCTGCTGAGTTACAGACCCAGAGGGAACAGGGAAGGGGAGGGGAAAGGCCTTATGACGCATGCCTGTCACCCCAGCCAAGCACTTGGGAGGTGGGGGCAAGGAAATCAGTCCGGTGTGATCCTCTGCTACACAGTGAGTTGGACTCAGAACAGGCAACAGAACTTGTCTCAACAAGCCAGAAGATAATGATGAACAGGGAATCAGTCATCTGGTACCCAGAGGTCACCAGAACCCAGTGCCCACTGTCTGCGTGGAAGTTTTCAGAAGGCATGAGGGATGGCTTGTGCCACAGTTTCCCCACAAGTGAATGATGGGCCTGACAAGGTCTGTTCTATTTTTGCAGTGCTGGAAAAGGAATTAAGGACTTCCCACATGCTAAAGCTCCACCCCTGAGCCACGCCCCCAGCCCCTCACTAGGGATTCCAGGCTCCACCCCTGAGCCACGCCCCCAGCCCCTCACTGGGGATTCTAGGCTCCACCCCTGAGCCACGCCCCCAGCCCCTCACTGGGGATTCTAGGCAGGGGCTCCACCCTGAGCCACGCCCCCAGCCCCTCACTGGGGGATTCTAGGCGGGGCTCCACCCCTGAGCCACGCCCCCAGCCCCTCCCTGGGGATTCTAGGCGGGGCTCCACCCCTGAGCCACGCCCCCAGCCTCTCTTGTGCCTGCATAGCACCTCACCCCCTCCTCCTCCTGAATCTGGGGACCCACAGCTGAGTTTGCTGAGGCCCTACACACTGGTTTGAGCTCATCCATGAAGCCTACTGCAGGACAGACCGGCACTCCATCTCCAGGTTACTACAGGGAGACTGCATGGGTCCCGCCAGCCGTGTTTAGTGAACGTGTGAGCAGATCGCAGGGAGACAGAGGCGTGGGGGGGCCTTCTAGGAGGGTCACCTGCAGTCTCTGGTGTCAGGAGACACTAGACCTCAGTGGGGGTGGACCCTGCCTCTATTTACAAAAGGGATTCTCCCTGGGGACTCAGTAAAGGTCTGTGGCTGGACGGTTGAAGGCAGGACATCTAGTGACATCTAGACACAGCGACTGGGGGGCTGGGGTCGCTCTGCTCACAGGGCATGGGAACCGGGCTTCCGTCTTCCATCGAAAAGAATCCAAACGAACGAACGAAAGGCAGAGAGAGCCCCAGCCCGGGTGCAGGCTGAGGCAGGAGCAGTGTCGGGGAGGCACCCCCCAGACACCAGCGCCTTTCCAGCCAAGCCGTGGTCAGAGCGGACCCCAAGCCTTGTCTATGCGTAAACCTCGGCTGTCCGCCCTGACGGGTGGGAAGAGAAGCTGGTACCACGGGAATCGCTCCAGAGGTCACCAGCGCCCAGAGGTGCCCAGAGCCTGGCGGTGACTTCGTGGTCCATGCTAGGCTGGCCCCAAATCTTGTTGGATAAGGCAGGCCTTGCACTCTGGGCTGGTCCTGGAGGACAGGCGCCGGGTGACTCTGAGGACCGGATGTCCAGGGCCGAGCCTGTCCTTCATTATCCGTCCTCCTCCTCCTCTGCCTCCTCCAGGGTTAGCTCAAACTGGAACCTGTCAGGGCCCGTGGTGTGGGTGGGGCTGCAGGGTATTCTGCTCTGATACCACTCTCTGTTGTCTTCCAAGGTATCCAGCAGCTCCTGAGCGTCGGGGTGCACCAGGTCGGCCCACGTTTCCCACAGTGGGTGGGCGATGTAGTCAATGAATCCCACCTTAGGGTGACCGCAGAAGGGGCAAGTAAGTCACAGTGAAGCCTAGAATCAGCCCAATCTCAAGGTTATCTGCATGGTGTCCTATGCCTGGAATGCTCATTTCTCAACTCCTATTCAACCTTCAAAACCCTCTTGAAAGAACTCATTCTAGTCCAACATTCAGGAAACTGAAGCAGGCTGATCTGAAGCCAGTGAGTTCTATACCAGACTTCAGACAAAATGAGACTGTCTTCAAAACAACAAATCAGGCCCTAGCAAGGCGGTGGTGGTGCACCCCTTATTCCAGCACTCGGGAGGCAGAGGCAGGCGGATCTCTGTGAGTTCGAGACCAGCCTGGGCTACAGAGTGAGATCCAGGGCAGCCAGGGCTACACAGAGAAACCCTGTCTGGAAAGACAAAGAGCCCACCCTGTAGCGGAGCAGGGGCGCATCCCGGCAGGGGCAGTCACGGGTCACACGGGGCTCCCCACCCCCCGGGCGCGGCCCGGCACACACCTGGGATTTCTCCACCGAGGCCGTGTGCTTGTCACACATGGGGCTGATATCCAGGCCCAGCTCCCGCTCGCGGTCGCCCTGCTGGAAGAACTCGGCCATGATGCGGTCGGTCCACTGGCGGTAGAGCCGCAGCGGCTTGGCGGGGTTGCTGAGGTCAGCGCAGTGCACCAGGCTCTGTAGGACCTGCGGGGCGGGGTGCGGCCTCAGGAGGGCCCGGCCGCACCTCACCACATCCCTGAAAAGCTCAGTGCCCAGGGGCCCTCATCCCCCGGGTGGGGAAACTGAGGCTCCGGGCCGCCGGCGCACCTGGATGCGGTCAGAGTAATTGTCGAGGAGCAGGACCCCGAGGCTGGTCACCCTCTTCGTCTCCACCATGGTCTTGAGATCGGCCAGGAGGCTCATGTGTTTAGACATGTCTGTGGCCAGCACCTGGGGAGGGCACGAAGTCGCGGATGCTGCACTCTGAGACCTGTGCCTCAGTGTCCCCAGCGCGAGAGGGAGGGCTAAAGGGCAAAGCCCGGGGCACAGCCGAGCACAGGGAGCTAGGGCAGGCTTAGAGCCGAGGCAGGATCCACTCCGGGGCCGCCCGGGGTGTGCCCACGGACGCACTCGGGGGTGTCACCCCGCCAGGGACACTCGCCCCGGAGCCATCGGGCCCCAGAGACACACGCCCTGCCACAGCTGCCAGCTGAAGCCGCCCGCCTGTGGGCACGGACGTGGAGGCAGGGGATGGTGAGTTCCCAAATATAAATAACAACCAAGGAAAACCAAAGGCCCGAGCTAAGTACACCATGGCCCCCAATAAAGGAGAGCCCGAACCCCGGCCACCCGCCAGCAGGACTGTCGCCAGTGTGGAGGGGCCCCGCCCCGCGCCGTGACATCACCATGTCTATGACCATCCTGCGCAGACTCAGTCTCTGCTTGGCGCTGAGGTTCCGGAAGAAGTCGCAGTTTTCCGCCTGCAGGAGCTTGAAGCCCACGGCGAGGTGATGGTTCTCCAACACCGACGCGTCATTGTACATCAGCGCCAGCTCCGAGTCTGTGGGGACAGCCGGGCCTCGACCCCACTCCTCCCAACGACAGCTGGGCAGGGGGCGTCCCTGGCCAACTCCTAAGTATGCGGTGAAGCCCAAGCTCTAAGGCCCCTGCATGCAGAAAGCATCCAGGCCCCGGGCGCGCCTCTGAGTCTGCGCGCTAGGGTGATTCGGTCTAGGGTCCCCTCACTCACTGGTGTTGATGAGAAACTGATTGGAGACCCCCGGGTGGTCCACGTCGTGGATAGCGCATGCAAAGACAGCCGCCAAGACTTCCAGATCTGTGAACACGGCCTGGCGGGCCCTGGGCGTCAGGCCCGGGGGTGCCCACTCCACCCCGCGCCCGCCCGCTGCCCTCGGCTGGGCGTGGCACCTGCAGGGCGGGGGTGCCCAGCAGCACGTGCGCAGACTGCACCACATCCGCAGCATGCACGCTGTTGTGGTACGCCACGTCGGCGTGGTAGTGACCCTCCAGCGTGAGCAGGTACGCCAGCAGCGTGTCCGCGGGGATCTGGAACGTCTTGAGCAGGCCCCGCTCCTGGCGTGTCACAGACCCGGCTCAGGCCTGGCTCCGCGCTCCAGTTCGCCTCACCCAACTCCTGTGCATCCCTCAGTGCCCCTTCCCCCAGGACGCCCTGGTGCCGCGGCCTCCCTGAATTCCTCCAACTTTGCCGCCTGCCCCACGCGTTCGGGACCCGCTGTTCCAATCCAGGCCTCTTCAAGGCCAGACAGCGCTGGGCCTTGTCTAAAACAGCTGTTAAGGGCTGGAGAGATGGCCGGTGGCCAAGAGCGCTGACTGCTCGTCCAGAGGACCCGGGTTCGGTTCCCGGCACCCACTTGGCAGCTCACAACTGTCTGTGACTCCGGTTTCAGGGGACGCGACACCCACGGCAAAACACCAGTGTACACAAAACAAATAAATAGATTTATAAAGTAGTCACTAAGCCCAGTAAACTCCTGTCCGTCCTTCAGTGCCCGTCTAAATGCCCCACCCACTCAGGGAAGAGCTGAGGCCTGAACCCCGGGTGTCGGCGGGGAGCAGGGGTGGAGGACCTGGAGGACGCTGAACACCACGGCTGTGAGCGGCCGGCTCCCGCTCAGCTCGGCCACTCGGAACACGTCCAGTCCCCACTTGTTGGTGTCTTCAAGTTCCTGCAAGCGACCAGTCAGCGTCAGGGCTGCGGGGCGGGCGCCCGGGGAGGGAAACTGAGGCCCGCAGCTCCGGGGAGACCCACCTTGGCCAGCTGCCCCTCCTGGTCTGTGTGGACCCCGAAGCGGGGCACGGCGCCGGCGGGGAGGCTGGCGGGGCGCGGCGCGCTGGCCAGGGGCGCGGGGTGGTCCTCCGTGGGCAGCGGGGGAAGCTCCACCTCGGCCGGCTGGTCTGCGGGGGCGGGGGCTCGCACTGCCGCCCACGGGGGAGCCTGCCGCGCCCCAGGCCCACGGTTCCCCCGGGGCCTGGCCAGCCGGGCCGGGGAGACCCCGACTCCCCCACGCGCGTCTCCCCCACGCGGGTCCTCCCCACCGCGGGACTCCCCCACGCGCGTCTCCCCCACAGGATCTCCCCACGCGCGTCTCCCCACGCGCATCTCCCCACGCGCGTCTCCCCCACGCGGGACCTCCCCACGTGGGTCCTCCCCACCGCGGGTCCTCCCCACCGCGGGTCCTCCCCCACGCGACCCTCACGGCCTCTCCGGTCCTCCCCACCGCGGAGGTCGCCGGCCGCTCACCCAGGAAGGTCTGCGCGATGAACTCGGACACCTGGTTCCCCGAGCGGCCGGTTTCCGACAGATGGGTCAGCTCGCGGTTGAGCATGCGCTTGAACTGTGACAGGGCAGGGAGGAGGATGAGCAGGGAGAAGGGGGAGCGGGGAGGAGGGGAGCAGGGAGGAGGGGGAGCAGGGAGGATGACAAGCAGGGAGGAGGGGAGCAGGGAGGAGGGGGAGCAGGGAGGAGGGGGAGCAGGGAGGAGGGGGAGCAGGGCGGAGGGGAGCAGGGAGGATGAGCAGGGAAGAGGGAAAGCAGAAAGGAGGGGGAGCAGGGAGGAGGGGGAGCAGGGAGGAGGGGGAGCAGGGAGGAGGGGGAGCAGGGAGGAGGGGGAGCAGGGCGGAGGGGAGCAGGGAGGATGAGCAGGGAAGAGGGAAAGCAGAAAGGAGGGGGAGCAGGGAGGAGGGGGATCAGGGAGGAGGGGAGCAGAGGTGCTGGGTCCTCGCCTTGTTGGACGCCATCTCGCCCACCGAGCGCCGCGTCTGCAGTGTCTCCAGCTGCTCCAGGCACCAGTCCAGCTCCTCCAGAGTCTGCTGCGCCAGCTCCGAGTCCCCTGGAGGGGGCGGGTCAGGGTGGCCAGGGGGAGCCCTGCCGCCCCCGCCCTGCAGTGGCTGTGTGGCCCAGACAGGCCTGTGACGTGGGCGGGGGCGGCAGGGCTGCGGGTGGGCAGGGGTGCGTACCTGTGTGGGCGGGCGGGCTGCTGCGCGGAGGGGTCCCCAGGAGCGGCTGCCTGCGGACGCGGGCTTCAGGGGGGACCCGACCCCCCAGGCACCCCCGCCCCGGCCTCCGCCGCCCTCCCGGTACCTGGCGCTGCCCGGGCCGTGGGCAAGGGCGGCCACGTTGCCGCGCACGGTCCTGAGACTGGCCAGCACCTGCGGTGAGGGCGGTGCTCAGCTGTAAGGAGGCCCAGCTCCCCGGGTTCGCGTCCACAGGGCGGCGGGGCACCCACCTGGGCGAAGGGCGTGACGATCATGTCTTCTCCATGTCTGCAGGGAAAACCGCAACCTCTCTAACCAACCCCCACGTTACCGTATCTAAAACGGGAAACTGAGTCCCAAGGACAGTCGGGGTCTTAGAGTCAGGGCAGAAGTAATTGTTTCCCTTTTCATCACAGCTACTAGGGAGCTCAATAAAAGTACTCGTCCAGGGGCTGTAACTGGCCTTCCTGCTCACGAACTGGGAACCACTCTGTCCCCAACACCACGGTGTTTGCTACGGGCTGGATGTGAACAGCCCCGGGAACCGCCGCCCCGGGAACCGCCGCCCCGGGAACCGCCGCCCCCGGGAACCGCCGCTTCGGCGGCAAACCCTCTACGAGCTCCTCGGAAGAGCTTCTCAGTTTTTCCAGAGGAGGAAGGGCTCACAGTTCGCTGGCCGCCGAGGAGCTCCGGGACACGGCCTGGGGCGAGGGCTCGTGGTCGCTGTCCGAGCGGTACAGGAAGGACTCGCGCCGCTGGCCGTGCGGACCCGGGGGGTGGAGGGCGCGGCCGCACTGCGGGTCCAGGGGCCCCCTGCCGCTCGCCAACCCATTTTCCAGGTCAAAGCTGAGGGCAGGACCAGAGGGGGAGCAGCGTCAGGGGGCAGAGGCCACCGGTGCGTCTGGAGTGACAGCGGCCGGGCCACCGAGGCGGGCCTGGCACAGCCCGACGATTGGCCCCGCCCCACACAGAGCCTCGCCCCGAGGCCCCGCCCCACACAGAGCCCCGCCCCACACAGAGCCTCGCCCCGAGGCCCCGCCCCACACAGAGCCCCGCCTTTAAGGCCCCGCCCCACACAAAGCCCCACCTCGAGACCCCGCCCCACACAGGGTCTCCCGCCCCACACAAAGCCCCGCCCCACACAGAGCCCCGCTCCACACAGAGCCTTGCCCGCGAGGCCCCGCCCCCACAAAGCCCCGCCCCACCTGAGACCCCGCCCCACAAGGGCCCCGCCCCCACGAGACCCCGCCCCACACAAAGCCGAGGCCCCGAGGCCCCGCCCCCACAGAGTCCAGCCCCGCCCCCACGAGGCCCCGCCCCACACAACGCCCCGCCCCCGAGGCCCCGCCCCCCGACGGCACCCGCTCCTGCGAGCGTCCGTGTAAGGGGTCCGGGGAGCGGCTCCGCCGCTGAGAACACCGGCCGCTCCTCCCAGGACTGGGGTTCGCTGCCCCACGAGGGCGCGCAACTGTGACTCCACTCCCCGGGACGCACGCACGCGTGCTCGCACGCGTTCAGCCGACACACTCACACGTAGAGCAGACACACTTCTAAAGGGAGGAGACGCGTGGGGCGGAAACGGGCGCGGACGGAGGCGCGGTGCCGTGACCGTCCGCCCGGGTCCGGGCCCTGGGGCACACGGCCCTGCTCGTGCGTGCTCAGCCCGGTTGCGGGCACCTTACAGACGGGCGTCGTGACGTCACGCGGGGCGGGGCTTCGTGGGCCTGTGCTCAGGCCCCGGGGGTTCCCGTGAACCCCAAACTCGCCATGCCAATGCCTGCGGGTGGCGGTCCCCTTGCCGTCCCCCTTGAGACGACAAAACTGAGGCGGGGGCGACTGCAGGGTGTTGGGTTCGAATCCCGCCCTCGGGCGCCGGGGGTCCGGGAAGCTGCTTTTCTCTGGCTCTAAACTTAGCCGGGGTTGGCGGGGTCAGGCGGCCGTTCCATGACGCGAGCAGCAGCGGGCGAGGTCCGCGTTCCGGCTGTGGGAACGGCGCGGGCCAGGCGCGGTAAACTGAGGCACCGAGCCACAGAGGGACCTCGGACCCGCGTTCAGGTCCAACCTGCTGAGGACCTGCCGTCGTCTTCAGGCTCGCTCTCGGGGTCCAGGTGGGGCACTCCGTCCGCAGCAGGACCGCCGTCTCCGGTGCCGCCCGCCGCCCGCCACAGTGCGCCCACAAGGTCCCCTGACCGCGATAAGGCCCAGCCCACGAGGTCACAGCGCAGGCCGGGATTCGAACCCCGAAAAGAACCGGGGTCTCCAGCCCTGCCTCGGAAGCCCCGTCCGACCCCACAGCCCCGATCCCCACGAGCTGCACGGGCCCCCGCGGCTCCCCCCCCCCCCAGCTCCCTGGCCCGCTCCGCTCGCCTCACCAAGGCGGATGGGCCACCGTGAAGCGGCGCTGCAGGCGGAGGCTCCGGTTCACCAGCAGCTTCCTGCAGAGCGCGGGGGAGCCGCGCGGGGACCCCCGAGGGGAGCCAGGCGCTGCGGGGCCCTGCATGGCTGGGCTGAGGCCGGACCGGGAATCGGGGCCTTTTAGACGCTCGGGGCGGAGCCCAGGTCAGAGAGGAGGGCCAGGCTCCGCCCATCGCTAGGCTTCTCCCGCCCTGGCGCCGGGGGAAACTGAGGCACCGCACACCTACCACTCTATTCTCTAACTCTATTTCTAATTATATATTTATTGACTGATTTATTTTTAAGACGGCCTCAGGTAGCCCAGGCTGACGGCAAACTCATGGTAATCCTCCTGCTTCAGCCTCCCAAGTGCTGGAAAGATAGATGTTCGCCCCCAAGCCCTGGTTAAGGGTTGGTGCGGGTGTCTGGGCTGAGAACTGCCTCAGTCACACCTGCCGTTCCACCTCCGGGGCACCTGCGGAATCCAAGGACACCCCGACTTCAAAGTGCCTCAAAAAGAGGCATGTGGGCCGGGCGGTGGTGGCGCACGCCTTTAATCCCAGCACTCAGGAGGCAGAGGCAGGTGGATCGCTGGGAGTTCGAGGCCAGCCTGGGCTACAGAGTGAATTCCAGGAGAGGCGCAAAGCTACACAGAGAAACCCTGTCTCAAAAACCAAAACCAAACAACCAAACAAAAAAGGCATGTGGGAGTCGGGAAGGATGGCTGTCCCCTCCCAGGGAGAGGAATCCCTGAGGTAGGGGCAGCCCACCAGCAGGGTGAGGACGCTACCGAGATCGGACCAGTGATGACAGACCCTTTGCCAGGTAGGGGAAACCGAGGCAGTCCAGCTCCAGCCCCCAGGTCCCTGCGTGACCCCATGCACTGACATTCCCCAGGCCCTGCATCTGGACCGTTTCAACAGCCAGGCTGCGTTTCCCCCACAAACATCCGCCCGCAAAAGCGTCCCGCTGGGGCTGCTCCAGATGTCCCCACCCCGCCAGCGGGACCCCACGGCTTGGGAGATAGGGTCTGTGAAGTCTCCAGGAGTCAAAGGACCTAGTCACATTTGACAAAAGTGGAAACTGAGGCTCGCATGTCACAGGCAAAGGAAAGACCCAGAATGCCCAATGGACAGGCGGTACAGAAGGGTGGGGGCGGGGAGACAGCACACACCCCTGCAGCCAGCTCCTCCCTGCATGTCCCCAGGAAGGCGACACCCAGGTTTCCAGTCACCCTGGGGATCCACGGCTGTGGAGCAAGACTTCAGTGGGGACCTGAGTGACGGTGCAGCTGTAGCGGAGTTACAGGTCATGTGTGGGGAGGCTCGGACCCGGCCAGGAAGCCCCTCCAACCCAATCGGACACCTGCTGGGAACAGACTTCGCTGAGCCCGAGATGAAAATACCATCTGTGGCTGCTGGGCCGCAGCTAACTATAGCCATTCCCCAGGGAGCAGAGGTCCCAGCCAGGGTCCAGGGAGTCCTGACATCACTCCAGGCCTGAGGGAAAATCACTGTGGTCCCAGGGGTATTTAGTTCTACCCTCGAAATCATGGAAAATAGAAAGTGAAGACAACCATGAGGTCTGTGTAGCGCAAGAAAACGCTAGCAGGGACAGAGAGGTCGGTCCACTTGCCTGAGGTCACACAGCTGCATGACAGAGTGAGTTCACAGGATCCCAGGTCAGTGAACTCCCATGTCTGAGCCTCTCCACTTAACTCATTAATTATCCATCCCTCTGCAGTCCCAGCACCAGCCTAGCATTAACATTTTATTAATGGCTGTACTATAACAGCTTCATTCAGAGTTAAATCTGTGTTTTATTAATGGCTCCAGCAGTCACGGGGTATTAGCAGCTTTTAATACAGAGTAGAAGCCACAAAACCTGGACCGGACATTCAAAGTCTGGCCCCCCTGAGCTTCAAGGGCCACAGTCCCGCGAGGCCACACTGGACGGCCTCGTGCTGGCCTGTACCGCTGTGTGACTCCGGGAGCGCCCAGAGACAGAACGCCGCGCGGAGCCGCCCTCCTCCAGGCCCTGCTAGGGCTCTCCTCCAGCTCAGCTTGAACTCACACCTATGTAACCTGCCGGGCCCTCAGCCGCCTGGGCTCCAGGCTCTCCTCCACCTGCTGTTCCAGGATCCAGCCAGCCCGCAGTGGACCAGGGCAGGGCCAGGTCCCTCCCAGCCACGCCCAGGCCGTGAACAGGTGAGCGGAAGCCCCTCTTCCGCCCTGCAGGTTCACCCTTCCTTCTGAAACAGCCTCTGTCCCCTGCTGAACACACCTTGCTCAGCCTGTTCACTTCTCTGCTGCTCCACACCGCACTTACATCTTCCAGCTGGGCCTGCCTGACTCCCACCCTAGGACCCGCCCCTAGCAACCTGAGCCCCTCTTTGTAGGTCTCAATCCACACCTGGTAAACAGTAGGTGCTTCATAAATGCGTGCCATCCACTGCTTGGATGAGGAGGCTCAGACTAGGGACCAGAGCATCCATCTCCCAGCCTTGACTTCCCCGGGGGTGAGCCCCGCCCCTCCCACGCGGCTCTGTGAGGCACATTAGCGGCCCAGCCATGTGGGATCTCCCCTCCCCCACCAGAGAGGCCCAAAGGAAGTATGTTTGTTCTTTCTTGAAAATGGAAAATCATGAGTCATTGGAAAGGGTGGGGCAGACCCTACTGGGTCACCTGGGAATGCAGACCCGGTCCTCTGGGCCGAGGGAACCCATCTGTGCCCAGGGCTCTCCAGGGTGCTAGAAGCAGGGTTTGAGGCTGTGGTGCTGGGTGGTTCATGAGTACAGCCGTGCTCAGAGAGGGGAGTAATGAGGTCTAGATCCCCTAGGCTGGACTTCACCCTGGGAGCTTGTTCTGTCCCAGGGCTTCTTCTCAGAGCCACCAAGGACTCCTGTGGCTCCCAGGTGACTGTGCCTGGAGACACAGTCACAGCTGGAGACCCCCCCCACCACACTGTCCTCCTGGGACACTGCCTCACCCCAGAGGAGTCTCTTCATCTCTTATCCTGAATGCCTGTTCTAGAGAGCTCGGGAGCCCCACTCCTTTCTTCTTCCTTCTTAGACAGGGTTTCACACACCCCAAGCCGGCCTCAAACTGGCTATGCAGCTGTGGATGACCATGATGGTCCTCCAGCCCCAGGGTGCAGGGAGGACCGGTGTGTGGAACTGAAGGCTGGGAGCACAGTAGTGATCTGCCTACACAGGCACAGGCCCTGCCCCTCCTCCTTTCTTGTTTATAATATATTCTTGTTTTGTTTTGTTTTTCAAAACAGGGTTTCTGTGTATCCCTGGCTGTCCTGGAGCTCTCTCTGTAGACCAGGCTGGCCTCGAACTCAGAGATGCACCTGCCTCTGGCCCAAGTGCTGGGATTAAAGGTGTGCGCCGCCACCACCGCCGGGCTCCCCAGTCCTTCTTAAGTGCAAGAACGGACCTGTGTTCTGGCCCTCAAGGACCGGGGCAAGTGGCGGGCCGTGGATGAACTGCTTCCCAGCACCATGGCTGTGGGTCCTGCCCTTCCTTAGTAACCTAAGGGCCACCTGGATGCTGGGAGGGGGTTGTAAGGCCTCCTGAACACTTGTGAACATTCCAGAGCAGCCCTCCCCTCTGAAACCCAGCGGAGGACTGGCAAGGACAGTCCCACCCAGCTGCCAACACACCCATGGCCACCCAAAAGGAAACTCAGCCCGTACACAACTGCGTGTGACACCCTCGAGTGGGGACCCGCAGAGACACACATGACCGGAGAGTGGCGGCAGGCTGTACCCTGCGGTGGGGCACTGCAGACTGTCACCTGCAGGTGCCACAGTCGCACCCGGAGCCCACGGCACTGGGCACCCTGAGTCGCCCAGATCCACTAAACCAAGGCCACTTCACCTATCCTCAGCTTTTCCTCCGAGGTGCACTCCTCAAGGCTCCCGGTGTAGCCCCGGGAGCAGTCCCGACTCCTCTGCACCCCGCCAGCCCAGCACCCGGGTGCTCAGCCCCGCCCCCAGAAGACCTGGTCCCCCACAGCCCTCCAGACGTGGCTCAGTCACCTCCAGGCCACGCCCCCGCCCCACCGCCGAGGAGTCAGACCCCGCCCACAAACCTCAGGCCCCGCCCCTGGAGGGATCAGGATTTTACCGCACCGACCTATGCACCCCCTCCACGCGCTCATGGCTCAAGCCCTCGGCCCTCTGCAGACAACGCCCACTTATGCGCCGCCCCATCTCTTCCCGGTCCCCACCGACCCTGCCTTCCTAAAGGCCAGCACCTTCCCTCGCCAAGTGTCCCTCCCCAACTGACACCCTGACCGGCCACCACCGGCCACGCCCACTCCAGGCAGGCCCCACCCAGCCCCTCCACGCTCCGCCTGCTTTCTGTGGGCAGCTAGGCTGCTCCCCGTCCTCCTGCAAACCGCGACCCATACCCATCCGGTAAGTCTCGCCCCCTCGCCAGGCCCCGCCATAGACGTCGTCTCCTCGAACAGGCCCCGCCCAGGCCCCGCCTTCTCAGCCAGGCCCCGCCCTACCACCTACCGGCGGTGGAAGGAGCTGGGCCACGAGCGCCGGGACTTCCCGAGCGCAGGCCGCTCTCTGGGCTCCGGGTCCGAGTGGAAGCGCCGCTGGATGCGGATGGGGCGCCGTGGCTGTCCCCACAGGTGCTTCGGGGGCCGGGGAGGCCCTGCGCGGCTGACACCCGGGGTCTCCATGCGCGGCCCCGGGAGGGGCTGTGCAACAGAGCCGGGGTCCACCCCACGGAGCTCCTCTCCGCGGTGCTGAAGCCAGGCGGGGAAGATCGCAAGACTCAGACCTGAGGCTGTGCCCACTGGTCACCGACGCTCCCTGGCACTTGAGCGAGAAGCCTAGATTCAGGGTCTGGTTCCCAGAGACGCACGCTCAGAGATGCAGGCTCGAGGTCCAGGCCCAGCCAGCACAGGAGGGGTCCCAGAGAGACGGCGAGATTGGGAGTACCCCCTGCCCAGACACGTGCACACAAAGTCACAGGCCAGAGATCCCAAGAGATAAAAGCAGGGGACAGAGGGGAAGCCAGTCACTTCTCTGGAGCACCGCTGCTGTGCTAAGACCCTCATTGCGTCCCCACCCCTGGGGTTAAAGAGCTGGAGTGAAGACCCACCTTGCCTGTGAGCTCAGGGCAGCCAGCAGGACCCTGCAGACACCCCAGGTCTTTATAGCCCCACAGCGCTCAGACCCTCTGCAGGAAGAGATCTCATTGGCCCCAACACACCCCAGGGCTCCACCTTGCAGCCACAATTCCTGCCTCAGACCTCCCAGTTCTAGAAAACTCAGGTTCCCACCCCTCACCACCCCTCCTAGTCTCAGGGGGAATTTCCCGGAGAGTGGCAGAGAGCTGAGAGGACATTTTCCATCCTAATTAGCAGAAGTGTTGGCCCCAGAGAGCGCGGAGGAGATGGCCATGAGAGAGCCATGCCTCAGGCCTGGTGGAAGTCCCCTGAGGGCACTGTGCTGGGAGGGAACCGGCAGGAACAGCCTCAGGAGCTGTTATGAGGGTATGTGACATGGAAGTGACTCCACACTGCGCCTGTCCCCAGGCTGAAGACATAGGGGGCCAACCAGGGACTTAGTCTGTGCAGGTACTTGCCACCAAGCCTGAGGACCTGAGCTTGTCCCAGGGACCCACACGGTGAAAGAAAGAAAATCTCTCTGTCCCTCTATGTGCTCTCTGTCTGTCTCTCTGTCTCTGTCTCTCTCTGTCTCTCTGTCTCTCTCTGTCTCTCTCTGTCTCTGTCTCTCTCTGTCTCTCTGTCTCTCTCTCTGTCTCTCTGTCTCTGTCTCTGTCTCTCTCTCTCTCTGTCTCTCTGTCTCTCTCTCTGTCTCTGTCTCTCTCTGTCTCTCTCTGTCTCTGTCTCTCTCTGTCTCTCTGTCTCTGTCTCTGTCTCTCTCTGTCTCTCTCTGTCTCTCTCTGTCTCTGTCTCTGTCTCTGTCTCTCTCTGTCTCTCTGTCTCTGTCTCTCTCTCTGTGTCTCTGTCTCTGTCTCTGTCTCTCTGTCTCTCTCTGTCTCTCTCTGTCTCTCTGTCTCTGTCTCTCTCTCTGTGTCTCTGTCTCTCTCTCTCTCTCTCTCTCTCTCTCTCTCTCTCTCTCTCTCTCTCTTTCGGTTGGGTTTTGGTTTTGAGACAGGGCCTGTGGTGGTTTGAAGGAGAACGGCCCTCACAGGCTCATAGCCTTGAGTGCTTGCTGGGTTCCCAATCAATGGAACAGCTTGGGAAGGATTAGGAGGTGTGGCCTTGGAGGAGGTAAATCACTCTGTGGACTTAGGTTTCAAAAGTCCAGGAGAGCCTGGCATGGTGGCGCACGCCTTTAATCCCAGCACTCGGGAGGCAGAGGCAGGCGGGTCTCTGTGAGTTTGAGGCCAGCCTGGTCTATGAGTTCCAGGACAGCCAGGGATACACAGTGAGTGAGACGTTGTCTCACAAAACAAAACAAGCAAACAAACAAAATGCCCAGGCTAGGCCCACTCTGTCTGCCTCCTCCTCGAGGATCAGATGTGAGCTCTCAGCTACTGCTCCACACCCCGCCCGCCTGCTGCCTGCTCCACACCATGCCCGCCGCCTGCTGCCTGCTCCACACCCCGCCCGCCGCCTGCTCCACACCATGCCCGCTGCCCTGCTCCACACCATGCCCGCCTGCCGCCTGCTCCACACCATGCCCGCTGCCCTGCTCCACACCATGCCCGCCTGCCGCCTGCTCCACACCATGCCCACCGCCTGATCCACACCATGCCCACCGCCTGATCCACACCATGCCCGCTGCCCTGCTCCACACCCCACCCGCCTGCCGCCTGCTCCACACCATGCCCGCCGCCTGATCCACACCATGCCCACCGCCTGATCCACACCATGCCCGCTGCCCTACTCCACACCCCGCCCGCCCGCCGCCTGCTCCACACCATGCCCACCGCCCTGCTCCACACAACGCCCGCCGACCTGCTCCACACCATGCCCGCCCGCTGCCCTGCTCCACACCATGCCCGCTGCCCGCTCCACACCATGCCCGCTGCCCGCTCCACACCATGCCCGCCGCCTGCTCCACACCATGCCCGCCGCCTGCACCACACCATGCCCGCCGCCTGCTCCACACCATGCCCGCCCGCTGCCCTGCTCCACACCATGCCCGCCGCCTGCACCACACCATGCCCGCCGGCCTGCTCCACACCATGCCCGCCCGCCGCCTGCTCCACACCATGCCCGCCGCCTGCACCACACCATGCCCGCCGGCCTGCTCCACACCATGCCCGCCCGCCGCCTGCTCCACACCATGCCCGCCGCCTGCTCCACACCATGCCCGCCTGCTGCCCGCTCCACACCACGCCCGCCGCCCTGCTCCACACCATGCCCACCCGCTGCCCTGCTCCACACCACGTCCGCCCGCCGCCTGCTCCACACCATGCCCACCAGCTGCCCTACTCCACACCATGCCCGCCGCCTGCTCCACACCATGCCCGCCGCTTGCTCCACACCATGCCTGCCCGCTGCCCGCTCCACACCATGCCCGCCGCCTGCTCCACACCATGCCCGCCCGCTGCCCTGCTCCACACCATGCCCGCCCGCTGCCCTACTCCACACCATGCCCGCCGCCTGCTCCACACCATGCCTGCCCGCTGCCCTGCTGCACACCATGCCCGCCCGCTGCCCTGCTGCACACCATGCCCGCCCGCTGCCCTACTCCACACCATGTCCGCCCACTGCCCTGCTCCACACCACGCCCGCCGCCTGCTCCACACCATGCCCGCCGCCTGCTCCACACCATGCCCGCCCGCTGCCCTGCTCCACACCATGCCCGCCCGCTGCTCTGCTCCACACCATGCCCGCCCGCTGCCCTGCTCCACACCATGCCCGCTGCCCGCTCCACACCACGCCTGCCGACCTGCTCCACACCATGCCCGCCGCCTGCTCCACACCATGCCCGCCGCCTGCTCCACACCATGCCCGCCGCCTGCTCCACACCATGCCCGCCCGCTGCCCTGCTCCACACCATGCCCGCCGCCTGCTCCACACCATGCCCGCCCGCTGCCCTGCTCCACACCATGCCCGCCGCCTGCTCCACACCATGCCCGCCGCCTGCTCCACACCATGCCCGCCCGCTGCCCTGCTCCACACCATGCCCGCCGGCTGCTCTGCTCCACACCATGCCCGCCCGCTGCCCTGCTCCACACCATGCCCACTGCCCGCTCCACACCATGCCCGCCCACTGCCCTGCTCCACACCACGCCCGCCGCCTGCTCCACACCATGCCCGCCGCCTGCTCCACACCATGCCCGCTGCCCTGCTCCACACCACGCCCGCCGACCTGCTCCACACCATGCCCGCCCGCTGCCCTGCTCCACACCATGCCCGCCGCCCTGCTCCACACCATGCCCGCCCGCTGCCCTGCTCCACACCATGCCCGCCCGCTGCTCCACACCATGCCCGCCGCCTGCTCCACACCATGCCCACCAGCTGCCCTACTCCACACCATGCTCGCTGCCCGCTCCACACCATGCCCGCCGCCTGCTCCACACCATGCCCGCTGCCCTGCTCCACACCACGCCCGCCGACCTGCTCCACACCATGCCCGCCCGCTGCCCTGCTCCACACCATGCCCGCCCGCTGCCCTGCTCCACACCATGCCCGCCGCCCTGCTCCACACCATGCCCGCCCGCTGCCCTGCTCCACACCATGCCCACCCGCTGCTCTGCTCCACACCATGCCCGCCCGCTGCCCTGCTCCACACCATGCCCGCTGCCCTGCTCCACACCATGCCTGCCCGCTGCCCTGCTCCACACCATGCCCGCCGCCTTCTCCACACCATGCCCACCCGCTGCCGCGCTCCACACCATGCCCGCCCGCTGCTCTGCTCCACACCATGCCCGCCCGCCGCCCTGCTCCACACCATGCCCGCCGCCTGCTCCACACCATGCCCGCCGCTTGCTCCACACCATGCCCGCCGACCTGCTCCACACCATACCCGCCCGCTGCCCTGCTCCACACCATGCCCGCCCGCTGCTCTGCTCCACACCATGCCCGCCCGCTGCCCTGCTCCACACCATGCCCGCCGCCCTGCTCCACATCATGCCCGCCCGCTGCCCTGCTCCACACCATGCCCGCCGCCCTGCTCCACATCATGCCCGCCCGCTGCCCTGCTCCACACCATGCCCGCCGCCTGCTCCACACCATGCCCGCCGCTTGCTCCACACCATGCCCGCCCGCTGCCCTGCTCCACACCATGCGCGCCACCTGCTCCACACCATGCCCCCTGCCTGCTCCACACCATGCCCGCCCGCCGCCTGCTCCACACCGTGCCCGCCCGCTGCCCTGCTCCATACCATGCCCGCCGCCTGCTCCACACCATGCCCGCCGCCCGCTGCCCTGCTCCACACCATGCCCGCCGCCCGCTCCACACCATGCCCGCCGCCCGCTCCACACCATGCCTGCCCGCTGCCCTGCTCCACACCATGCCCGCCGCCCTGCTCCACATCATGCCCGCCGCCTGCTCCACACCATGCCCGCCCACCGGCCTGCTCCACACCATGCCCGCCCGCCGGCCTGCTCCACACCATGCCCGCCCGCCGGCCTGCTCCACACCATGCCCGCCCGCCGCCCTGCTCCACACCATGCCCGCTGCCCCTGCTCCACACCATGCCCACCGCCCTGCTCCACACCATGCCCGCCCGCTGCCCTGCTCCACACCATGCCCGCTGCCTGCTCCACACCATGCCCGCCCGCTGCCCGCTCCACACCATGCCCGCCGGCCTGCTCCACACCATGCCCGCTGCCTGCTCCACACCATGCCCGCCGCCCTGCTCCACACCATGCCCGCCGCCCTGCTCCACACCATGCCCGCCCGCTGCCCGCTCCACACCATGCCCGCCGGCCTGCTCCACACCATGCCCGCTGCCTGCTCCACACCATGCCCACCGCCCTGCTCCACACCATGCCCGCCCGCTGCCCGCTCCACACCATGCCCGCCCACTGCCCTGCTCCACACCATGCCCGCTGCCTGCTCCACACCATGCCCGCCGCCCTGCTCCACACCATGCCCGCCCGCCGCCCTGCTCCACACCATGCCTGCCCGCTGCCCCTGCTCCACACCATGCCCGCTGCCTGCTCCACACCATGCCCGCTGCCCTGCTCCACACCATGATGGTCATGGACTACCCCGGACTGTGAGCCATACGTTAAATGCTTTCTTTTCCAAGTTACCTTTGTCATGGTGTCTCTTCACAGCAGTAGAACAGTGTCTAAGACAGGATCTCACTTCATAACTCAAGCTGGTCTGGAACTCACTATATAGACCAGGCTAGCCTCAAACTCACAGACATCCTCCTACCTCTGCCTCCTGAGTGCTGGGATTAAAGCCATGCCCCTCCACGCCGACTCCCCGCCTGGTCCCCAGTCCTGCCTTCCACCCCTCCCAAACTGACAGTGGTAAGTTGCTGCCCGCCCTGTATTCTGTCTTGGAAAGCAGGGGTGGGGTGGGTGTAAACATGGGTTCCCATGCCTCTTGGCCTCACTGCAAAGATCAAAACAGACATTACACGAGATGCTTCCACCTTCACTGGTGTGCGCCATGATAAGCCAAGCTCCCATCTTGGTCCACACACCAGTGCCCCCACCCAGACTCTGCTGAGCCCCCTCCTGGGTCCGTTAACACCCCAGCCCCTGTCAGTTCCACCCGGCTGCCCCTGAGATGAGGCTGATTTTGAACTCTTGACCCTTCTGACTTCATCCCTCCAAGTGTCACACCCTGGTTTATATGGTGCTGGCTGAACAAGCCGTTTATCACCCAGAGTCTAGCCCCGGCCCCACCGCCCGGCCGTCCTGGCTAATTTTATGTCAACTCAACACAAGTTGGAGTCAGCAGAGAGGAGGGAGCCTCAACTGAGAAGACGCCTCCATAAGATCAGGTTGTGGGCAAGCCTGTAGGGCATTTTCCTAATTAGTGATGGATGGGGGAGGGTCCAGCCCATTGTGAGTGATGTCATCCCTGGGCTGGTGGTCCTGGGTTCCATAAGAAAGCAGGCTGAGTAAGCCAGGGGAAGCCAGCCAGGAAGCACCATGGCCTCTGCATCAGCTCCTGCCTCCAGGTTCCTGCCATGTTTGACTTCTTGTCCTGACTCCTTTGTTGATGTGAAGGGCTCAAGCAACACACAAATTCTGCCTCCTCTGGCTCCTCACCTGCTCTGAGTTGGGTCCTGGTTTCTCTCTTTCCCTCGAGTTCCGATGGTGAAAACCACATGGGCACCAGACTCTGCCTCCCCTGAGGACCTGAGGCTGCTGGACGGTGGAGGCATCAGCAGGGTCCCTGAGAAATGTCTCCGGATCACACCCCCACCTAGAGGGCTGGCAGGGACCGCTCCAGAATCCACCGGCTCCTGGACTCGCTGGGGAGACAGCAAGAAGTCACGAGCAGGGATATCGCCAAGGGACCCCGAGCTTCACAGAGTTCTCACCAGGACCAAGGCTGAGAACTGTGCCTCAGCTTCCCTGAGTGCATTAACCCTTGGTGAGCAGGCCGTGCGTGCGTGCGTGCATGCATGCATGCGTGCGGTGTGTGTGTGTGTGTGTGTGTGTGTGTGTGTGTGTGTGTGTGTGCGCGGTGCGTGTGTGTGTGTGTGTGCGTGCGTGCGTGCGTGCGGTGTGTGTGTCTGTGTGTGTCTGTGTGTGTGTGTTATGGTTTTATTCCATTTATTTTTATCGACTTATTTGTGGGGAGCACACACATTCCACAGCCCACAAGTAGAGGTCCGAGGACAACTATCAAGAGTTGGTTCTGGGCCGGGCGATGGTGGCGCACACCTTTAATCCCAGCACTCAGGAGGCAGAGCCAGGCGGATCTCTGTGAGTTCGAGGCCAGCCTGGGCTACCAAGTGAGTTCCAAGAAAGGCGCAAAGCTACACAGAGAAACCCTGTCTCGAAAAACAAAAACAAAAACAAAAACAAAAAAGAGTTGGTTCTATCCGCCCAGCCTGTGGACCCCGGGACTGAACTCAGGCAGGCACTTGCTGAGCCATCTCCTTAACTCTACACTTAAAAAAAAAATCTGTGGTGCTAGGTCCTGTCCCTCACTCCTAGTCACTGGTGCTGGGGTTTGAACACAGGGCCCTGGGAGCCATGAGCTGGGCACGCCCCACTCCTGGGCTGTTGACGGGAAGGGAATCGGGATGGCAGGGAGCTGTCCAGTGCTGACCGCAGCCGGCCCCACGAAATGGAGCCTTCCGGGAAGGGTGCGGTCGGTGGGGACCAGCGGGCGGCTCAACCCTCCGCCGCTCTCTCCTGAGCTTCGCAAACGTCTGTCTCCAGCATCAGGCAGAAGAGTAAGTGGGGAAACTGAGGCCTGCCAACACAGCCACAGGGCCAGAGCGGGTCCACGGTGTGGAAGGGCGAGAACAGACAGCGGCTGAGCCTCGATGTGGACCGGGCACAGGACAAGGCTCCTCCCTGCTCTGGATCGTCCGGATCACACCGGCCAAACTGATCCTCTCTCTGCCTTGTGCCCCGGTCGGATCCTTGTAGGACTCACTATAATAGTCACCATTATAGAAAGCCTCCCCAATTCCCAGCAGAGGGCCTGGGGGCGGGGCTTCGGGGTGGGCCGGGGGCGGGGCTTCGGGGCGGGCCTGGGGGCCCAGGGAATGTACAGGGCGGGTCTCAGAGAAAAGTCCCGGGTAGGGCTCAGGGGAGGCCTGGGGCGCGGCCAGAGCAGGGCTTGGGGCGGAGCTCAGGTTCTGTATTTTATTCTGTAAATATTTTTTGGGGATTTTTTTGTGCTGTCCAGAGCCTTGTAGCTCTGTGCGTAACACCCGCTAAGACGCTCCTTGGAGGGTGTGGCCGCCTTTGGGTTGCTTAGACTTTCTGCTTTGCTGGGAATGGAGCCCAGGGCCAGCAGGTGCTCACCAGAACTCTAGACAGAGATGGTGGTGAGTGAGGGGAAGAGTGGATTCAAGCGTGATCAGGGCTTAGGATGAGTGAGAACTCCTTCGCCAACAATCTTAGGAGAGACTAGAGTCAGGCAACATGGAGCAGACCCCCGGGGTAGTAGAGCTTCAGGAAATATGTGTGAGGCCAAGGTTCCATCTGTAGGGAGTTTCTGAGAGTGCTGACCAGGTCTAACCCAGCTGCTGGAGGCCACAGACAGGGGCTGCTCTGCCCTGGGTGAGAAGAGGTGGGAACAGGGTCAAGTGGGAACAGCCTGGGGTGCGAACAGCCTGAGGTGGGAACAGTCTGGGGTGGGAACAGCCTGGGGTGCGAACAGCCTGGGGTGGGAACAGCCTGGGGTGCGAACAGCCTGGGGTGGGAACAGTCTGGTGTGGGAACAGACTGGGGTAGGAACAGCCTGGGGTAGGAACAGCCTGGGGTGGGAACAGCCTGGTGTGGGAACAGGGTCAAGTGGGAACAGCCTGGGGTGCGAACAGCCTGGGGTGGGAACAGCCTGGTGTGGGAACAGCCTGGGGTGGGAACAGTCTGGTGTGGGAACAGCCTGGGGTAGGAACAGCCTGGGGTGGGAATAGACTGGGGTGGGAACAGCCTGGGGTGGGAACAGCCTGGGGTAGGAACAGCCTGGGGTGGGAACAGCCTGGAGTGGGAACAGCCTGGGGTGGGAACAGGCTCAGGTGGGAACAGCCTGGGGTGGGAACAGCCTGGGGTGGGAACAGCCTGGGGTGGGAATAGGCTCGGGTGGGAACAGCCTGGGGTGGGAACAGCCTGGGGTGGGAACAGCCTGGAGTGAGAACAGACTGGGGTGGGAACAGACTGGGGTGGGAACATCCCGTGGTGGGAACAGCCTGGGGTGGGAACAGACTGGGGTGAGAACAGACTCAGATGGGAACAGCCTGGGGTGGGAACAGCCTGGGGTAGGAACAGCCTGGGGTGGGAACAGCCTGGAGTGGGAACAGCCTGGGGTGGGAACAGGCTCAGGTGGGAACAGCCTGGGGTGAGAACAGACTGGGGTGGGAACAGACTGGGGTGGGAACATCCCGTGGTGGGAACAGCCTGGGGTGGGAACAGACTGGGGTGAGAACAGACTCAGGTGGGAACAGCCTGGGGAGGGAACAGCCTGGGGTGGGAACAGACTGGGGTGGGAACAGACTGGGGTGGGAACATCCCGTGGTGGGAACAGCCTGGGGTGGGAACAGACTGGGGTGAGAACAGACTCAGGTGGGAACAGCCTGGGGAGGGAAAAGCCTGGGGTGGGAACAGACTGGGGTGGGAAGAGCCTGGGGTGGGAACAGCCTGGGGTGGGAACAGCCTGGGGTGGGAACAGCCTGGGTGGGAAGAGCCTGGGGTGGGAACAGCCTGGGGTGGGAACAGCCTGGGGTGGGAACAGCCTGGGGTGGGAACAGCCTGGGTGGGAACAGCCTGGGGTGGCTTGTCCTCAGATCCCCTGGGTGCTGGTCCTCTCCAGGAATGGAGACCCCACCCTCAGATCCACCCTGAACCTCTTGCTTGCTGTCCTAACCTTCCCACAGAGTAGAAAGTCCACACCCTCCCCGTGGCTCCCAAAGCCGCGTCACCAGCTCCTGCCTCCCCCAGCCTCACCAGCCTCCTCCTCAAGTTGCCTCAGCGTCTTTGCAGTTACTGCGCCTCCTCCAGGAAGCCCTCCCCAGTCTCCCAGTGGCGCCCCTGCTGCCAGGTCACAGTCCCCTCCTAAGGCATGCTCAGATACTCACCCCGTTTTACTTTTCTCTCTGTCCTTCTTTTCCTCTTTCTCTCCCTCCCTCCCTCCTTCCTTTCCTTATTTCCCTTCTTGGGCAGAGTCTCAAGAAAGCAGTGTACACCTGTCATCCCAGCACTTGAGAGACTGAGGCAGGAGCATTACCATGAGTTCCCAGACAGCCTGGGCTACACAGTGAGTTCATGTCTGAAAAAAAAAGTTTAAGCCATATTCGCACATCCTTTTTTGGTGGGGGAGGGAAGTGGGTTTGTTGTTTGTTTTTGTTTTTCGAGACAGGGTTTCTCTGTGTAGCCCAGGCTATCCTGGAACTCACTCTATAGACCAGGCTGGCCTCGAACTCACAGAGATCCTCCTGGCTCTGCCTGCAGAATGCTAGGACTAAAAGCCTGTGCCACCACTGCCCGGCACAAACACCTTTAATCCCAACATTCCAGAGGCAGAGGCATGTGGATCTCTATGAGTTTGAGGCTATCCTGGTCTACATAAGGAGACCCTAACTCAAGTTGTTTTAATTTTAATTTTAAGAATGTTTCAGTGTAGAAAATATGGGCCTGTGAGATGGCTTAGCAGGTAAAGGGACTTGCCACCAATCCTGATGATCTGAGTTCAATCCCTGTTACCCACATGATAGAAGGAGCAACTCCTCAGCTGTCTGTGCCGTGGTATGGACACCCACAGACCCTAATGCAGGTGTGCATGTGAACACACACATAAGGTACACAAGCAAAATATGATTTAAAAGTTAAATTAAAGAGCAGGAAAGGTCTGTGGAGAAGGCCCAGTGGGTGCAGGTGCTTGGCACTGAGCCTGACGATTCCATCCTGGGGCCCACACAGGAAAGAGCCGACTCCCACAAACTGTCCTCTGACCTCCACGCACCCCATGGCACCCCACCACACACTAACTCAATAAGTGTAACTTTTTAAAGAGGCTGAGCATGGTAGCATAAGACTCTATTCCCCCAGTGAAGCAGAGGCAGGCAGATGTTGGTGAATTTGAGGCCAGCCTAGTCTACACAGCAAGTTCAAGGCCAGCCAGGGAAAGCCTGTCTCAAAAATAAATAGATAATTTAATGGCAAAGACTGTCCGGGCAGCGCCTGGCCAGCCTGTGAGCCTCGTGGGGCTGCCTGCCCTTCTGAGTTCCACAGAAAGCCCTCCCCTCCTCCCCCACCATTCTTCTCTCCCTGCGGCTCCCTCCCTGACTCCTGCCCTCCCCAGCTTTCTCTTTCCTGTTCCCAGCCTCCAGGCAGTGGATGGAGCCCTGCCTAGCCTACATGCAGCCCTGGGCTCCATCTGTAGCACCACACACACAGGAGGCGTGAGCCCTCAGCCTGTGGTCCGGGCACTCAGGAGGCGGAGGCACAGGGGTCAGGAGGTCAAGGTCATCTTTGGCTACACTGAAAGTTTGAGACTAGCCTGGGCTACATGAGACCCTGTCTCACCTGGGAAAAAAAGTATGCACACACAAGAATGAACAATAAATCTAAAACAAATGAAGGGGATTCTGCAGAGATGGCTCAGTGGTTAAGAGCACTGGCTGCTCTTCTGCCGGACTGGATCTGTTCCCAGCACCAATATGGAGGCTCACAACCGTCTGTAACTCCAGTTCCAGGGGATCTGATGTCCTCTCCTGGCCTCAGTAGGCACTGCACCCATGTGGTACACAGATACCTTCCAGCAGAACTTCTATACACATGAAATTTAATTTTTTTTTTTTTAATGAATGAAAACTATCTTGCATTCGGGTCGTGGGCTTGGCTCACTGGTTTCCCGGAATCCTGGGTAGCCTCTCTGTACCCGAGTTTCCCCTGTGAGCTCACGTGGGGCAACTCGGGGCCTTTCAGAACAGGGACCTCAGGCCCGGGGTCCACACTGAGCCCAGATCAGTGCTGCTCACCTCACTCAGCAGGAAGGACAGTGCCGCACCGCACCGCCTCATGGTGCAGGCTTCTCTAGATGAGGAAGGGGGTAGTGAGACCCTGAGTGCCTGGCAGCCAGCTTCCGGAGCCGAGAGCTCCATCAGCAAGAGCAGCCAGGGAGCAGCTGTCTGGAGAGGTTGCTGCACACATCTGGCCAGCCCGAGGGGCTAGAACCCTGGGCCAGGTCAGCTGGGGAATCCCTTCAGCTCCCAGCAGAACTCTGGTGCTTGGGGGGCTCCTGAGACCCCAACTCCCCAAATGCAGGACCCTGTCAAACTGACACAGATCTGGTACTCACCCCAAGCTGCTCTTGTGGGGACCTGTGCATCGTATGTGTTCTGTGACTTCCTCAGGAGCAGGAGGCGCCCCGTCCGTCCGTTCCCCGCAGAGTCCTTTAACTCAGCACCAGACCCGAGCTGAGCCAGGCGGCACCCTCAGGATTGGAGGAGGGGGTAGGGCGGGGTGACCACAGGGCCGGAAGGTGTGTGAGTGCCCATGTGTGACCAAGTGTGTGACCCCGTGTGTGAACACAGGAAGTGGAGACAGAGTGTGGGGGTAGTGGGGGTAGTGGTGCATGGCCAGGCAGAAGGTTTAATTGTTAATGTATTTACATGACACAGGACAGAAATAGCCTGAGACTGAGACCACGTTACCTTGGTATTTGGGGGGTAATGCACCAACCAAGGCCCCTCAAGGCTCTAGGAAAGCTATTCCACTATGCTGTGCTGCTCCAGGTGCTTAATGATCTTCTCTGGTCAAATTTTATCCACAAATTAGAGCTGCAGCCAGAAGTGGGGAACCCAGGGAGCTGGGGCTGGAAGAGGACTGTGGCCACTCTCGTCTGTGGCTCTGAAACAATATTTCACCCCACCCTCCACAGACTGGCCACAGGTCCTCACACCACCTACGACAAGGGACCTCACAGCAGCCAGGGAGACCCCCCACCACAGTGAAGGGCAGGTCCTGGGTCACTCACCCTCTGCTGGAGACACCAGTGGTGGCTCGGAAAAGCTGGCTATCTGGAGGGTCCCCGGCCACAAGCCCAAGCCACCGCAGGAGGGGATGGGCAGAGGATCTGAGGCAGCCAGCACTGTCTGCCCCCGACCTTTGCGCAGGCCATTGGCACCTCCTGCCCCAAGGTTTTGAGGCTTGCTGGAAAAATCCTTCTCCTTCCCTTCACACCCAATTGGCTCTTGTGTTCTTCAATGTTCAACAAGTCCACGCCTCTCCTACCACAGGGCCTCTGCTCACACTGTGTGGGCCTCTCCTACCACAGGGCCTCTGCTCACACTGTGTGGGCCTCTCCTGCCACAGGGCCTCTGCTCTACTGTGTGGGCCTCTCCTGCCACAGGGCCTCTGCTCACACGGTGTGGGCCTCTCCTGCCACAGGGCCTCTGCTCTACTGTGTGGGCCTCTCCTACCACAGGGCCTCTGCTCACACTGTGTGGGCCTCTCCTGCCACAGGGCCTTTGTACGTACTGTGTGGGTCTCTCCTACCACAGGGCCTCTGCTCTACTGTGTGGGCCTCTCCTACCACAGGGCCTTTGTACGTACTGTGTGGGCCTCTCCTGCCACAGGGCCTCTGCTCTACTGTGTGGGCCTCTCCTACCACAGGGCCTTTGTACGTACTGTGTGGGCCTCTCCTACCACAGGGCCTCTGCTCTACTGTGTGGGCCTCTCCTGCCACAGGGCCTCTGCTCTACTGTGTGGGCCTCTCCTGCCACAGGGCCTCTGCTCAACTGTGTGGGCCTCTCCTACCACAGGGCCTCTGCTCACACGGTGTGGGCCTCTCCTGCCACAGGGCCTCTGCTCACACTGTGTGGGCCTCTCCTACCACAGGGCCTCTGCTCACACTGTGTGGGCCTCTCCTGCCACAGGGCCTCTGCTCTACTGTGTGGGCCTCTCCTGCCACAGGGCCTCTGCTCACACGGTGTGGGCCTCTCCTGCCACAGGGCCTCTGCTCACACGGTGTGAGCCTCCTACAGTGATTTGGGTTTGTGGCGTTCCCCAGCTGCTTCCCATTAGGTTTGGGTCATCCTGAGAGAGTGGCCTCTGTCCTGCCAGGACACTGGGTCACACAAGCCCTTGGGGTGAGAAGAGCACCCTGCCTCCTGCCCCGTGGCTCCCTCTGAAGTGCACGCCCATCTCCAGCTGTCACCCCGAGAGCAGACACAGGGTCACCAGGGTGACTCTGGTACAGATGCTTAGTCACTACTGGTCACATGAATCATAGCTCAGGAAGCACCCATGAATACCAAGGACTTCATTTATTTACTTATTCATGTTTTTATGTGTTTTGCCTGCAAGTATGTCTGTGTATCTATCACCTGCCAGTCTCGTGACTGTAGAGGCAGAAAGGGGGCGTCGGGTCCCCGGGAATTGGAGTCGCACATGGCTGTGAGCTGCCATGTGGGTGCTGAGAACCAAACTCTGCTCTGGAAGAGCAGCCAGTGCTCTTAACTGATGAGCCATCTCTCCAGCCCCCTCAATTACTTTCCTTTTTTAAGACAGTCTCATGTAGCCCAGGCTGGCTCAAACCCCCTATGTAGCCCAGGGTGGACTTGAACACCTGGTCCTCCTCTCTTTACCTCCCAAGTTCTGGGATGACAGACATGCTCCATCACCCCTGGATTGACTTGATTTTTTGAGTTGAGTACTAGATGTGTGGGCCAAACTGGCCTGAAACTCCTGGGCTCAAGCCATCCTCCTGCCGCAGGCATATCCCCAGGTCAGCACAGTGGGACTTTTCCAGCGACTGCTTTTCCCAGGCGTTACCCCCAACTCATCTCTAGGCCTCTGACAGTCAGGATTGTAGGCGGTCTGCAAATGGCAGCCTCTGGCTCACACTGCCCTAGAAGAGGAACACACATGTCAGCATTAAGCACCGCAGGGGAACGTCTAATGGGAAGACAGCTGCCCGACCCTGAGGACACCCATCTCACCATGGATACTGTATCCAGATTATGAAAAGCTGGCACATCTCGATTACAGCGTCTGACGGCAGTGAACGCAGAGCCAATGAGCAAGACAGACACAAGCAGACACACGGCAATCACCACGCCCGGGTTCCTGTGTGATGTGGAGATCCACAGGCTGCCTGCATCTGGGGAGAGGAAGGGGTCAGCCCTGGCCAGAGCCACGCCCCCAGCCCCTCACTGGGGATTCTAGGCGGGGCTCCACCCCTGAGCCACGCCCCCAGCCCCTCACTGGGGATTCTAGGCGGGGCTCCACCCCTGAGCCACGCCCCCAGCCCCTCACTGGGGATTCTAGGCGGGGCTCCACCCTGAGCCACACCCCCAGCCCCTCACTGGGGATTCTAGGCGGGGCTCCACCCCTGAGCCATGCCCCCAGCCCCTCACTGGGGATTCTAGGCGGGGCTCCACCCCTGAGCCACACCCCCAGCCCCTCACTGGGGATTCTAGGCTCCACCCCTGAGCCACGCCCCCAGCCCCTCACTGGGGGATTCTAGGCGGGGCTCCACCCCTGAGCCACGCCCACAGCCCCTCACTGGGGATTCTAGGCGGGGCTCCACCCTGAGCCACACCCCCAGCCCCTCACTGGGGATTCTAGGCGGGGCTCCACCCCTGAGCCACGCCCACAGCCCCTCACTGGGGATTCTAGGCGGGGCTCCACCCCTGAGCCACACCCCCAGCCCCTCACTGGGGATTCTAGGCGGGGCTCCACCCCTGAGCCACGCCCCCAGGCCCTCACTGGGGATTCTAGGCGGGGCTCCACCCCTGAGCCACGCCCCCAGGCCCTCACTGGGGGATTCTAGGCGGGGCTCCACCCCTGAGCCACACTCCCGGGCCTATGTTGTTATTTTATAAGCAAGTATATAACTGCATGTGGATTTTTTTATTTGCTTTTTTTCTTTTTTTAATATGGGACCCACCATGTGGCCCAGGTTGGTCTCAAACTTGAGGTAATCCCGCTGCCACCTCCTCCTGGTGTCAGGAATACGGCACTGGGCCCTGCACACAGCTACAACTAGATAAAGCAACCTGTCTTTCTTGCACATAGCTGCGTCCTCAGGAGCCAGCACACGCCAGCAGGTTAACAAGGGCACAGACAGTGGGGTAAGGTGGCTTGTGGGTTGACGCCGGCCACACACTCCCGGGGCTGTGTCGCCCCCTGCTGACTGGTGCCAGAACTGCAGTCAGGTTCCAGCCCACACCCCCAATCCTCACACTTACCCTGGCCAGGACTGAACACGGTGGGTGACCCTTGCAGAACCGAGTTCGTGGACTGGGGCATGGTGCTCAGCTCAGAACCTGGAGAGCCAGAGCTGGGGAGAGAGGCTGTTTCTGGCTCTGGGGAGACTGAGCCTGGGTTTGTACCTGTGGAGCTGGAGTCTGGAGTGGGGGATGAGGGGGCAGGCGATGTCTCTGGACTTGAGGTGGAGGGGGCAGGCGATGTCTCTGGACTTGAGGTGGAGGGGGCAGATGTTGGCTCTGGACTTGAGGTGGAGGGGGCAGATGTTGGCTCTGGACTTGAGGTGGAGGGGGCAGATGTTGGCTCTGGACTTGAGGTGGAGGGGGCAGATGTTGGCTCTGGACTTGAGGTGGAGGGGGCAGATGTTGGCTCTGGACTTGAGGTGGAGGGAGCAGGTGTTGGCTCTGGAGTTGAGGTGGAATCCTGTGCTACTGTGCTCTCCCAGAATACTGTAAAAGCAACACCTGAAAAAAAAGATGGGTGTGTGTGTGTGTGTGTGTGTGTGTGTGTGTGTGTATGAAGCTTGGGCAGCAGGCAGGAGGGTGGGAGGCGCTCACTTTGATCTCAGCCCTGCCCAGCACGTCAAGGACTTGCTTTCTTACCTTTGGCTAACAACAGCGCTCTGAGCTGAGCTTGCAAATGCTCTGGACACCTAAGACAACCCTGCCTGACGCTCAGATCTGGGCTAGAGTGCTACCTGTTACGACTCAGGTACTGATCATCTGTCACACTTCCCAGAAGAGGGAAACTGAGTCTCAGAAAGTTGAAGCATTACTCAGCTCTGCCCCGGGGAGCAGGTACCAGCCCTGTCCAGAGGTTTCAAGAGCCCTGAGAACTGGGGAGCCCTGAATTAGACTAAGATTTGAACTCTGCCCCAAACACTGGCCACACGCTCTACCATTGAGCCACACCCCAGCCTCTGCCAATCCCAGGATTCGGGTGTCTGACTCACTGTCCCTCCAGGCTCCCCGGTTTCACATCCCATCCCTACAGGAGTTCAGAGGCTGTGGAAATAGTTCCTGGTCTACCTCCCGCCATGACTTCCTTCCCAGGTCCAGGTGGCTCCAACCAGGTGTGCGGGGCACAAGGTCACTCATTGGCCGCTTTGCCCCTCCCTTGTCCTTTCTGCCGGGGTGAGCGCTCTGCTTCCTCCTAGCCTCGCCCCACACAGCAGATATGAGGAAATAACATCTAGGTGCTGACCCTGAGTGCAGGGAGGGTATGTCCAGCCGACCCCTCCCACACCTCAGTCTCCCAGGCCCTTCAGCAAAGGAATCTAGGAATGTGAGTCCACACTGAGAAATTTCTGGGGAAGTGAAGCGGACTCAGGTACCGACGTAGTGGACCCCAAGCCAAACCAGAACTTGGGAGTAAATTAAGGTCCTAAGTGAGCTGAAAGTGAGTCTGGAAAGAGGAGGTGTGGCAAACACCAACCCTACTAAGTACCTGGCACTGAGCAGGTCCTCGTGATTTACTGGAAACTAGAAAGGAGAGTAGAGGTGCTTTGGGCAGTGTGCCTGGCACTGGGCTTCCCCCGGTCTCCAAGATGGAAGG
Source organism: Peromyscus eremicus (assembly GCF_949786415.1). NCBI lineage: Eukaryota > Metazoa > Chordata > Mammalia > Rodentia > Cricetidae > Peromyscus > Peromyscus eremicus. The sequence goes on from NC_081433.1 coordinate 60,900,897, forward strand.
CTGGAGGTGCCAGGCCATGTCAGTCAGCCCTGATACGGTCGTTCACGGGCTGGAGCCAGCCTGGGCTTCCAGGGATAAATGTGGGACTTTGGGAATGAAACCGTCCTCTACAATAAACTCAACTGTCTTCAGGAACAGACGGAGGGAATTAAGTCGGGCGCCCCGAACTTCTCCACCCCTGGCCCTTCCCACCATCAGGGGAGTGTGTGTGTGTCCTCTCCACTGCTGGATGGGGCCCCGAAGTGTCGGGGAGGTCCCTGGCCTCTGTCCCAGCTCAGGTGGCCCTGAGGGGTTGGTACAGCCCTGCTGGTGTCTGGGAGGGAAGGGGAGAGAAGGGTCTGAGCTCGGTGTCCCCAGCCCCGCGGTCCCCCGGAGCCACGCCATTTCCCTCCACCAGCTTACCTGAGAATACCAGGACGGCAGAGGAGTCGCCGGGTCTCACTAGCAGCAGCAGGGCGAGCGCCAGGGGCAGCAGTCGGGAACCCGCCATTCCTGCGGACCGCCCAGGCTGCAGGTGCGCGCCCAGCCGCGGCCCGCCCGCCCGCCCGCCCGCCCGCCCGCGCGCGCCCCCTGCCGGCGAGCGCGGGAGCGCAGGGCGCCGGTTCGTTCCCACGCTGCCCTCGGGGACACCGGCGCGTGGCCGCTGGGGACACCCCTGTGTGGCCACTTGGGGACACCCTTGTATGGCCACTTGGGGACACCCCTGTGTGGCCGCTGGGGACACCCCTGTGTGGCCGCTGGGGACACCCCTGTATGGCCACTTGGGGACACCCCTGTATGGCCACTTGGGGACACTCCTGTGTGGTCACTGGGGACACCCCTGTATGGCCACTTGGGGACACCCCTGTGTGGCCACTTGGGGACACCCCTGTATGGCCACTTGGGGACACCCCTGTGTGGCCACTTGGGGACACCCCTGTGTGGTCGTTGGGGACACTCCTGTGTGGCCACTTGGAGACACCCCTGTGTGGTCGCTGGGGACACCCCTGTGTGGTTTCTGGGGACACCCCTGTGTGGTCGCTGGGGACATCCCTGTATGGCTGCCCCAAGCCAGAGAGGAATACGGTCTCTGGCTGCCAGGCTCCCCCAAGCGGGGCCGGCAATGCCTTCGTCTCCCATGGAACCTCCCAGCGTTTTCGGGAGGAGGTACTCTCGTACTCTCCAGCCGAGGGTGGGCTGCCGGGCCGGCTCTCACTTTGTTGTTCATCTTTGGTTTTGAGATAAGGTCTCACCATGTAGCCCAGGCTGGCCGAAAACTCCTGGTGAGTCTCCTGCCTCAGCCACCCAATGCTGAGATGACAGATACCACCACACCCAGCCAGACGCAGGTGTGTGTGTGTGTGTGTGTGTGTGTATGAATGTGTGCTATGTGTGTGTGTGTGTATATAAATGTGTGCTGTGTGTGTGTGTGTGTGTGTGTGTGTGTGTGCGCTCGGGGAAGTCAGAAGACAAATTGTGGTAGTCAGTTTCCTTATTATGTGGGTCCCAATGATCAAACACACAGGCACCTTTCCCAGCTGCGTCATCTCACTAGCCCCAGACACTTCATGTCATTAGCCCTGTGACACACAAGATTTCACGCTAGTGACCTGTGGCCCCTGAACAATAAGGCTCTCCAACCCTGGCTACAGATCCCACACGGGCTGGAGCCGTTGGGACTCATTACCGCTGGCGTGATCTAGACTTCCCCTTGTCTCTTAATTCAAGACGTGACCAGAGGTGGGCTGTAGCGCTCTTTATTCACGAGACCCATGGGGCCACAAGGCCACCATGGTGCCTCTGCCCACAGCCAGGGGCCTAGACACCAGGCCAATGCAAAGAGTAAGCCCTCGAGGTACGGCGTGAAGTGTCCCTGGAGTTGGCCCACGGGCTTCCTGTTCCCAAGAGTGCATCCGTGGTGAGGCAGCTGCGGGTATAATGTCCCCTCCACGTGGCCTGGACCGTCTTGGCTGCAGACTGTTGCTGGCTGATCTGACGGCGGGTCCTGTGGCCCTTCCAGGCTGCCTGGATGAGGGTGGCTGCTCTGTGCTGCTGGCTGAGCAGGGGATGCGGCGGCGGCGGCCGGGGCACCGACGCCCAATGCGAGCCGGACTGGACTGAGACGCCCTGGCCAAAGCCTTGCACCACGCGAGTAGACAGTGTGTGGCCACACACATGGCAGGTGCGTGGCTGGGACCCCACGAGCATCACAACACTGGGCGGACTCTCTGCCCGGGGACCCAGGGCCAGGCAGAGGCTGCAGACATCGGGCTGACAGGACAGAAAGCAGCGGTGTTCGGAGCTGTTCCTGGTGTCAGAGTTCCCCTGGGCTCTGCCACCGTGCCCCGGCCACATGGTAGGGAGCAACACCTGGTGGGCCAGGGCCCGGCGAGTGCAGTAGCCACGCCAGGCAGCCTGGATGATGGTGGTGGCCCTGAGCAGCCTTGCCAGGTTCCGTCGCACACGGTAGCCACGCCATGTCGCTTGGATGATGGTGGCCCACTGATGCCACACCTTCACAGTGCGACGCACCAAATAACCACGTGCACACGCCTGGATGGTGATGATGGCCTGGACGACAACCTTCTCCATGGCACGCACTGATACCAGCAGCTCAGCCGAGGGCTTGTGGTCCAGCGCTGCCTCTGCCCCTGAGGGCTCCCAGGGCCTGTGGCCCCTGCTGGGATGCCATGTGCCTCGGGGTACCCCAGCATGTGCTGTGGCTCTGACCGATACGCTGGGGACTTTGGAATTCCATGACTGGCCAGCAGCCGGGCCGGCATCCACAGGGCCCTGGGGTACAGTGGGGGGTGGGGATATCTTATTATGGCCAGTTTTAGGGTGTGTAACAAGATGGGGTGTGGTGGGGACCCAGGAACTCCCATCAAGGCTTGTTTTAGGCATTGTGATATATTGAAGTCTGTGGCCATAAAGCATGGTGGGGACTCTCTGGGTACCCTCATCCAAACTAGTTTTGGGAGCTGTGACGTGCTGATGTTGGTGGCTGTGAGGGGCAGTGGGGATTGGGGAGCTCCCGTCATAGCCAATCTCAGAGCTGGTGACATACCGAACGTTTTGGTCATGGGTTGTGGTGGGGACCAGGGAACCCACGTCATAGCTAACTCCAGGTCCTGTGACACAAGGCGGCCTCTGGCCTGGGTGTGTGGTGAGGGTAAGCATTGTTCTTGGCTGGCCAGTGTGTCTGGTGTCGTGGGCAGCCTCACCAAGAAGGGGTGATGACTCAAGGGCCAGAGACACCCCTTGAACTCCGGAGGCTGTTTTCTGTCCCCTCCCATCTCCCAAGTGGATGACGGGAGTGATGCCCACCATGGGTGTACCCGAGGACCACTTGTAACTGTCCAATGAGTCCTGAGATTTCTTCTTCAGTGGACTACTGAAGGGTACCAGTCTGTCCATGGAACCTTCTAGAAGTTCTGAGACAAGGCTACTCTGAATGGAGCGGTGGGAATTTTTAGCAGTGAGGGGTTCTCGGTGGTTACTCTTGGTGTGGTTCTGAGGTTCTCCCATCTGGGAGAAACTGGGAGCCCTATTTTTAGTTAGAGGTGCTGAATCAGTCCTCCCTGAGCTCTGGAGAATGCTGGGGCTTCCTGTGCTGACCTCTGACCCTGGAGGCAGCTTGGCTGTCCCATCAGTGTTGGGACTCAGCTGTGGTGGGCCCATGACTGCATTAGAAGCTGGAGGTTGGCTTGAACGGTCAGCCACAGGGGCCTCCTGCAGGCTCGGGGTCCCGGAAGCAGGGCTTTCTGAGGGTAAGGTCTGCACAGGGGTGATGTTATGGGCTGTGGGGTGCTCACCTAAACTTGGGGCCTGTACAGGCACGAGGGTGATACCTCTGGCTCGCCTGGAAGCCTCCTCTGCCAACAAGGCCACTTGGTCTTTGAGAATATTTTCAGCTGCCAGGGTCTCACGTTCATGACACTCACCTCCCGTGGCACCAAGGCCCATCCACGAGATGATTTCGAGACCTTCAGATTTGACAGGGTCTATGCCAGGCTCCAGTGCTGAGGACACTGTGTTGTGGATTTGTCTTGGTTTCAGCAAGGTCGGGTTATCAACACCGACGAGCTTTGTCAGCCCAGGGTCTGAACTAAACTGTGAGGTACTTGACAAAACTGTGGGCAAATGTTGCTGATCCTGAGACACTCTCTGGACTGCGGGGGCTGGTGAGTGGGCACTGGCCAGGCTGGTGACATGGGGTGCCAGGAAGGAGACCCGGGAGTGTTCCCCAGACAGTGCTGCCTGATAGGGACGTGGACTGATTCCTACCAGCATGGACCCTGGAGCCACGCCACTTGCCACAGCACCCAGAGGCATACTAGGAACTGTCCCACTGGCCACAAAACCCAGGCGTGGGCCTAGGGGATGCGAACTTGGCAAGGGTTCTACAGCTGGGCTCAGCTTCTCCCTCCTATCATCCATCTCTTGAGGGTGACAGGGGGCCACGCCGCTGGCCACAGAACATGGAGGGAGGCCGAGGGCCATGTCACTGGCCACAGAATCTTGATGGGAGCTCTGAACCTCACCACTAACCACTGTTTCTGGAGGTAGGTTCTGGGCCTTGACACATACCATGGACTCTGTGGGGACACTCTGGGCCACACCATCCACTATGAACTCTGGGCAGACACTCTGGACCACACCATCCACCATAATCTCTGGGGGGACACTCTGAGCCACGCCATCCACCATAAACTCTGGGGGGACACTCTGAGCCACGCCATCCACCATGGACTCTGGAGGGACACTCTGAGCCACGCCATCCACCATGGACTCTAGAGGGACACTCTGAGCCACGCCATCCACCATGGACTCTAGAGGGACACTCTGAGCCACGCCATCCACCATGGACTCTGGAGGGACACTCTGAGCCACGCCATCCACCATGGACTCTAGAGGGACACTCTGAGCCACGCCATCCACCATGGACTCTGGGGGGACACTCTGAGCCACGCCATCCACCACGGACTCTGGGGGGACACTCTGAGCCACGCCATCCACCACGGACTCTGGGGGGACACTCTGAGCCACGCCATCCACCACGGACTCTGGGGGGACACTCTTTCCTACGCCTCTGATCACAGATCCTTGAAAAAGGTTGAGATTCTCGATTTCAACCACAGGCTTGGGGACCAGTGCCGAGGGCACTTCTCCATTTACAGAATCCTGGGCCAAACCCCCACCTACAGCACCCAATGCTGTGTCTGGAATGACCATACTTGCATATCGGCAACTGGGTGGGACCATAGTGGCCATAGAGAGGAGCTGGGGGTCTAATGTGACAGGAAGAGAGGCACAGGTCTGCGGGAAGCTGGTACCCAGCTGGTTTGGGAAGAATTCAGATGGGACCTGCATACCAGCCATCACAGCTGGCCATGGGCCCTGGCCCACACCTGTAGTCACAACAGCCTGTTCGTGAGTCCAGGGGGCATCCACTGGCAAGGCCCAGGCAGCCATGGGGGGTGGATTGTCCCCCTGGCACATACTTAGAAACAGTCTAGTAGGCACGGGCCCCTGGGACATCCCTGGGGCTATGCCTCTGAACCATGTCTGACATGGGACATTGGCCCCTAAGGTCAAGCCACCATCTTCTGCAGGCGCCATGGACTGAGCTGCGGGACCCGGGGGCCCCTTGCTGGCCTGTGTCAGCTCAGAGTAGACCGTGGGATCCTGAGGGCTGGGCTGGCTCCTGGTACCTGTCATGAGTCTGTCCCCTGGGCTGTCACAGACTCCTAGGGATGGCTGGCCTAGCCTACTCATCGCCCACGGACAGGACCCACCTAGGCTGAGCATGGAGAGCTGGTTCTGAGCTGTACTGCGGTCCTGGTCCTGGTGTGCGGGCTGCTGCGGGCCAAAGGCCGGCTTGCTGCTCCCTCGACCCACGCCACACACCACAGTGGGTGGCAACAGGCTCAGGGTGCCCAAGCTGGCCACAGATGCCTGGGCAGGATTAGGGCAGACCCTGGGAGCCACAAGTGGGGATCTCAGACTGGGGGACACCCTGTTGGCCAGGGGCACCTGGAGCACTCCAGGAACCACACCACTGGCTGTGGTTGGCTGACCGAGGTTTGGGGGTGCCCTGTTGACCACAGATGCATGGGCCAGAGTTGGGGACATAACACTGACCGCAAAAGGCTGGGCTAGGCTTGGTGGCACGCTGTGGGACATGGGGGGCTGCACAAAGTTTGAGGTTACAATCGTGGCCACACAAGGCTGGGTGAAATTTGATGGCATGCTGCAGGGCACAAATGGTTGGAAAAAGTTTGGGGACACCCCAGTGGCTACAGATGTCTGAATTGAGTCTGGATGCCCTGTACCGTGTCGGGGCATGGGAGAGGAGCCAGCTGGTGGCCAGCTGTTCACAGGTGACTGAGCGGCCCTTGGGGCCACGTGGGTAGTGGCACACAGCTGGGGCTGGCTTGAAGCTAACCCAGGGCTCACTGGCTGCTTGCCTAAGACCACCACATCAGCACCAGAGGTCTGGGTAAAGTTTGAGGGTACCTCGGAGGTCATATGTGGCTGGGTATAGATTGGGGACCCTCTGTAGTACAGAAATGGCTGACTAAAATTTGTAGGTAACCCATAATACATCAATGGTTCTGTCAGTGTTGGGGATACCCCAGTATCCATAGATGGCTGGGCTAAAGTTGGGAACACCCTAGTGGCCACAGATGGATGGGCCAGGCTTGGGGCTACCCCAGTGTCCGTGGATGGCTGGGTCAGGCTTGGGGACACAGTACTGGACCCTGCAGGCTGAGATGAGATTGGACACAGCCCTGTGGTCTCTAATGGTTGACTTAGGCATGGTGATACCTCACTGGCTTTAGGTGCCTGGCCAGGGCTTGGGGCTCTCCCATCAGCCAGTATGTCCTGGGGTAGGGTAGGATCCAGCTGAGTGACCCCCCTTAGCTGCAGGTCTCTAGCGTGGATCTGGTGACTCCCCCCACGCCAGGGTGCAGTGGTGTCCTGGGACAGTCCCTCTGATAGGTCTCCAGTACTGTAGTCAGATCCACTATCCGAGTCCCAGTGGACATTCAGGGCCAGGCTGGTGCTCCGGAAGAGGAGGGGCCCAAGATCCAGGGGTGGCCGTTGGAACTGGGGGACCGTGTGCTGAGAACCAGCTGGCCATGTTCTTTCCAGCGGCCCCCGGGGCCTGTGCCTCACCTCCCTGGAGCTTTTCAACACTGGCTGGGAGTCCTGCAAGTCATCCTCCCCGCGACCACCCAGAACTTCTGAAGGCGTCAGGCTGGATGGTGTGGAGGCGCTGGCCGGGGTGCCGCTCTGCAGGGAACTGTGAGAGTCCCCGTTCTGGCTGTGGACAACTGAACCCCTGGGATAGCTCTTAGCTAACACGATCTTTGGGTGTTGCGGGAACGCGGCCAGTAACTCATCCAGAAGGGATACGTGGTGGCCAGTGGCCTGCCCCTGGGGATGGGATGGGGTCAAGGGTACTTGGGGATGCCTTTCCTGTTTGGGGGTGGATGTGCTGGAGACCTTTTGCAGCTTAGGATCTAGGTACACTGACGATGACTGGCCACTGTGTTGTTCATCTACTATAGTCCTCACTACGGTGACTATTTCCTTATCGGCCAGTCTATGACCCAATGGCAGGACCTGCCTAACATTCTGCTTCGGTGATGGAGTTCGACTCTTGACTATGGAAGAGCAATGGCCACAGGGAGACATCTTGTGTGCCCCCAGGTTCGGACACTGGCACGCACCGCCCTGGCAGGCGGTGGGTTGCTGGAACATGGGGTACTTCCCACTGCCCACGCCACTCGAATGTTTGCTGGCCTCCATGTTGCCCTCTCGGTCTGACGCCCATGGGCGGGGCACCCTGCTGGCCAGGGGTTGCTGGCGGGAGCTCGGGGCTGTGCTGCTGGTCACTGATGGCTGGTTACTGCTTGGGCCCACACCATTGGCAACAAGGGGCTGACACGGACAGGGAGGGGGCTGTTGGGAAGATCGCTTGGGGACATGGGGACCCTCACCACACGCCATGGGGTCAAAATCCAATGGCTTCAGGTACAGACCAGAACAGAGTCCTGAACCCCTCTCCCGGGACAGTGTGGGTACTTTGAGTAGGGGACACTGGTAAGTGCTGGTAACCATCCCTCCAGAAAAGGAGCCTATGGGGGACTCTGGCGAGCAGGGTGACCCCTCCAAGGTGGCCCCATCCCCTTTACCCCACAGGATCCCATCGGCCTGTCCGCCCTTCCATGGTAGCCTGACCTTGCTACACCGTGCTCGTACGGGACCCAGCGCAGGTCCCCACGCCACCGACAGGCTTCCGCTGCAAGTCACCTCCACTGGGGCAGGTGCCGCGGTCATCCGGCTTCCCACCATTTTCGAGGTGGCCTTGGGGAGGAAGGCACCCGTTCTCTGGGCCATCTGGGCCAAGGACTGAGTGAACACAGCGCCCAGCTCACCCTGGCACAGAGCCTGGCTGAGCGTGGTCCTCTCGTCCTCTGTCAAGACCTTGCACAGGACCTCAGCCAGCTTGCCCTGTGTGGCTTTGCTGAGTTCCGGACGCAGCTCACCACGGGACAGGGCCCGGGACAGGGTGATGCCCAGTTCACCCCATGACAACACCTTCATCAATGCCATTCCCAGCATGCCTTGAGGCAGGGCCTTGACCACAGAGGGCCCTAATACTTCCCGGGACAGAGCCTGGCTCAGCGCTGTCCTTACTTCCCCCTGAGAAAGTGTCTTGGCTAGGAGTGTCCGCAGGTCCTCAGGGGAGCCTAGCATGGCCACCAGGTCTGCACACAGGGATGCAATGGACGCTGCCAGGTCTTCATGGCAGGACACTGCCTGGCTGGGCACAGGGGGTGGTGCTGGGTTCTGGGTCTGTCCACGGTCACCCCAGGATTCTGCATTGCATACAGGGGGTCCAGTGGGAGTCAGCAGAGGTACCAGCATGCCTTGGATATCTGTGGCCACTGAGCGTGGGTTCTGCGTGGCCTTGTTTTGTGCATGGCTATGGAGCGGGGGCTGGGTCATGTTCCTGTCATCTGGCTTGGCACGGGGTCCGGTGTTAAGTGTCCCAAAATGTTGCCAGAACTGGACAGGTGTCTTGGTCGTGCCTAGGAGTGGCTGCGACTGGGTCTTGCTACTGAGGTCAGTGGCAGGGTGGGCAGCCAAGAGGCACTTGGCCGTTTCGGAGGCCAGCTCGGCCTGAGGCTGGGTCTTCGCCAGCCCCATGGGCAGATGGGCCTGGGATGGGGCCTTGGCCAGACATGTGATGAGATGGGCCAGGGACGGGGCCTTGCTGAGTTTAGTGGGCGGACAGACCTGGCACGCGGCCTTGGCGGGTTTGGTGTTCGTGGTTTTCGAATGCTCAGCAGGTAGACGCAGCTGCGGTGAGCTTTTGGTCGGGTGAGAGGCCATGTGGTGCTGGGAAGTGGGGGTGAGTGGACATGTGTTTGGGTATCCTTCAGGAGGGACAAAGGTCATCCCCGGGGAGCGTGCTTTCGGGGAGGCTGTGGCTGAACATGACGCAGCCGGGTGAGCTCTTGACACAGGTCTGGTCTGTTCGCTCGCAGGTTGGAGCTGGGCCGTGAGTGACATCAGGTGTGCGGCCAGTGGCGAGGAGGACGGGGCGGCAGAGGGACCGACGGGTGGACGTCGTCCCTCAAGTAGGCCCGTGGCCAGCCCGGATATCGGGTGAGACTGTGACAGAGCCTTAGAGACCGGTGAGGACGGAGGGGCTCGGGGATGGCTGGTGGGTGGCTGGACTTGAGAGGAGGCCGTGGTCAGGGGGACAGCCAGCTGGGCCTGGGACAGGGTCACAGTCATCTCTTCCGGCATGTACACCTTGGAGTGGATCTTCACAACCTCCGCCTTCTGCTGGATCTGAGTCAGGGGCTTGTTCCTGTCTTCTGTCACTCTTGTCCACGACAGAGCCCTGGTGACAATGGTCGCATTAGTCTTGGGAGCTGCTTCCTTCTTGGGTACCCTCGGGGGCCCAGGCTTCATCTTTTCTGCTTCCGATGGAGACTTGGCTGGAAGTTTAGGAGCCACAATGTCTCGATGTCCATGGGGTCCACAACTGCCCTTCTCCTCGCCCAAGCACGACTGAGAGGCCACCTTGACCACTGCGGTGGTCTGCTTGGTGCTCACGGCGACCTTGGTGTTTTGGCTGTTCAGGTGGACTTGGGATGGGGTGTTGGGAATGCCAGCAACCACTGGAGTTTGGGGTGGACCCCTGGGACCTGAGGCTGCCACTGTAGGGACCAGACACAGGGTCCTGAGCACAGCAGCCACGGAACGTATCTGAGCTGGAGTCTTGGTTATCATCGCCGCCAGGCGAGTCTGAGGTGAGGGCTTGACTGTGGAGCTCGCCTGGGTGGAGGTTTTGGACGAAGTAGATGCTGCACATGGCTGAGGTTGACTTCTGGTGACTGGACGCATCTGGGGTGAAGTCTTTGCCATCATGGGACCAGGGCCAGTCTGTAGTGGGCACTTACTGATGGGAACCCTCGGGCGTGGTGAGGCCTTGATTGTGGAGGTCACAGCACACCCTGGGGGCTGTACCCTGGCTGTGGGGACCACAGACCGCATATGCGGTGCGGTGCTAGAGAATGAAGGATTGGGTCGTACGTGAGCCAGGGGCCTGGTCACCTGGGAAGTCGGGCAGGTTACTGGCTGGTTCTTCATGACCGTTGCTGGGGATGTGGGGCACGTCTGCATCTTCATGACCGTTGCTGGGGATGTGGGGCATGTCTGTAGCACACTCTTGGGTGCTGTGGCCACTGTGGCTGGGGACTTAGGGGCGGGAGCCACTGGACACACCTTGGTAGGGGTCTTGTTGACTGGATACGTATGTGGTGGGGCCTTAGGGACACATGCTTCAGTGTGGACATGGGTCTGGGTCTTCATGGATCCATGGATGGCCTGGATACATCTCCCCGCTGCTGCTGACTCTGGGGTCCCCAATCTGATGGTCTTGGAAGCCACGTGCCTGCTCTTCACACTGTCCCCTTCCAAGTGTCTGATGAGACAGGAGCTCCTGACAGTCTTGGTCAACATGCAGGGTGGATACTTGGGACCTGTGGGTCTGCCAGTCACAGGCTGCTGTGGCAGGAGGCCACCCTTGTGGACTCTGCTGATACAGGGACCTGGGGCTGCTGTGGTGTGTGAAGGGACCAGGCTGTCATTGGACGGGAACTGAGTTTCCTTGCTCACCATGACTGGCGGCGGGTCCTCTGGGGCATGAAAGCGTACCTGCTGTGGGGGGTGATAGGGGATGTCGTCCTCCTCCTCCCTCTTCGCTTTCTTTAAGGTCATCTTGTTGGAGCGCATCAGCCGGCGCGTGCTGAAGCGACGCCAGGCCTCCTGGATGGCCTTGGCCGCCGTCATCTGCGAGATGAGCTTCTGCCGCAGCCGGTAACCCTTCCAGTTGGCTTGGATGACGGTGGCCGCCCTCGAGACCATCATGTCCATTTCGTCCACCAGGATGTTCTTGAAGGCCTGGCTCTCCACCACAGCCCGAAGGCGGGGCACCTGCTGTGAGGACGCTGCTGCCGGCTCCTTGGGTGGACAGGAGTCACTCTGGGGCTGAGGGTACGGCTTGGCGGCTTTCTCCTGATGAGCAGGGGTTTGCTGGGGCTGGGGGAGGCACGGCCCACCCGGTGACGCGAGGTGTGGGAGCTGGAGTGGGGTTGCCGGCTGCATCGCTGCCATTCCTGAGCCGAGTGGCAGAGCCTGGGGGTGACAGGATGGGGTTTGATGGGGGGGATGGACAGACAGATGGGTGGAGAGTGGGCGGGGGGGGGGTGGACAGACAGACAGGTGGAGAGTGGGCGGGGGGGTGGACAGACAGGTGGGTGGAGAGTGGGCGGGGGGATGGACAGACAGACAGGTGGAGAGTGGGCAAGGGGATGGACAGACAGACGGGTGGAGAGTGGGCGGGGGATGGACAGACAGACAGGTGGAGAGTGGGCGGGGGGGGGGATGGACAGACAGACGGGTGGGTGGAGAGTGGGCGGGGGGGTGGACAGACAGACAGGTGGAGAGTGGGCGGGGGATGGACAGACAGACAGGTGGAGAGTGGGCAGGGGGGGTGGACAGACAGACAGGTGAGTGGAGAGTGGGCGGGGGGATGGACAGACAGACGGGTGGAGAGTGGGCGGGGGGGGTGGACAGACAGACAGGTGGAGAGTGGGCGGGGGGATGGACAGACAGACAGGTGGAGAGTGGGCGGGGGGGTGGACAGACAGACAGGTGGAGAGTGGGGGGGATGGACAGACAGACAGGTGGAGAGTGGGGGGGGATGGACAGACAGACAGGTGGAGAGTGGGCGGGGGGAGGGGGGGTGGACAGACAGGTGCAGAGTGGGGACAACACCAGCGGCCCTCGGCCCTGTGACATGTGGCCGAGGCCGCCCCCCCGCCCCCCCGCAGGCCCAGCCAGCTCCTTACCTTGGAAGGTCATAGAGTTGGAAAAGGAGCAGAGAAGGCGTAATCTTGGAAGTCAGCCTGTACGAGGAGGCCGTCTTCAGTTCTTCATTCCAAGAAATGTGCACAGCAGCACTCTGGGCTGGTTCTGTCAGAAATACCGACGGGAGGAGGGAGGATGGAGCAGGGAGGAGGGAGAGGAGAGGAGGCAGGATGGGGGTGCCTGGGGAGGAGGCCAGTGTCACCCGGCAGTTAACACCTGCACATTCATATAACAGGGATTAGGAGGGTCCCGAGGACACATGCGGGTCGGGGGAGGGGTCCATGTCTTTGTTGTCTAGAAGGGTGAGAACAGCCACACATGCACACACACTCAGCACACTATTCAGCCAGAAGTGCAGTCTACACCAGCAAGATGGCTCAGCGTGGGAGTAACTGGCCAAGCCGGACCCAAGTTCAAGCCCCAGAACCTCCTGAGTGGGAGGAGGTTAGCAGCTCCCGCAAGTCATCTGCGTCTGCATGTACTCCTGGCGCATGCACCCCCCACGCAAATTAATACTCATCAATTAAAAAAATTAGGTCAGGGGCTGGAGAGGGCTCAGTGGTTAGCGGCACTTGTGGCTCTTGCAGAGGACCTGGGTTCGGCTCCCAGCACCCACGTGACAATTCACAACCGTCTGAAACGCCAGTCTCAGCAGATACGACGCCCTCTTCTGGCCTCAACAGGCACCAGACACACATGTGGTACACAGACATACATGCAGGTAAAGTACCTATGCACATAAAAAAGGGAAAACAGAACAATAAAAAACTAGACTACTCCTGGGAGCACACCCCTAACCCACACCCGGGAGGCAAAGGCAGGTGAATCGGTGCAAGTTTAAGGCCAGCCTGGGCTACAGAATAAGACCCTGTCTACATAGATAAATGATAGTCAAATGATCCTAATTTAATTTTCCTACCAAATATGCACCTTTTAAAAATATATTTATTGGTTTTTGAGACAGGGTTTCTCTGTGTAGCCTTAGCTGTCCTGGATCTCCACCACATGGCTGAAATGTATTTATTTGTATTTTATGTGCATTGGTGTTTTGCCTGCATGTATGTCTGTGTAAAGGTGTCAGATCTTGGAGTTACAGACAGGTGTGAGACGCCACGTGGGTGCTGGGAATTGAACCCGGATCCTCTGGAAGAGCAGTAAGTGCTCTTCACTACTGAGCCGTCTCTCCAGCCCTCCAAATATGCACTTTAAACACAAAGACTTGGACGTGTTGAATGTAAATAAGTCGAGACAAATGCACCAGGCCAAGGGCGAGAGCTCCCAGGTTGTCATGACTGTGTCCACAGAAGAGACACAATCAGAAGACCAAGGGTCAACAGACACACCACACCTGACAGAGACCCGGCGGTGCTGAAGACACAGCCGACTAATCCACAGTCGCAGCTGGAGGGGTTTGACTCATTTTTCTTCGTGATACAGTTTCTCTCTGTAGCCCTGGCCGTCCTGGATCTCGCTCTGTAGACCAGGCTGGCCTCGAACTCACAGAGATCCGCCTGCCTCTGCCTCCCGAGTGCTGGGATTAAAGGCGTGCGCCACCACGTCTGGCTATAATCTTTTTAAAATATTGTTTTATATGTGTATCTGTGAGTGTGCGTGTGTGACGTGTGTGCGTGCTTCAGTTACAGGCACGTGCACTTGCTCAGGCTGTTCTCTGGGCACTGGGATCCAAGCTGGTTTTCATGACTGAGGAGCAATTGCTCTTGAGCAGAGCCATCCCCACATGCCTCCCTGCCTTCTGTCGTTTTTAGTTTTTACAATTTATTTCATGTATATGAATGTTTTCTCTGTGTGTATGTCTATGCATTATGTGTATGCAATGCCTGTGGATGCCAGAAGAGAGCGTCGGATCCCCAGGGTGGGAGTTAGAGATGGCTGTGAACCCCTATGTGGGTGCTGGGAATCAAAGTGGATTCTCTAGGAAAGCAGTCTTAGATCCTGAGTCGTCTCTCCAGCCCGTTTTATCATTTGATTTCATTAAAGATTATTTTTAGTGTTATTTATATATGTATCTGGATAGTTTATGTCAACTTGACACAAGCTGGAGTCATCAGAGAGGCAGGAGCCTCAGCTGAGAAAATGTCCTATGAGGTGAGCCTGTGGGCATTTTCTTCATTAGTGATTGATGGTGGAGCGGGGACACACCTGGGCTGGTGGGCCTGGGAGCTGTAAGAAAGCCATGGGAAGCATAAGCAGCACCCCTCCCTGGCCTCTGCATCAGCTCCTGCCTCCAGGTTCCTGCCCTGTGTGAGCTCCTGTCTGACTTCCTTCCATGATGAACAGAGATGTGGAAGTATAAGCCAAATACACCCCTTTCCTTCCCCATTTGCTTTGGGCATGGAGTTTCATCACAGCATAGAAAAACACTAAGACGATGCTGTGTGCACACAGGTGCCCTTGGAAGACTGAAGAGAGCTCCTGGAGCTGAAGTCACAGGCACTGAGCCACCTGCTGTGGGTGCTGGGGACAGCGGACTGAGCCCCACCTGCCGTGGGCGCTGGGGACAGCGGACTGAGCCCCACCTGCCGTGGGTGCTGGGGACAGCGGACTGAGCCCCACCTGCCGTGGGTGCTGGGGACAGCGGACTGAGCCCCACCTGCCGTGGGTGCTGGGGACAGCGGACTGAGCCCCACCTGCCGTGGGTGCTGGGGACAGCGGACTGAGCCCCACCTGCCGTGGGTGCTGGGGACAGCGGACTGAGCCCCACCTGCCGTGGGTGCTGGGGACAGCGGACTGAGCCCCACCTGCCGTGGGTGCTGGGGACAGCGGACTGAGGCCCACCTGCCGTGGGTGCTGGGGACAGCGAACTGAGCCCCACCTGCTGTGGGTGCTGGGGACAGCGGACTGAGGCCCACCTGCTCTCCCATGTGCACCACCATGCCAGCTGCAGAGGGGCCTTCAAAAGGTCTCTTCATGATTATCAGGACAGACAGACAGGGCTGGGGCACAGCAGCATTCCAGCACCAGGCTCACCACACAAGCACCTGATCTCATTAGAACATGCGTGAATGTTGGGTGTGTGGAGGCGAGCCGATCTCTGTGAGTCTGAGGCCAGCCTTGGCCACAGAGCAAGTTCAAAGACAGCCCTGTCTCAAAAAACAAACAGGTGTTGAGGCTTATGTTTATAAAGCCAGTGCTGGGAGGCACAGGCAGGGTCCCAAGGGCTCTCTGGCCACCCTGCCTTGATGACTCAGTGAGCCACAGGCCAGTGAGACCCTGTCTCCAGAAACAGTAAGTGCCAGGCATGTGATAGCACACGCCTTTGATCCCTGAACTAGGGAGGCAGAGGCAGGCAACTTTCTGTGAGTTCGAGGCCAGCCTGGCTGACATAATGGCACCCTGTCTGGTGAAAGCAAAAGAAAAGAAACTGAGTCCAAAAATTGGAGTTACCTGTCCACGGTCACTACAGGGTCCACGACAGAGCCTGGCTCACTGAGTCCAGTCAGCAAGGGTGACCACCAGCCCTCACCTTCGGGTCAGGTTCCAGGGGTGTCCTCAGTCCTGGAGTGGTCACGGTGCCCCCCAGGCCCTCAAGACACCCCTGGCTTCAACACTGAGCCAGGATGGGGTCAGCAGCTGAGCCTCCATTCTGTGCACCCTGCAACCCAGACTGCCCTCTTTATCCAAAAGAACACTCATCTGTGGGAGGACATCTGTGACACCCCAGCATGCGGGGAGGGGCTGCGGGCAGGCTCACAATCAGTAATTGTCACCACAGCCAGTGACGGGCATGTCACTGCACAGGAAGCGGGGTCAGACCCTGAGAACTGGGGAGCACGAGCTAGCATGTGGACTGGCGCTCAGGTAGAGTGCGAGAGGTTACATGTTCCATCTCTAGCACCCCATAAAATCAGGTATGTGGGTATCTGAGGCAGGAGGATTGTTGTCAGTTCCAGGACAGCTTGGGCTACAAAGCTGGGTATTGGTGGTAATGCACGATTGTCAGCCTAGCACACAGGAGGCAGGAGAATAAAAAAAATCATGCTCATCCTCTCCTAGTGAGTTCAAGGCTAGCCTGAGCTACACGAGACCCTATTTAAAAACAAAAACAACAACCACAAAAAACCTCCATTCGACCCAAGACCTGGTGAGGGTACAGAAGAAGGAAATTGAGAAACAGGACTGTGGGGGGTTGAAGGAGGAATGGAGGGGCACCACAGCAGGCTGGGGACAGTTGTGAGCACATCTGAGAAACGGTGTTCCCCTGTTAGTCACACAGGGCAAGCACATCTTATCTCGGCTCACCAGGGTTGGTGCCCAAGAGACAAAATACCGTCAAGGCTTGGGGGACCCCAAACTGTCTCTGACGGGCTGAGCTACCACAGCCCAGAGGACCCAGATGTTCTTGGCAAGAGCGGGGTGACAGATGAGTGGCACCCCACCAACCCACTCACCTGTCCCCAGAGCTGAAGGCACCAGCCCCACTGGCCAGCCTCAGGACCCTGGTACCCAAATGTCTTTATGACTCACGGCTGAGTTCCGACCAATCCCCAGCAGAGTGGAGGGAGGTTCTAGAACACAGACTTGGGCCCCTGGCAGGACAGGAGGGTCTGAGCTGTCATGATGGTTACAACCTATACCAAAACTTAGGGCTCCGAGCATACAGGTGACCCCCAACCTCTCCCCTTGTCATATCCTGATGGAGGTCTGTCACCCCCTGAAGTATCTGCCGGGCCCGCAAGATATTCTAGAGGCGGGCTGGAGAGATGGTTCAGAGGTTAAGAGCACTGGCTGCTCTTCCAGAGGTCCTGAGTTCAGTTCCCAGCAACCATATGGTGGCTCACAACCATCTATAATGGGATCTGAGGCCCTCTTCTGCTGGGCAGGGATACATGCAGACAGAACACTGTACACATAATACATAAATAAATCTTAAACAAACAAACGAACAAAAATATTCTAGAGGCATCCCTGTGGGGCATGAAAAGACACACGGGAATCCTCTAGGGCCCACGGCAGTCATCACACTTCCTGGGAGTTTATGGGAGGGTGCCAGTGAGTTTTAGGCCAGGACTCTACAAACAGTTCCCGGCCAGCCTGGGCTACATAGGGAGACCCTGTGTAGAAACAAACGAAAACACAAAACAAAACAAGTAGGCATGGACTGTGAGCCATGTCTCTGGGAGGCGGTAGGTGGAGTGAGGCCAAGGTTCTGGGCCACCTCCCCAGTCTGGGCTAGCACCCAGCGTGAGTCACAGCTACACAGGCCAAGGCTGACACACACCTTGGCCTGTGCACGGCACGCTCAAGCCAGAACCACTTAGCCCGGCCAAGGGGCTGTCAGAGCAAGGACTGCGGGCCGTCGGAAGGAGGAGACCCTGTGCCCCACCCCCACCTCTCTGACCTTTAGCTACTCTGAGCACTTCTGGTGAGCAACCTTAGCCTGTGACAGACCAGGAAACTGAGGCTCATGTCTCTATATGGGCTTGAATTGCAGACCCAGCCTCTCAGTGCTTGAGAACAGAAGCCAGAGCCCAGGCTGCCTTGGCACATGCTCTGGCACTAAGTCCTTGGTGTTTTGAGATATGGGTTCCCAACGCAGCCCAGGCTGGCCTGGAACTCATGATCCTCCTGCTCCCTGTATCCTGGGTGCTTAATCACAGGCTGCAGTACCCAGCCTGGCTCAGATCAGCTGACTAGAAAAAACACTCATCAGCACCACTTCAGCGGCTCACACCTTTATTCCCCGCACTGGGGAGGCAGAGACAGGTGGATCTCTGCGAGTTCCAGGCCAGCCTGGCTACATGGTGGTACCTTGTCTCACACAACAGGACAAATCTTTATAAAGACCCGAGCTCCATCCAGCACTACAAAAGCAGGAAGAGTCGACTTGGCGGTGCACGGGCATCCCCGCATTCCAAAGGCCAGGGGAGAGTTCAGATTCCGACTGCGTTGTGTGAGATAGGGCTCCAAGCCTGGCTTCTGTAACCTTCGTCCACTCTGAAAGGGACGGGGAGGCAGAACCTAGACCAGGACACTTTGTTCCATAGCATAAGACAGAGGCCCGCAAAGAAAGAGTATGTGTCTGGGGCAAATGGTCCCCTAGCTGGACTCCAGTGCTTGGAGCTCAGGAGAACGCCCGCCCAGCATGGACAAAGGCCTGGGTTCCATGCCACACTACGTAAACCCAGCTTTTGTCATTCCAGCACTCAGGAAACCTCTGCTCAAGTTCCTCTGTTATTACTGACCTTTGTTTTTCTAGACAGGTTCTCACTCTGTAGCCCAGGCTGTATAGGTCTGAAGAACCCCCTGCCTCAGCCTGGAAAATGCTGGGGTGACCAGCATCACCAAGCTGGGCTCAACAGTGCTGTTCAGGGTGGGCAGGTGGGTTGGAGCAGGGAGAACAACAGGAGAGAAAGCCCCTTCTTCTACAGCCAAGGGGGCAGGTACCTACTGGCTTAGGGGGTGATCTTGGACACATGCCCCCCACTAGGACTTACCCTGTGACCCTAGCACCCATGCTGACATCCTGAGGGGACCCCAAGACACAGGGTCTCAACAGCAATGGCCAGGGCTGACAGGAAAGTGCACGACTTGGCGGGTGGAGCCCTAGGGTCCAATCTCCCTGCTTGGCCGTGCCTCTCAAAGGCAGAAAGAAGGCTGTGGCTGACTTGAAGGAGGGCCTTGCCTAGCGTGCCCCAGGTCTGAGGCTCCATCTCCAGCATCCCAAGTCAAGACTCGCTGGGAGTGCGGGCAGGCCTTTAGCCTTCAGGAGGCAGAGGCAGGAGAATCTCTGGCAGTCCCAGGCCTGCTTGGTCTACAAAGCAAGTTCCGGGGCAGCCAGGACTATGTTGAGTGACCTCAAGCCAAGAGCTCAACATCGCTGAACAGTGTTTCCTCAAACGGGAGAACAGGTGCCATGGAGAGGGGGCGTGTCGGGGAGACAATTAAACGCACCTCCAGGACTCTGGGCCGCCACCTTCCCGTCCTGGCCCGAGGTGCCCCGGAAACCAACAAAGGCGAATAAAGCCTCCGACTGAGAACCGAGGCCCCACGGGTGAGGCAAGCGCGTGTGCGCACCTCCTCCCTCTTCACCTCAGTCACCCTCTTCCCAAAGCACGTACCAGCTGTGTTGCTCAGGCTAGCCCAGGAGCCGAGTCCCGGCGCCACCCAGGCCAGAGCCGGCAGCCTGCACCTAGGTGGCGCTCGCCCCGCAGATGTGCAGTCCCGGCCCGCGCCCACGCCCCGCGGGGGAGTTGGGGGGAGGGAAGGGACTGGGGGGGGATGGGAGCGGGCCAGGCCCCGCCCACCGCCGGCCCGGCGGGGGAAGAAGGAGGCGGACAGCCAAGCTGGCGTAACGAAGACTTTACTGAAAACACAAAACCGGCGAACCAAGAATTACGGAACAGGAATGTGGACTCGCAGCAAAACAAAACCAAACAAAAAGAGAGGGGTAGTGTCGGGAGGAGGGAGAGGAGGAGAGAGAGCGGAGGGGGAGGAGTTTTTTTTTTTTTCTTCTTCCCGTTTCTTTAAAAAACCAACACAAGGAAACACACACGCAACACGCAACCAACGTTGTTCCCGAGTAGAAACATAAATAGGGCGGAATCGGACACTCCCGTTCTCTTCCAAAAGGCAAAAAAAAACAAAAACAAAAAGGAAAGAAGGCAGAGCGGAGGCTGCGCGCCTCTAGGAGCCCCTCCTCGGCGGCACAAAGGGGCTGCCGGGGCGCGGGCTTGTGCAACACGCGCGAGGCTGGGGAGACAGAAGTGGCGCGAGGGCGGGGGTCGTGCGCTCGGGGTCCCCACCCGGAGTTAAGGGGGGTCCAGCTTGTCGAGTCCGGGGGCACCGAGTCTCGGAGGAGTCCGGGGTGCCCCCCCACCGCAGCGAGTCCGCGCATGCGCCCCGCGCTCAGGCTCAGTACGCGGGGACCTGGTGCTGGGGCAGCAGCTGGCAGCCGCTGTTGACGTGGCTGAGGACTTTCTGTTTGAGCTGCGCCACCTGCTCGCGCAGCAGGCTGGCGGTGGACGCCAGCTCGGTGTTCTGGCTCTTGAGGGTCTTGACTTTCTCCTCCAGGCGCGAGATACGCTCCAGCTTGCGCTTGCGGCACTTGGAGGCGGCGATGCGGTTGCGCAGCCTCTTGCGCTCCGCCTTGATGCGTTCCTGCGTGTCCATGTCGATGGGCGACAGCGGAGGGCTGTCGCCGAAGCTCGGGACGTCCGGCACGGTCTGCGGCTCGTCCTTGAGCGCGGCCAGGCGCGGTGGATGCGGAGGTGGCGGCGGCCCGAGCGCGCCTGGGGGCGGCGGGAAGGGCACCGGCTCCGCGGCGAAGGCCACGGTGGCCGCGCCCCCAGGGGGCCCGGCGCCACCCGCGAAGCTGCTCAGGTTGGCGTAGACGGGGGTCTCGGCGGCTCCCGGAGTGGCCGCCAGGTCCCCGGGCGCGGGGGGCGCGGGGGCCCCCGATGTGGCCGCGGTGGCCGCGCCCAGCTGGCTCTGCTTGTGGAGGTCCTCCAGCGCCTTGACGAAGCCCTCGGCGAACTCCTGCTCCTCGCTGGCCGCCACCTTCGGGTACAGGAACTGCGTGCTGGTCGGGGTGGTGGTTACCAGCCCGTTGGATTGGATGATCAGCCTCTCCAGCTCCGGCGACGCGAGCTTGAGCAGCCCAAGGTCCGGCGACGCCAGCAGCCCGTCGGGGGCGCCGTCGGGGCGCAGCGCGGAAGGTGCAGTGGCCGACCCGGGCTTCAATCCTGCCGCTCCCTGCTCCGCCAGGCTGAGCGTCAGCGCGTCCTTCTTCAGCATGCTGCTCGTCGGGGGCGCCCCGGGGAACGCGCGGCCCGGGGGCGCGAAGCCACCACCGCCGGGGGCCCCAGCAGTACCGGCGACGCTCGACGCACCCGCAGCCAGGCCGCTCAGCGCCTCCTCGCCGTAGAAGGGCGTTTCCATCCCCGCCTCCCCCGCCGCGCTCGGCCCCGGGGCGGGGGGAGTGGCCGCGGCCTCCCCGGGGGGCCCCGTGCGCCCCCCCGTCCGCTGCCCGTGATGCCCGGCTCCGCTGCCGGCCGCTCTGGCCCGCGACGCCCGCGCGCACCCTTATAGCCTCGGCCCCCGCGATGAGCTCACCGCCCCCGTTCGCCATTGGCCCGAGGTGACGTCGTAGATTTGCATAAAGGGGCGGGGCCCGGGACGCCCTCGCTCCGCGGCTGCTGCGGCCGCTGTTGCCACGGGCGACGCTCGCTACATGGCACAACAGCGCGCTGCATTGTGGGTTGACGTCATGGGGGTGGGGCTGAGCGCGGCCTGGCCGGGTCACCACGCCCGGCGTGGAGTGCGGGGCTCAGGCTCCGTCCTTCTCGCTCTCCCTCCCCCACTCCGTCCCTTTCTCCTCCCTCCGTCCTAGCCTTTCCTCTCTCTCCTCTCTCTGTCTCTCTGACCCATCGTCCGTGTGTCGGTCTCTCCCCTCGTCTCAGTTCTGGCATTTCTCCTGTGGCGTGATGGGCCGGGTCTCACGGAAGCCACGCCCCCTGCGGGGCACGCCCACCGGAGACCACGCCCCCGCGGAGGGCCCAGGCTGCGGGCTGGCAGGTGCGGGCGGGGCAGGGGAGCCCCGAGCTGCGGGGCGCTTCCCGCCCTGTCGGTCTCTCCGGAGCTAAACCTCCCTCCCTGCCTTCCCAGAGGGAAACTGAGGCCGCGCTATGTGGAGTCCCCAGCGTTCATCTGTGAAAAAAAAGTTTATTCTTTGTTTTGAGACAGGGTCTCATCCTCTAACTTCTGCTGACCATGAACTCACGTTAATTCCCCTGCCTCACCTTGCCAAGTGTTTCAATAGCAGGCCTGAGCCGCTTCACCTCGGCATGAAGGTTTTGGTTTTGTTCGTTTTACATTTGACTCCGTGTGTGCGTGTGTGTGCGCGCGTGTGTGCGCGCGCGTGTGTGCGTGTGTGTGCGCGCGCGTGCACCTGTGGAGGTCGGAGGACAGCTTGTGGGAGTCGGTTGTTCTCTTCCACCCTGGGATGGGATCGTGCTCAGTTGTCAGGCCACCCCCCACCCCCACCCCACCCCACCCCACCCCACCCCACCCCACCCCCACCCCCAGGGCCCTGGTTTTGGATATTTTGAGACAGGATCTCACTCTAGCCCAGACTGACTTCTGAACTCCCAGCAATCCTCAGCCTCCGGGGTCCTGGATGATGATGTTTACCACTGGGCCTTGCTTCCAATACGCATTTGATTTTAACTCTGTTTTCTTTGAGACAGGGTTTCTCTGTGTAGCTTTGGAGCCTGTCCTGGAACTCACTCTGTAGACTAAGCTGGCCTCGAACTCACAGAGATCCGCCTGGCTCTGCCTCCTGGGTGCTGGGATTACAAGCCTGTACCACCATGGCCAGCTTGATTTTGACTTTTCGGACAGGCATTTGCTCTATACCCTAGCCCACTAAGAACTCAGGGCAATCCCCTGCCTCAGCTTAGCTGCTGGAATGATGGACCTAGTCCCGCATGATAGGTGGGTCTGGGGTTTGATGTTTTGAGTTTTGACGGTTTTTTGTTTGTTTGTTTGTTTTTTTTGAGACAGGGTTTCTCTGGGTAGTTTTGGTGCCTGTCCTGGATCTCACTCTAGACCAGGCTGGCCTTGAACTCACCAAGATCCGCCTGGCTCTGCCTCCCGAGTGCTGGGTTTAAAGGTGTGCGACACCACCGCCCAGCAAGTTTTGTGTTTTGACAGATGGTCTCACTTTACAGCCCTGGCTGGTTTGGGGTTTACAGAGATATGGGCCTGGCGATGCTGAGCTTAAAGACCGGCATGCAAAGGGTGTACTGGCAATCATCAGTTTATCAAGTACCGGGGTGACAACCTGGGCACCTTACCATGGCGTGAAGTTCGGGGGTGAGCTTGTGGGTTTTGTTTTTGAGTTTATTTTGAGCCAGAATTTCCTGTAGCTCAGGCTAGACTTCAGAACTGATCCCCTGCCCCCACTTTCTGAGTGGGAAGACAGGTGTGCCCCCCAAAGCCAGTCCCAGCCTGAGTGCTCCAGCAAGCCTCTGGGCAGCCATGGTGGTACATTCTTCCGGCTGGCCCTGCCAGGGCCTGAGGTGGGTCCCAAGTGGAGCTGGTGAAAAGATCCCGGCTGGTAATTACCCCCTAATTAGTACAGTAGGCCCGCCAGGCCTGGCTGGTGGGGGGACCTGGCTGGCGGGGGGACAGGCCCCCCACTCAGGCCCCTGCCTCCCACCCCTCACCATGGCCCTGTCTGACCCAGGTGGCGGGCCAGCTCCTTCCTTAGCACCTCCACCTGGTGCCACCGCACACCCCAGCCTTCCCGGCTGTGGCCTCGGGCCCGCACACCCAGCTCGCGTCCCCTGCTGTAGCCGAGGGGTCTCCCGGAACAAGGGGGGACTCCTCCCCGCACCACACAGGACTCCTTTCCCAGGCTGGGCCCCCGAGGGTTGGGCCTGCTGCTGCTGCTGCTGGCCTGCCGCCAGCCGGCCCGCGGGCCGGTCCCGCCTCTCCCCGGGGCCGGTGCGGAGCCGGGACGCCAGAGGCTCCGCCCTGACCTTGGGCCTTGGCCT
The DNA here is from genome assembly GCF_949786415.1 of Peromyscus eremicus. Taxonomy (NCBI): domain Eukaryota; kingdom Metazoa; phylum Chordata; class Mammalia; order Rodentia; family Cricetidae; genus Peromyscus; species Peromyscus eremicus. Next base: position 60,924,851 of record NC_081433.1, read on the forward strand.
TGGCCGTGGGGGATGGGCTGGCCCTCTGGAGGCGGCGCCGGTTTGAGCTGGTTGAGGACCTTTCTGTGTGCCTGTTTTCCTATCAGCCCCGGAGCATTTTTGTAGTTACATGGAGACTGTGAAGCATTGTAACGGCTGGATGTTTCCTTGTTTTTCCAGACGGGGTTCCCTGTGTCGCCCTGGCTGTCCTGGAACTCGCTCTGGAGACCAGGCTGGCCTCGAACTCAGGGATCCGCCGGCTGGGATTAAAGGCGTGCGCCACCACCGCCCGGCTGAGTGTTCTCGATTGCATTTCTGTGGGAGAGAGCGTGCTGAGGATCTGTTCTCTCCCATTATGTGGGTCTTGTGGACTGAACTCGGGCCCTCCCGCTTGGCAGCAAGCCCCTTCACCAACGGAGCCACCTCGCCACCCCATCAGTCACTGTTTAATTCTGTTATTTGGAGAAATGTAAGCGGCGAGTCTTGGGTGCTCTTAGCCTCCCCAAAATGTCCCCACTCAGCCTTCAGACCCTCAGTAAGGGCAGGAGGGGTGAGAACGGCTGGGGGCGCTGGGTTGGACCCGAGACCCGCGCCTGGCGTCTGTCCGAGGATGGGGCTGCGGCGGTAACCGTGCCCACGTAGGGCTGTTTTCGTTTCTAACCTGGGCAGTGTCTGGGGAAGGAAATGACCTGCCCAGGGTGCCACAGCCCAGGCTGGAGACGGTGCGGCCCCCACCCGGAACCTGATGTCTCGTGAGCCTGGTTCGAATCCCCAGGCCCTCGGTCCCTGCCACAGTGCGAAGATAAATTTGACTTTCTGGTTTATGTTTTCGGTCTTCACTTGAACCGGCAGAAACCGATCATCAGCTTCACAAAACGGGAAGACCCAAAGGCGGCCCCTGGGAGGAGCTGAGGCAGGGGACTGCCCCGGCGTGTGGGGGCAGACTGTGGGCACGGTCCCCAGGTGGCTGGGCCGTGGGGCGGCCGCATTTTTGGGGGTCGGGTTACCGGGAAGGCCGCGGCCTCCGGCCCCTCCCGCGCTGCTTCCGCCGGCGCCGGGACCGACCGCGACCGCAGGTGTCTGCGCAGCCGCGCCCGGGACCACGTCCTGTTTCTGGGTCGCCGCCAGCTCGTCCAGCCTCGTAAAACCCTCTGCAATGGGGAAACGAAGCGCGCCCCGGGCTCCTCGCCGGCCAGGGCCTGCGGGTGTGGGCCGACACCGGCTGATGACACCGGCGGACACCGGCCCACACCGGTCCACGCCGGCCCACGCCGGTCCACACCGGCTCTCACGCCCAGGGAACTGCGTGCGCTGAAATGCACCTGCCGCCTCCTGGCCGGGCGGCGAGGTTGGCCGGTCCAGGTGTCTGATTTTGTTTCTTGGCCCATCCCACCTCCTACAAGGCCTTTCGGAGCGGGGTGAGTGGGTGGAGGGGTTTAAGACATCTTGCTCTAGGCTCCTTCACAGCAGACAAGTTTTTGTTTTTTGTTTTTCTTTGAGACAAGGTTTCTCTGTGCAGCCCTGGCTGTCCTGGATCTCGCTCTGTAGCCCAGGCTGGCCTCGAACTCACAGATCCGCCTGCCTCTGCCTCCTGAGTGCTGGGATTAAAGGTGTGCGACACCACCGCCCCGTCCGAAGACCGGTTCTGAAACACTACATTTATCTCTTTGGTGTGTGTGTGTGTGTGCGCGTGTGTGCGTGCGCGTGTGTGTGCGTGTGTGTGTGTGTGTGTGTGTGTGTGTGTGTGTGTGCTACAGCCACGTGTGGGTCGGAGGACAACTGTGGCAGCCAGTGGAGTCTGCCTTCTATCGTGTGGGTCCTGGAGACTGAACTCAGGCTCGGGGCAAGGGCCTTTACCTCTGAGCCACCCCACCAGCCAGCCTAGAGAACAAGTCTTTCTGAGGCACTTTCTAAGCCTAGTGTGGGACACACCTGTCTTGAGGCATCGAGAGGCAGTCTCAACTAGACAAAGTCTGAGGGCAGCCTGGGGTACAGGGTCAGTCTCAAAATACAAACGAAAACAAGAATTAATGAATAAATAAGTAAAGGAATGAAGTGTGCTGTAGTAAGCCACTTTCTTTCTTTTTTAAAGACAGGGTTTCTCTGTGTAGCCCTGGCTGTGCTGGATCTCGCTCTGTAGTCCAGGCTGGCTTCGAACTCACAGAGATCCTCCTGCCTCTGCCTCCAGAGCGCTGGGAGTTAAGGTGTGCGCCATCACCGCCCGGCTCTCATTAAGCCTCATCTCTTTTCTGATTTTGCTTCAAAGTACCCTTTGGATCACAGGGATGGAAGGCCTAGAGTCCCATACCAGAGCTCAGGGGCCAGGGCTAGGGTGGGACCTCACAGAGAGCCGTCTTCAGGACAGGGAGCCCCAGCCACACACATAACTGGGTGCTCTTGTCCCCCCACACACACAGGTGTGGGACCCAGCACACAGTAGGTACTCAGTTACTGCAGCCTCGGGGGTGATGTCGGGCCCTGTGTGAGGAGGGGGTTTGCCTCCATCTGACCCAACCCACCTCCAGGTTACAGGGTCTGGGCCAAGGCCGCCCTCCTCCTCCACCTGGAGGCCCGGGACTGTCCCCACCCACGGTGCTGCAGGCCGGTGACAGTCTTCCTGGGGTGTGTGTGAATGGTACAGGCTGCAGGGAGGGGAGAGCTGGCCGCCCTGCAGACAAGCGCCCTGCAGACCAGCCGCCTGTGCTGGAGAACCGGGGACCCTCGGTGAGGAGAACCAGGGCCTGCCCCTCCCCCGGGCAGCCACCGGGAGGGAGGGACTGGTCCTGGGCACCTCCCGACGGCCTTCCCAGGAGGCGGGAGGACGAGCTGGGCTACAGAAGGCACACGAAGGGGCCCCGGACTGGGCAGAATGGGGACCCCAGGAACGTGGGGACCAACGTGCCAGCCGCGGGCTGGGAGCCGGGCCTGGCCAGGCGGCGCGGGGTACCCAGAGGGTGGCCGCGGCAGTGGGGTTCGGCCACCGCGCCCTGGGGAAACCGAGGCACAGGGCCCCATTCTGTCCCCTCCCCCTGCGCCCAGTCCCGGGTCCTCGGCTGGGACGAACTGATTTAGGGTTTGTTTGGGGATTTTTTTTTGGTGTGTTCAGAACGCAGATGCGTCCTTACCCAGTTCTCGTGTAGCCTGTGCCTCAGTTTCCCTTGCTGCGCATTGGCACGGGTGCGCGGTGCAGCCCGGAAAGGGGGGAGAGAACGAGCCTACAGTAGGCGACAGCCCCCTGCCTCCGCTGTGCCTCATCCCGCCCCCCTCCGCCCCAGCCCGCTGCTAATCAAACCCAGCGCTGGGGGAGGGGCGGCGGGAGAGCCGCGCGGGAACACGAGTGGTGCGAGGCCCCGGTCCGTCCGTCAGCACGACCCCCGGGAGCCAGGACCCGGCCACCAGCGGCCGCCCCTCCTCCTGCGCCCGCTCCCGCCCCCTGCCCGGCCCTCCTCCCTCCCTCCTCCCTCCCTCCTCCCTCCTCCCTCCCTCCTCCCTCCCGCACCGTCCTTTGTCCTCCTTTCCCGCCTTTCCTCAAAGCAGCCAATCCCGTGTAGATCTTGAGGCCGCATCGGGGGACCCCGAGTAGCTTGAGCCGTCTTAGGGTCCAGCTCCCCAGTCCAGACTGCCAGCAGCTGCCCAGGGCCCCTCGAGGCAGCCCTGTCTGCCCCGCCTGCCGCAGGGCCTCAGTGCACAACCAGGCAAGCGAGGCCGGGCTCCTGAGCCTGGGGTGCTGGAGAGGACCCAGAGGCCAGGGCACCTTCTGACGCCGCCACCTTACTTTCCCTGTATCCCTTTAGGACCAGCATGGCGATGTGCGCCTTTCCTTCCTTCCTTCCTTCCTATTGCTGGAAATTACCGAACACGCCGGGCTGTGTAGCCTGCCTCCGACTGTAAAAGCACCCGCTGCTCTTGGAGAGGACCCAGGTTCAGTTCCCAGCACACATGTGTGCACACACATGTGCACACACAAACACACACACATATGTGCACGTGCACGTAATTTAAAGTAATAAAAATCTTAGCCGGGCCGTGGTGGCGCACGCCTTTAATCCCAGCACTCAAGGGAGGCAGAGGCAGGTGGATCTCTGAGTTCGAGGCCAGCCTGGTCTACAGAGTGAGTTCCAGGACAGCCAGGGCTACGCAGAGAAACCCTGTCTTCAAAACAAAACAGAAGTAAATGTTAACCCTGAAGGTAGACTGGGTGGCTGACACCCAACTCTCAACCCAGCCAAGGTCCCAGACCCGCCTGTTGTCCTCAGTCCTCCATGGGTTCAGCCCCTCTGTCACCCCCGTCTGACCCATGTTCCTGCCGGGGCTGCCAGGGGTGGGGTGGGTTTTCCAATGGCTGCTTCCTCCTGAACTTAGACAGGCTGGACCTTCAGCTTCTCCACAGGGGTCCCCTTGAGGTGACAGCTGGCACAGTAGTTAATAAAGCAGCAGTATTCGGGGACCTAAGAACTGAACAACTGGACAGCCTGTAGCACAGGTACCCAGTCGACGCCAGCCAGAGTCCCCTCCCCGTCCAGAATGTGTCCAGTCTAGCCTCTACCACACTTAGCAAGAGAAACTGGGAAACTAACCTGTGGGGTTGGATTGGCAGCACTCTGGGTGGGGAGGAGGCTCAGGGACACCGTGAGGTGTCAGGACACAGATCACCTGAGTGTGAACAGCGACCAGTCTCTGGAGTTTTGGGGGACAGAGTGTTTAGCCCAGGCTGACCTGGCTCACTCTCTTTATGGACACCAGGCTAGCCCCACACTCACAGAGATGATCCTGCCTCCTAAGTACTGGGACTAAAGGCTTGTTCCGCCATGTCCAGCCTTCAGTTTAACTTCTTTCTCGTTTGCTTGTTCAATGCTGGGATTAAAACCCTTCAGTTTAATTTTTTAAATTGGAGGCCTTAAGACTTTAAAGAAACCTAGGTAGTGATGTTGCACGCCTTTAATCCCAGCCCTCTGGAGGCAGAGGCAGGCTGATCTCTGTGAGTTTAAGGCCAGTCTGGTCTACAGAGTGAGTTCCAGGACAGCCAGGGCTACGCAGAGAAACCCTGTCTCAAAAAAAAAAAAAAGACTTTAAATAAAACTGAACTCTGTGTTTGGACTTGGTAGAATATTAAACAAAGATCTCATGGGACCAAAGAGAAATCCACCTGAGAGCTGGGCTCTGTAGAGATGGCCCTTTAGGACTGAAGGTGGGAACCAGAACGATGCGCTACTCAGCTGGCTAGAGTCGGCCCAGGCTTCGAGGTACCAGAAAGACCAAGACAGGTCTGGGTCTGTTTTCAAAAGTGCCTTTGTCCTGGTGCACACCTTTGGTGAGATCTGGGCAGGAGCGTGGAGGAGGAGGGTCTCGCAGACAGTAAGGGTGAGCCCCTGTCCGCAGATGGAGAGACAGCAGCAGCACACATCCCTGGGCACCGAGGGTACCCTGTGACAGGCCCCGGGACAGACGGAAAGCGGCGTGGCCTCGTCAGCATGCGAGTGTGCCTGCATGAGTGTCACCGCCCTGCGGCACCCGAGTGTCGACATGCGGGGAGGCAAAGGGACTGCCATGTAAAGGGGAACTGAGAACAAGTACAGCTCTCCATCCCTCGGCGCCCCGGCTTGGCCTTTGGGTGTGAATGAACGCTGCCTCCCGGCATCTCCGGTCTCAGTCCTGCAGCCTTTCCTGGCTGCTCACGTCTGGGAAACAGACTGCGAGCTCACCTCCACTGTTACTGGGGAAGTCGGGAGACGTAACCTCCCCTGGCACCGTCAGACCAGACCAATGGGTCTCCTGGTGAGCAGGGCAGGGATCCCAGGGAGGCCCAGGAACCAGCCAAGACTGACTGGTGAGAGCCGGGTGGGCACCGGTAAGCCTGCCGGAGAGGCCCGATGATCACTCTCGGAGCTGTTGTCTGTCTCGCAGGAGAAACCGCGGCTGTGAATCCATGGCGGGGTGTGTGTGTGTGTGTGCGTGCGTGCGCGCGTGTGCTGTGTGTGTAGTAAAAGGTGGGTCGGCCCTAGCTTGACCAAGGATGAGTGGTGAGGCTCATACAGCTTAGAGGGGCCTCTTGGGAGCAGTTCTGACACTGGGGTCCCAGCAGATGCTAAGACCAGGACCGGGAAGGGTGGCTGGAGAGCAAGTGCAGGCTGGTTCCTCCCCTGTCCCTCCCCATGTGTGACCAGCAATGTAAACCCACCCCACGGAGTGTGAGCAGCACCATGAAGACACACAGCTGGAGAGACCTCCGCGGTTAAGGGACTTGCTCTTCCAGAGGAGGTGGATTCGGTGCCCAGCACCTACGTGGCTGCTCACACCACCTGAAACTCCAGTTCCAGGCAATCCAAGGACCTTCTGGCCTCAACAGGCACTGCACACACACGGCACACAGACATGTATGTAAGTAAAACACATAAAATAAAATTTTAAAAATGCCAAGTTTCACAAATGTATGTTCAGGGACTTACGTTGTTGAATACATCAGGGTGGGGTGGCCCCCAAGGAGCCTCTAGATAAAGAGCTAGTTTAGAGGTTTTAGTCCTGGGGACCCAGGACACCCTGACGGATCTGCTACACTGGCAAGATATGTTCCTCTCTTGGCCGCTGTGGCAGACCTGTCTGAAGGAGAACTGTAGATTCGTGGTGACCCCGAGACACCCTCATCGAAATGCAGACCCAACAGGCTCCCTCTGCCTGGGGAAGGGGGGGATTCCACACCCCTCATGGAGCCACTGAGAGCCCTGGACCCTGACAGAGGCCTGAGATGCCTGTCCTAACTCTCTTATACGTGCCAAGGTGCCTTGCAAACGCCACTCGGGGAAGCTCAGGCCCCTGAACTACATCATGACCGCCAGGTGCAGGGGCCCAACGCACCTTCATGTACCAGTCGCCCACCAGCTCAGAGCTCCTGAGCTGGAAAAGAGACCCGTATCCACCCAGAACCTCGGGCTCTGACTGATGCGATGCAGCCCACCCTCCCGGACCACCAGCCTGTGTGGATGACTGCCGATAGCCTCTCCTGACAGTTGGACACTGAAGGACATCATGAATTACTCAGGCTGCTTTGAAATGGCTGGAGCACTACCAGGAAGGGACAATGGATATCCAGGCTTACACCCAGAACTAGTTAATGATGGCTGGTTTTGGTTTTGGTTTTTCAAGACAGCATTTTCTCTGTGTAGCCCTGACTGTCCTTGAACTCTGTAGACCAGGCTGGCCTTGGACTCAAAGATCTGCCTGCCTCTGCCTCCTGAGTGCACCACCATGCCTGGTCCCCAAGAGGAAGGCTGGCCAGAGGCCTTGAACTTGAGGAAGGCCTCAGGTGCCCTAGGGGCCGGCAGGGCCCAAGTGGTTTCTGAGAAGCTGTGGGGAACCTTGGCCTTAACACTCCCTTTGGCTTAGAAGTGACTTGGAATCAGCCAATGGTTAACTCAGCCTTTGTCAGCCAGGCCCAGGGAGACCTCTGCAAGTCCAAAGACTTCTCTGGAGTCAGCACCAGCAACTAGAAAGTTGCTACATTGATGCTACTCTAACCAAACCCAGGAGGTCCAACCGCAGAAGACAACTGTACAGGAAGGCAGATCGGCCACTGCCCTCCGGGATTGGCCCGGACACACCCAGGGAGGTTCCCCGGCCGGGGCTGGGCAGACCAGGGCCTGACCAGAAGGACTGACTGCCTTGTTCAGAGGCGAGATTACAATGACCAAGCCACCAAGCGTGAGGTCCCTGACGGTCAGAGAATTACCAGACCTGGGACAGCAGGGGTGAGGCTAGCTGGTTCAGATGCTCCTCAATATGAAGCTGGTTTGGCCACTGTGGGAGACTGCAGCAGCCTAACCCCAGGAGCCCACAACCTGGATGACTGGAGATCATGGCATACGCCAGGGCAGAATATGTCTCTGTGAAAGGGGACCCATGGGTTGTGTCCCTTTCTTACTGTGTCCACAATGCACATTAGGTGGCCAGGAAGTCCTTCCCAAACACCAGTAACCCTGACTACTGTGGCTCCCGTGGGTCAGGACCGTGGGAACACTGGATGACCAGGTAACTTTTGACCCCGACGAACAAGCTACCCTGACCTGGGGAAGCCGGAAGCAGGAATCACAACCCTCACGGTCCTCCAAGAAGAATGATGTTTCTAGAACTTCAGGGAGCGGCCCCTATGGAGATCTGAGCTCCCCTGAGGTGCGAGTTGAAGGCAGATCCCCTCAGGCTGCCCTGAGCTGCAGCCAACAGTGGAAGTCCTAAAGCTAGGACGGAAGGGAGGCTGCAAGGTATCACGGAACAGGAGACAGATCTGTCAAGAAAATGCCAGTTCCTTTGTCTCCACCATCCCAAGGACGGTGCCAACTTGGCTTGGGGGGAAAGCAGGTTGTTGGCCAGAACTGGTTCCTGCAGCCCAATGCCAGGTCATCAACGCCCCGCCCGGCACGTGCCCAAGCCCTGCTTCCCACACGTACGTGAGTGTAGCGCCAGCATCACAGTGGGGGCCTGACCCAAATGTTGGGGTTCTGGGTCTGTCTAGCACATGCCAAGGCTTGTCATTTGGCTTTGTCACCCAAGCCGGCCACCCACCTGTGGGCATTCACAGCCGTGGCCCTCAGTGTCACAGGCTGACAGACTGACTATGGGACACAGATTAGCAAGATACAATAAACTGGGCAGTGCTGGCGCACACCTTTAATCCCAGCACTGGGGGGCGGGCACAGAGGCAGGTGGATCTCTGTGAGTTCAAGGCCAGCCTGGTCTAAATAGAGAAACCCTGTCTTGAGAAAATCAAACTCACGGACAGTCAGACTTAACAGACCCAGCTCTTGAGGCCAGGACATTGAGCGTTTTACCCCCACTGGCAGTTTCACCAAAGAGGGGGCACCTTGCAGGGTGGCCCTAAATTCCAACACCACTAAAATGAACCTCAGAACTTGTGGCCTTTGGGTGTGAGTCCTGACCTGACAGGAATAAATGGGGTTTCCTGGCAGACAACCTTAGTGTCCCCTAATTTTCTGTACCCCCCAAAAATCCTGCAAGGAATTGGCCAAACATTAACCCGGTGATCATGTGAGCAGCTTTGTGGTGGCACCCGGAGGCCCCTGCTGGTAGACTGTAGGACACTCGTACATTAGTCCATTTCATGTCCCTTCCACTGTGGCACTCAGACACCCCTTCACACCTCAAGGCCCCTTAACTCCAGGGGGCTCGTCTGACCCCCACACTTAGATAGGTGCTATAGGAGCGTCTGACATCATCAGCTCTACTCTAGACAGGAACTACTGCATTTCTTACAGCCAGAGGCAGTCTGTGGGCCACCAGGAAGACAGCTCGGGGCCGAAGATCAGCATTACATGATTGTAGCTGGGAACAGTGGATCCCGTGTCATGCTGGAGGGGCAGGCTCCAGACACGACCGTTTCCAGGGCGCCCAGGATCAGTGCCCTCACTGAGGAAGAAGGTGAAGGGCCGGCTCTCGGCTCAATGGAAGAATGGTCCGCACGGCAAGGAGGAGCCCTCCCACACGCTTAGTCATAGCTGACTCGGTTTGTCCATTAGAGGCCCAGTCCAGAGCCCTCCAGCAACTGCCAAGCAGAGTGTGAATAAAACCGGGTGTGTAGGACTCTAGTCTCTGTCAGGTGCGGCGTGCGTGCGTGTGCCTGTCGGGAGCTCCTCTGGAATCCTGGCTGTCGGTGGCCGCTGTCTCCTGGACCCTTTGTCCTTTTGTGCGCACTGTCAGCCAGTGAGAAGGGTTGAGGTGGAAGGCAGCGGCCATGGCCTGTGCCGGCTCACTAGCCCCCGGGACACTGAACATTTGTGTGCAGAGGTGCAGTGTGCCTTGCTCAAAACCTGAAGCCATCTGTCTGGTGATTTGTGACCCTGATCTTTTTAAAAATTTATATATATATATATGAGTGATATATATATATATATATATATATATATATATATATATATATATATATATATGTGATTTGCCTGCATGCATGCCTGTGTACCTTGTGTGCCTGGTGTCCTTGGAGGCCAGAAGAGGGTGCTGGATCCCCTGGAACTGGAGTTACAGATGGTTGTGAGCATCCATATGGGTGCTGGGAACCAACCCCGGGTCCTGAGAGAGTTGCTGGTTCTCTTAGCTGCCAAGCTGTCCCTTCACTCCTCCATGCTGTCTCTAAAAGACAGACAGACGGACATGTAGGGTGTGTGGGGTGGGCAGGGACCCTGCTTGCCTGAGAGGCTTGGCGTGTTGTGGCCTTCTGTTCTTACAGGCCATCTCCAGAGCTGGACACACCCTGGAGGAGGCTATGGCAAAGTTCTGCCCAGGGCGTTACTTCTCACCCATGTGCTTGTCCTGTCCCTGTAGCGCTGGCTGAGGCCAGGGACCTTCGGCATTCCTAGCTGTAACACGAATTGCTAAACGGTCTTATTAATAAAAAAAAAAAACCCAAAGCCAGATATTGGGGTGAAAGCTGAAAGACCAGAGAAACAGAACAAGCCAGGCACGTTCTTACCTCTACAAAATCCTCAGCCTCGAGAGAGGGACTTCCTGTTTACTCACGCCTTATATACCTTTCTGTGCCCTGCTGTCTTCCTTCCTTCCTAGTGCTGGGATTAAAGGCATGTGCCACCACACCTGGCTCTGTTCCCAGTGTGGCCTTGAACTCACAGAGGTCCAGATGGATCTCTGCCTCCTGAATGCTAGGATTAAAGGGTGTGCCACCACTGCCTGACCTCTATGTTTAATATAGTGGCTGGCTCTGTCCTCTGATCCCCAGGCAAGCTTCATTGGGGTACACAATATATCACCACACCTGCCTCCTCTCCCGGCCTTGGCATGCCTGGCTGAGTGGTCGAAGCTCCCAGGGAGCAAGGGCAGGCAGGATGCTGGCCGGGCTGGGGCTCAGCCAGGGGCCTCACATCCTGGGAGTAGAAATAGTTAACAAATAAGCAAACAAGAGCCACAGAGTTGGGTGGTGACACCAATCACAGCAGAAAGAGAAGTGTGGGGACGGAACTTCCGGTTCATAGCATTCATTGGTGGATCGATTGTTCCAGAAGGCTCAGGGAAAGGTCCTGGGGTCAGAATGTGAGGAATGAAGGGAGGGGTGACCCTTGGGGGTCCCCAGAACATCACCAGCCAGGGTGTGAGGTTGAGTCATTACCACTCCATAACTTCTCTTCTTTCCTCAGTTTCCCCACGAGTGTGCATCCCCCAGGAAAGGCCTGGACTCAGCTCTGGCCATAACCCCACCAATGCCCCTGTGCCGTCCTGTGATATATGGTTACCCGGCCCTTGAAACGTGCCACCTGCTCCAGGAGACTGAGGGCCTTCAGCTGGACGCAGTTCAGAAGTTAGACTTCCTGTCTCCAGTGATGCCCGAAATCTGCTAAAAATATCCGTGCCCCCTGCCAGGGAGCCAGCTATGACGCTGGCCGGGCTGCAGTGACGATGTTGAGCCCAAGGAGCATCCGGCAGAGCCGGTTGCCATGGTGATGCTGACTCAGAGGCAGAGGCAGGTAGCAGCATCTGGTACCCGTCTGCCCGCCTCTGCCTGGCCAGCACTGAGCATCCTCTGCTGGGGACCAGGGTCGCTGGCAGCTGTGGGGGAGGGGAGACAGGAGACAGATACCGCAGTCACGGCAGGAGGGTGACGTGTGTGTGGTTTGTAATGCCCTTGACTGAGGGCCCATGGGGTGCACACACACGCAACCATCCACCTGACCTTCCCACCCACCCACCCACCACGCTCCCATCTGTCCTTCTGTCTGTCCATCCCTTCACCCCACATTTGCAGAGCATGTCTTGGGCACAAGGTAGTCACTGTGGGGACGAGGGTCTGGGCTGGGTGATCTCATGGTCACTCCAACCCACACCTGGAGCTGGCTAAGACACCACCGGTTCCTCATGTTCCTGTCTGCCCCCCCCCCGCCCCCCGCCCCGTTCCCACAGCCACAGCAGCCACAGCAGCCACAGCAGCCACCGTGCATACCCTTCTCCAGCACCCACCCACTCTCAGCCATGTCACTGGTCCCTGCCCCAGGACCTTTGCTTCTCCAGTTGCTCCAAGGACCCTTTTCTTCTTCAGCTGGCCTCTGGGTGCCATTCTTGGTGACGCTGTCTCCAAACAACAGAGTAAACCAAACAGACTGCATGAAGAGGTGAGCGGGACATGGTGGTGCACGCCCATCGATCCCAGCTCAGGTGAGCAGGGCATGGTGGTGGACGCCCATCGATCCCAGCTCAGGTGAGCAGGGCATGGTGGTGGACGCCCATCGATCCCAGCTCAGGTGAGCAGGGCGTGGTGGTACACACCCATCGATCCCAGCTCAGGTGAGCAGGGCGTGGTGGTGGACGCCCATCAATCCCAGCTCAGGTGAGCAGGGCATGGTGGTGGACGCCCATCGATCCCAGCTCAGGTGAGCAGGGCATGGTGGTGGATGCCCATCGATCCCAGCTCAGGTGAGCAGGGCATGGTGGTGGACGCCCATCGATCCCAGCTCAGGTGAGCAGGGCATGGTGGTGGACGCCCATCGATCCCAGCTCAGGTGAGCAGGGCATGGTGGTGGACGCCTATCGATCCCAGCTCAGGTGAGCAGGGCATGGTGGTGCACGCCTATCGATCCCAGCTCTCAGGAGGTGGAGGCAGGGGGAATCTGCGAGTTTAAGGCTAGCCAGGGCGACATAAAGACCCTGTCTTAACCTGCATGTATGAGGTCCTGGATTTGATCCCTAACACACTGGGTCACCCCAGCACTGGGAGGAGACCCCAGGACTTCGGCCAGGCTACCCTACTTGACAAACTGTGGAGCTAAGGGAGACCTTACATCAAAGAAAAACAGGCTGGTGTGTGGGGGGATGCCTCAGTTAAATGCAATCGCCATGAAGCCAGACCACCCGGGTTCCGTCCCCTGGGACCCACACGGCGGAGGGAGAGAACAGCCCCCCCCCCAGCAAGCTGTCCTCTGACCCCACACACCACGCTTGCACACACAAACCCCATAAATAAATAAACGATAGAAAAACAAACGTTTGAAAAACCAAAGCAGATGCCTCCTGAGGAATGGACCAGACACTGCCGGTGACTTCCACATTGGCACGTGCACACAGAGAGATCACACAGAAATAAGGCGTATCAAAGAATAAAACCCACTCAGTAAACACAAAGCAACCTGGGCTTGCTGAGAACCTGGGGTCAGGGAGGCCGGCTCCCTGAACTAGACTGTCTGGGGTGACTCACCCTCCCTCAGGGAGAAGCAGGTGGGGCAGAGTTCTGCCTTGACCCATGGGGCACCTGCTGAGTGACGGCTGAGGCCAGCACCCAGCTGGCGCGTGCTGGCCCCGGGCCTTTGCACGTGCTGCTCTGGCTGGCCGGGGAGCCTGGGCCTGTGCCCGCCAGAATCCCACCACGGAGCGGAGGGAGCTGTCGCCATCCCTCCCCCCACCTTGTGCACCTTTCTTAGGCCTCCAGAACGATCCAGGGCTTAGCTAATGAGGACAGACAGGCCCATTTGGGGGGAACTTGGCTCTGCAGAGTGACCCCAGGAGGCTGAGAACTCACTCCTGAGCCTCCTGCCTCAGCTGGCTCTGAGACGTCTCCACGAACAAGGTCACAGGCTTCAGAAAAGGACCCCCTCACAGGGGGCTGCTCCAGGGATGACAAGGCCCTGCAGCAGGGAGGGTGGCGTGATGGAGAGGCTGCAGGACGCTGGTATTTTTAGGCACTGAACGAAGCCCTGAAGTATGTCCATGGCCCCTCCCGAGAGCAGGCTGGGTGACTGTTTTGGAGCCTGGTTCCAGCAGAGGCGGGATGGGATGGAGGGCATGAGTCACTGCCTGGTGGCTTCGAGGAGGCCGGGCCCAGGGAGGGAGCCTGCTGGGTGGGATCTCATGTGGGTGCGGTGGCCTTGGTGCTGCCCCCAGTGAGGCTCGGCCTAATGGAAAAATTGCCTGGGTCCCCAGTGGGACACAAGTCGGTCTTCACCAACTCCAGGGCTTGTAAAAAGTAAGGTATAGGCTGGACGGTGTGGTGGCACACACCTTTAATCCCAGCACTTGGGAGGCAGAGGCAGGCGGATCTCTGTGAGTTCAAGGCCAGCCTGGTCTACAGAGTGAGTTCCAGGGCAGCCAGGGCTTTAAAAAAAAAAAAAAAAAAAGAGTAAGGTCTGGACAGCATGAGTGTTCCCAAAGATGCCACTCCATACATTTATTGACTACTTAGTGTTTGTGTTATACCAGGCTGGACCTTGGGTGATCACCATGCTGTGCATTTACTGAGCACTTGCTGTATACCAGGCTAGCCTTAGGGAGACTGCCATGCTATACATTTACCTGCTGTATACCAAATTGGTCACAGGGATGACTGCCATGCCACTATTTACTGTGTTCTTCCCATGTACAAGGCTAATGGCTCACCTGCACCACACATTTATTGATCACCTCCTGCATACCAGGCTGGCCCTAGGGTGGGAACGTCATGTATATGTGTACTGAACACTTACTGCAGTGGAGGTGCAGTTATTATTACACAGCAGGGAAACTGAGGCACAGTTGGGTTGAGGCGGTCCAGGCACCTTAACCAGCACCTCTATGGCTACAGTTGCTAGTCAAGGGCCTTGTTTTGTTGTGTCCTGCTGGGGAGGGAACCCCAGGCCTCCCCACAGGCTGAGGGAGCCGCACCCCTTCCCAAGGGAGGATTTTTTTATTTTTTGCAAGTGTATCACTGAGAAGCCCAGCAGCCCCTGCAAGGCGGAGCCCAGAGGAATGGAGGCTTTGGCAGAGCAGGGCCTCACCGCCCAGGTCCTCACCGCCCAGGTCCTCACCGCCCCGGTCCTCACCAGCTCTTGGCTCCTTGTTTGGCCCTTGAGGCTGAGCCCAGAGGTCACAGGCAACGTCAAGTTCTGGGAGGCGAGAGGGAAGCTGGGTCACCACCCACTCTGGGTTTCGTTATTGTTGTGTTCTGTTATTTTTCTTGAGACAGGGTCTCCCTGTGTAGCCCAGGCTAGACTTGCACTCGCAGAAATCCACCTGCCTCTGGTGCTGGGATTAAAAGCATGTGCCTGACCGTCCACCGCTGTCTATGGCTGGGCAGTAAACACGGGCACCCTCCTGGGGGTGCTCTCAGGAGCCTTGGCAATGTGCTGGGGACACATGCCCGTCACCTGTCACCCAGGAGTGGAGGTGGGATTAGCTAGAGCTGAGCAGGCCTGGAGCCCAGGCAGGAGGGACCCAGCCTGGGTCTCCATAACTGATGGGGGAAGGGTGGCCAAGGAGGAGCCCTTGGTTTCCCAGCAGCAGGCTTGAGCTGCCCACTTCTCTCTGGCTCCCATCCGCAGACATGCCAGCAGGCCCCAGGGAGGCCGCCCTGCTCTTCCTATGGGAAAAGCCCCAACACCTCCCCTCGTCCAGCTCAAGTCTGCTGGCCACAGGGACTCTGCATCCGCCTGCAACACTAACTCTCCAGGTGGCCTGCAGTCTTGTCTCATACACCCCCAACTTCTACTGCTCAGGATCAAACCCAGGGCTGTGTGCACCCTAAGTGTGCTAGGACTCTCCATGGTACCTGGGGGTCAGAGTTCTCCCTTCCACCATGCAGATCCTGGAACTCAAACTCAGGCCGTCAGGCCTGGCAGGAGGCACCTCCGCCCACTGAGCCATCTCACTGGTCCCCATTTTCCAGTCTTGAATGCCACCTGACCTCTTCCCTGGTGGCCTCAACTGGCTGGCCTCTTGTCCCTGCTTCCCCTGGGCAAGGGCCCCACCATGTTGCCTGGTGCCAGTCCCCGCACACTCGGCTAGCCTTGGGGCCACTGTGGGATGTCTTCGGGTCCACAAGGTGCGTGGCCAGGCACCCTGGTGCCCCTCAAACTATAGTTACTGAGGTCTGCCTGCAAGGGGTCAGGAGGGGGCGAAGGGAACATAAACATGGTGGCAAACCACCCGTCATGAAGCTCCGCCCACAGGAGAGCCGTGGGGGTCAGGTGATGGGTGTGGACGCCAGCCCAGCAGGCCTGGTTTAGACAGAAAGATCTGGAAACCAGACTTCAGGAACTAGGCCTGGCTTCTGGTTTCCTTTTTTCTGCAGAGGGGCTGAGGCCGGGTTCCTGGAACTCACTGGGAAGAACACAGAAACCCCATTTGGCTCAGAGGCTTCTCGAAGCCAAAGCACCTAAGCCAGGAGGGTGCACGATCCAGGATGCAAAGGCAGCTGAGGTGACTGTCTTGTGTCCTGTGGGACAGGAATGGGGAGGGACACAGGGGCCCAGGAGGCAGGAGACGGAAGGACAGGGGACCTGGAGGGGCCTTGAGGAGAGGGCCAGGGTACAGATCTAGATCGTAGCCCTGCAGAGTGGCGAACACCTTTAATTCCAGCACTCAGGAGGCAGAGGCATGAGGATCTCTGAGAGAGCTCTAGGCCAGCCTGGTCTACACAGTGAGACCCTGTCCCAAAAACAACAAACCCCAACACTAGATTTTATTCATTTATAGTGTCTGAGGCATGCGTGGCCTTATTCTGCAGCTAAGGATGGTTGGAACTCATGGCAATCCTCCTGTTCCCACCATACCAGGCCAGATACTCACAGATCTGAAGTGTGGGCATAGTGAAGACAAGGTGGAGTCCATGGGCTGAGTGGCTGTACCAGCCACAGTCCTTACTCCGGGGCAGGCCTCAACATGGTGACCTGCCTGCCACGATGTGCTCCCTCAAAGTGCTGCCCAGGCAGGGTGTCACATGGGACCCAGCTGTGGGAGGGGGTGGCCCTGTGGTAGACGGCATCAAGACCAGGCCACAATGCCAGGGCCACCTGCAGACTAGCACTAGGCTCTAGCTGGGAGGGACACAGACCTTCCCAACCAGCTGGTTTGAACTCTTTTTGAGACAGGGCTTCTCTGTGCAGCCCTGGCTGTCTGGAACTCACTGTAGACCAGGTTGGCCTCGAACTCAGATCCACCTGGCTCTGCCTCCTTCCTGAGTGCTGTCTCGCCAAGTGTTCTTTTTTTTTTTTTTTTTTTGGTTTTTCGAGACAGGGTTTCTCTGTGTAGCTTTGTGCCTTTCCTGGAACTCACTTGGTAGCCCAGGCTGGCCTCGAACTCACAGAGATCCACCTGGCTCTGCCTCCCGAGCAAGTGTTCTTGAAGCCCTGGGTTCCAGCCCCGGCACCCCCTGGCTGTAACTCCATTTCCTGGGGGTCTAATAGCATCTGGTCTTCGTGGGCACCAGGCATGCATATGGTACATACACACGAACAGCCACACACAGAAAAATAAGTGTAAGGAGAAAAGTTCAGCCCACACTGTGTCCTGGCCGCCTGCCCTGGGGAAACGACCTGCCCTGACCCCCCATGGCCTGCCTCCGCCTCCACAGTGCTGCATCATAGACCTGGCTTTTTCGAGTGTCATGTAGCCCAGGCTGGCCCGGAACTCCCATTCCTGCTACTGCCTTCTCAGTACGGGGTCCGCTCGACTCTCACCTCTGCTAGGGGACCAGGAGACGGAGACACTGTGGAACTGCTGCATCTGAGGATGAGCTGGCCAGGGCTTAGGGAGGTGATCTGGGTTGGGCGACGGTGGAGGGAAGGGCTGGCTCTGTCTGTGATGCTCGCCTTTATTTTCATAACAAGAGATAAGGGGTCCACTGGGGAGGGACAGGCCAGCCCGACACGTGCTGACCTATGGCTCCAACATGAAACTCAAAACAAGCCTGGAAAAAGCCGGCCCTTCAAAGAACATCCAGGGCTTCAGAGGTGCCTCTGACTTGGAACCTTCCAGAAACTGAGCCAGTGGGAGCCAGGGGCTTCACGCAAAGGCGCCCAGAGGCTAGCCCACCGTCCTGGGCTCTGCTTGGTCTGTGCCTATTCACTGCTTGCCCGCTTGCCGTCCTGGTTTCTTCTCGGGCTGACCACGGCCCGCACCCGGGATGCCACCCCGGCCCCGGCCACCAAACACACCTGCAGGGAGAGAAGAGGTTGTGGCTGAGACACCAGCTTCCCTGTGCAGGGGCCACAAATGGCAGGTGGAGGACTGGTCTGCGGGAAGAGCCCAGGCTGCACCGGACCCCCATGTCCTCGTCTGCCCACAGGGGCCCACACTGCCATGGAGACTGCACAGGGTGCAGAGGGGGTTCCCGGGTGTCCCCCCTGACCCCATCGGGAACCTACCTCGGCCAGCACCACCCATGCCTCGGCCTTTCTGCTGCTTCTGCTGTTGCGGTCCCCCTCGCCCTCGGCCCTTGGCGGCCTCCTCCCGCACCATGTCGATGATCTCATCAGGGATACGCAGGTACTTGATGGTGCTGCCACGGATGTAGCACTCGGGCATCCGCCAGAACTTGTCGCCGTCCCTGGACGTGCAGATCACCTCTCGGAGGTTGATGTTCATCCAGTTGTCGCAGCTCACCAGGTGCCCATTGTAGGTCTCCCCATTCTTCAGCTCCACCAGCTGCAGGAGAGCAGCTGTGTGGTCAGGTCCCGCCCCACACGCCCAGACACACCTGGCTTCTCTTCCTCAAACTACGCCTTTCGTGCAACTCAACAGAAGCTTTAGGGCTCGGCTGTGAGGAGCGGGCACAGCCCTAGGTTCCCTACACAGCGCATGAACAGACAAATCACAACTCCACACTAGCTGGGCATGGTGGCACACACCTGTCATCCCAGGACTCTGGAGGCTGAGGCAGGAGGATAGTGAAGAGACAATGGGCAAGCCCAGCCCGGTCATCTACACGAGGAATATCACACAGCCAAGAAAAGTGGACGAACCTCAAAACTGTTAAGCGACACACACAGACCACATGTTCCTCACTCAGAAATGCCCTTAAGATGGAAAGGCAGACACTGTGGACAGACAGACAGAGGCCAGGGGAAGAACTGGGGACGAGTGCTGAGGGAAATGAAGTTTACTTCTGGAATGAGGCAGAGGTTGAAGTCTGGCTGTGTAAGTCCAGAAACACACTACACGTCAGAGGCGGCATTCCTGTGGTGCTGGGGACAGCACCGAGGCCTGAAGCATTCTAGGCCACCTCTTGCCACTCGGTCACACTCCTGCTCCTTTTAAAAAAACTGAGTCTTACAAGTTGCCCATGCTGGCCTTCAACTCATAGCAACCCTCCTGCTGCAGCCTCCCAGGCAGCTGGGATGACAAGGAGTCACTGTGCTGGTCTTCTGTGTGGTGACGCTGGGGATGGGACCAGAGTTATGTCAGGTGCTCAGATTTTGGGCCTTTTACTCTTACTGTTGGATTGGTCTGTGTTCAGGGAGGGTGTGAGTGTGGAGGGCAGAGGCCAGCTTCAGGGGAGTCAGCTCTCTCCTGCCATCACCATGTGGGTCCTGAGGATCGAACTCAGGTCCTCACACTCGGCCGCAAGCACCTTTACCCCCTGAGCCATCTCTAGCCCGTCCAACATGAACTGCAAAGGACTGGGGTGTGGACACGTGAAAAGAGGTGGCCCGGAGCGGCCGTCCTTACCATGGGGTGATTCTGCGCTGTCTTCAGCAGTGACAAGGGGAGCTGGAAGGCAAACATCACCGTGAGTCCCGGACGCAGGTGTGACTGCAGGCAAGACTACCCGCTGCACATGTGACCCAGGCACGGGCGACCTCACACTGTCCCTCCTGCAGGTGACAGCCACCCACACTTGCCTGGACCATGCTGGCCCTTTCTCCATAACTCCTGCCACCCAGAACCACAGGCACAGGCCGGGGCGTGGCCCTCCATGTCTAGAGGTAGCAACCTTGTAGGCTATTTATCTGCTTGCTCTCCTGATGGCGTCTTGTTATACAGCCTAGGCGGGCCACAGCCTTCTGAACCCCAAGGCTACACAGTGCCTGGGATTTCCGGTTCCATGGTTTTGGGGATGAGGCCAAAGGTTCCAAATCCAGTGGGGAAGGAATCCCTGGAAACACAAAGCACGCCCTGTTGCTGTGCCTCTAGACGGGGTGGCTTGGGGCATCGCCTGGGGCATGGGTGGAAGGGCTGAGGGCTGGTCCAGGACATGGTGACAGAGCAGCTGGTAACACACCTTCCAGACCCACAAACACCAACACAAACTCGGTGTGATGCTGCACACTTCTCACCCCAGCACCAAGGAGGCTGAGGTTGGGGGGTCTTCAACACAGCTTGAGGTCAGCCTGAGCTACATGAGACCTGTCTCCAAAACTACTACAAAAACCAAAACATAGCTGGGTGTGGGGGCGCACATGTTTAATCCCAGCACTCAGAGGCAGAGGCAGGTGGATCTCTGTGAGTTCCAGGCCAGCCAGGGTTATACAGTGAGGTCTCATCAAAACAAAACAAAAAACCCAACGAATCAAAACACAAAACAAAACAAGGGACCCAGACTCCTCAGAAGCC